>NC_140775.1:7607564-8108950 GCF_044657685.1 Stegodyphus dumicola | reverse complement strand
AACAGCTGCTCTTAATTTATTTATTCATCCAAAAAGTAAGATTTCCTTTCAAAAGAAACTAAAAAATATTCTAATATAGTACAATTTTATCTTGACCTGCACGAATGAACCGCTAGTCATAAACGTCACACTGGGAAGATATTTGTAACAGCTGCTCTTTAATTATTTATTCATCCGAAAAGTAAGATTTCCTCTCAAAAGAAACTAAAAAATATTCTAATATAGTAAAATTACTCTTGACCTGCACCGAATGAACCGGCTACTCAGAAACGTCACACATCGGGAAGATATTTGTAACAGCTGCTCTTTATTTATTTACTCATCCAAAAAGTAAGATTTCCTCTTAGAAGTAACTAAAAAATATTCTAATATAATAAAATTACACTTGATCTGCACCGAATGAACCGGCTAGTCAGAAACGTCACACTGGGAAGATATTTGTAACAGCTGCTCTTTGTTTGTTTATTCATCCAAAAAGTAAGATTTCCTCTCAAAAGGAACTGAAAAATATTCTAATATAGTAAAATTACTCTTGACCTGCACCGAATGAACCGGCTAGTCAGAAATGTCACACTGGGAAGATATTTGTAACAGCTGCTCTTTAATTATTTATTCATCCAAAAAGTAAGATTTCCTCTCAGAAGATACTAAAAAATATTCTAATATAGTAAAATTACTCTTGACCTGCATCGAATGACCTGGCTAGATAGAAACGTCACATGGGAAGATATTTGTAACAGCTGCTCTTTATTTATTTATTCATCCAAAAAGTAAGATTTCCTCTCAAAAGAAACTAAAAAATATTCTAATATAGTAAAATTACTCTTGACCTGCACCGAATAACCGCCTAGTCAGAAACGTCACACTGGGAAGATATTTGTAACAGCTGCTCTTTATTTATCATTCAAAAAGTAAGATTTCCTCTCAAAAGAAACTAAAAAAATATTCTAATATAGTAAAATTCCTCTTGACCTGCACCGAATAACCGCCTAGTCAGAAACGTCACACTGGGAAGATATTTGTAACAGCTGCTCTTTATTTATTCATTCAAAAAGTAAGATTTCCTCTCAAAAGAAACTAAAAAATATTCTAATATAATAAAATTACACTTGACCTCCACCGAATGAACCGGCTAGTCAGAAACGTCACACTGGGAAGATATTTGTAACAGCTGCTCTTTATTTGTTTATTCATCAAAAAAGTAAGATTTCCTCTCAAAAGAAACTAAAAAATTTTCTAATATAATAAAATTACACTTGACCTCTCCACCGAATGAACCGGCTAGTCAGAAACGTCACACTGGGAAGATATTTGTAACAGCTGCTCTTTTATTTGTTTATTCATCCAAAAAGTAAGATTTCCTCTCAAAAGGAACTGAAAAATATTCTAATATAGTAAAATTACTCTTGACCTGCACCGAATGAACCGGCTAGTCAGAAACGTCACACTGGGAAGATATTTGTAACAGCTGCTCTTTATTTATTTACTCATCCATAAAGTAAGATTTCCTCTTAGAAGAAACTAAAAAAAATCTAATATAATAAAAATTACTCTTGACCTGCACCGAATGAACCGGCTAGTCAGAACGTCACACTGGGAAGATATTTGTAACAGCTGCTCTTTATTTATTTATTCATCCAAAAAGTAAGATTTCCTCTCAAAAGAAACTAAAAATATTCTAATATAGTAAAATTACTCTTGACCTGCACCGAATAACCGGCTAGTCAGAAACGTCACACTGGGAAGATATTGGTAACAGCTGCTCTTTATTTATTCATCCAAAAAGTAAGATTTCCTCTCAAATAAACTAAAAAAATATTCTAATATAGTAAAATTACTCTTGACCTGCACCGAATGAACCGGCTACTCAGAAACGTCACACTGGGAAGATATTTGTAACAGCTGCTCTTTATTTATTTACTCATCCAAAAAGTAAGATTTCCTCTTAGAAGTAACTAAAAAATATTCTAATATAATAAAATTACACTTGATCTGCACCGAATGAACCGGCTAGTCAGAAACGTCACACTGGGAAGATATTTGTAACAGCTGCTCTTTATTTGTTTATTCATCCAAAAAGTAAGATTTCCTCTCAGAAGAAACTAAAAAATATTCTAATATAGTAAAATTACTCTTGACCTGCATCGAATGACCTGGCTAGATAGAAACGTCACACTGGGAAGATATTTGTAACAGCTGCTCTTTATTTATTTATTCATCCAAAAAGTAAGATTTCCTCTCAAAAGGAACTGAAAAATATTCTAATATAGTAAAATTACTCTTGACCTGCACCGAATGAACCGGCTAGTCAGAAACGTCACACTGGGAAGATATTTGTAACAGCTGCTCTCTTAATTATTTATTCATCCAAAAGTAAGATTTCCTCTCAGAAGAAACTAAAAATATTCTAATATAGTAAAATTACTCTTGACCTGCATCGAATGACCATGGCTAGATAGAAACGTCACACTGGGAAGATATTTGTAACAGCTGCTCTTTATTTATTTATTCATCCAAAAGTAGATTTCCTCTCAAAAATAAACTAAAAAATATTCCAATATAGTAAAATTACTCTTGACCTGCACCGAATGAACCGGCTAGTCAGAAACGTCACACTGGGAAGATATTTGTAACAGCTACTCTTTATTTATTTATTCATACAAAAAGGTAAGATTTCCTTTTAAAGAAACTAAAAAATATTCTAATATAGTAAAATTACTCTTGACCTGCACCGAATGAACCGGCTGGTCAGAATGTCACACTGGGAAGATATTTTGTAAACAGCTGCTCTTTAATTATTTATTCATCCAAAAAGTAAGATTTCCTCTTAGAAGAAACTAATAAAAATCTAATATAATAAAATTACTCTTGACCTGCACCGAATGAACCGGCTAGTCAGAAACGTCACACTGGGAAGATATTTGTAACAGCTGCTCTTTTTTTATTCATTCATTCAAAAAGTAAGATTTCCTCTCAAAAGGAACTGAAAAATATTCTAATATAGTAAAATTACTCTTCACCTGCACCGAATGAACCGGCTAGTCAGAAACGTCACACTGGGAAGATATTTGTAACAGCTGCTCTTTAATTATTTATTCATCCAAAAAGTAAGATTTCCTCTCAGAAGAAACTAAAAATATTCTAATATAGTAAAATTACTCTTGACCTGCATCGAATGACCTGGCTAGATAGAAACGTCACACTGGGAAGATATTTGTAACAGCTGCTCTTTATTTATTTATTCATCCAAAAAGTAAGATTCCTCTCAAAAGAAACTAAAAAATATTCTAATATAGTAAAAATTACTCTTGACCTGCACCGAATAACCGCCTAGTCAGAAACGTCACAACTGGGAAGATATTTGTAACAGCTGCTCTTTATTTATTCATTCAAAAAGTAAGATTTCCTCTCAAAAGAAACTAAAAAATATTCTAATATAGTAAAAATTCCTCTTGACCTGCACCGAATAACCGCCTAGTCAGAAAACGTCACACTGGGAGATATTTGTAACAGCTGCTCTTTATTTATTCATTCAAAAAGTAAGATTTCCTCTCAAAAGAAAACTAAAAAATATTCTAATATAATAAAATTACACTTGACCTGCACCGAATGAACCGGCTAGTCAGAAACGTCACACTGGGAAAGATTTTTGTAACAGCTGCTCTTTAATTATTTATTCATCCAAGAAGTAAGTTTTCCTCTCAGAAGAAACAAAAAAATATTCTAATAATAGTAAAATTACTCTTGACCTGCACCGAATGAACCGGCTAGTCAGAAACGTCACTCTGGGAAGATAGTTGTAACAGCTGCTCTTTATTTATTTACTCATCCAAAAAAAAGGTTTCCTCTTAGAAGAAACTAAAAAATATTCTAATATAAAAAAATTACTCTTGACCTGCACCGAATGAACCGGCTAGTCAGAAACGTCACACTGGGAAGATATTTGTAACAGCTGCTCTTTATTTGTTTATTCATCCAAAAAGTAAGATTTCCTCTCAAAAGGAACTGAAAAATATTCTAATATAGTAAAATTACTCTTGACCTGCACCGAATGAACCGGCTAGTCAGAAACGTCACACTGGAAGATATTTGTAACAGCTGCTCTTTAATTATTTATTCATCCAAAAAGTAAGATTTCCTCTCAGAAGAAACTAAAAAATATTCTAATATAGTAAAATTACTCTTGACCTGCATCGAATGACCCGCTAGATAGAAACGTCACACTGGAAGATATTTGTAACAGCTGCTCTTTATTTATTTACTCATCCAAAAAGTAAGATTTCCTCTCAAAAGAAACTAAAAAATATTCTATATATAGTAAAATTACTCTTGACCTGCACAGAAAGAACCGGCTAGTCAGAAACGTCACACTGGAAGATATTTTTGACAGCTGCTCTTTATTTATTTAATCATCCAAAAAGTAAGATTTCCTCTCAAAAGAAACTAAAAAATATTCTAATATAATAAAATTACTCTTGACCTGCACGAATGAACCGGTTAGTCAGAAACGTCACACTGGGAAGATAATTGTAACAGCTGCTCTTTATTTATTTATTCATCCAAAAAGTAAGATTTCCTCTTAGAAGAAACTAAAAAATATTCTAATATAATAAAAATTACTCTTGACCTGCACCGAATGAACCGGCTAGTCAGAACGTCACACTGGGAAGATTTTTGTAACAGCTGCTCTTTAATTATTTATTCATCCAAAAAGTAAGTTTTCCTCTCAGAAGAAACAAAAAAATATTCTAATATAGTAAAATTACTCTTGACCTGCACAGAATGAACAGGCTAGTCGGAAACGTCACACTGGGAAGATAGTTGTAACAGCTGCTCTTTATTTATTTACTCATCCAAAAAAAAAGGTTTCCTCTTAGAAGAAACTAAAAAATATTCTAATATAATAAAATTACTCTTGACCTGCACCGAATGAACCGGCTAGTCAGAAACGTCACACTGGGAAGGATATTTGTAACCCCTGCTCTTTATTATTTATTCATCCAAAAAGTAAGATTTCCTCTCAAAAGAACTAAAAAATATTCTAATATAGTACAATTTTATCTTGACCTGCACGAATGAACCGGCTAGTCAGAAACGTCACACTGGGAAGATATTTGTAACAGCTGCTCTTATTTATTTATTCATCAAAAAGTAAGATTTCCTCTCAAAAGAAACTAAAAAATATTCTAATATAGTAAAATTATTCTCGAACTGCACCGAATGAACCGGCTAGTCAGAAACGTCACACTGGGAAGATATTTGTAACAGCTGCTCTTTATTTATTTACTCATGCAAAAAGCAAGATTTCCTCTTAGAAGAAACTAAAAAAAATCTAATATAATAAAATTACTCTTGACCTGCACCGAATGAACCGGCTAGTCAGAAACGTCTCACTGGGAAGATATTTGTAACAGCTGCTCTTTATTTATTTATTCATCCAAAAAGTAAGATTCCTTTCAAAAGAAACTAAAAAATATTCTAATATAGTACAATTTTATCTTGACCTGCACGAATGAACCGGCTAGTCATAAACGTCACACTGGGAAGATATTTGTAACAGCTGCTCTTTAATTATTTATTCATCCGAAAAGTAAGATTTCCCTCTCAAAAGAAACGAAAAAATATTCTAATATAGTTAAATTACTCTTGACCTGCACCGAATTGAACCGGCTACTCAGAACGTCACACTGGGAAGATATTTGTACAGCTGCTCTTTATTTATTTACTCATCCAAAAAGTAAGATTTCCTCTTAGAAGTAACTAAAAAATATTCTAATATAATAAAATTACACTTGATCTGCACCGAATGAACCGGCTAGTCAGAAACGTCACACTGGGAAGATATTTGTAACAGCTGCTCTTTGTTTGTTTATTCATCCAAAAAGTAAGATTTCCTCTCAAAAGGAACTGAAAAATATTCTAATATAGTAAAATTACTCTTGACCTGCACCGAATGAACCGGCTAGTCAGAACGTCACACTGGGAAGATATTTGTAACAGCTGCTCTTTAATTATTTATTCATCCAAAAAGTAAGATTTCCTCTCAGAAGAAACTAAAAAATATTCTAATATAGTGAAAATTACTCTTGACCTGCACCGAATGAACCGGCTAGTCAGAAACGTCACACTGGGAAGATATTTGTAACAGCTGCTCTTTATTTTTTTACTCATCCAAAAAGTAAGATTTCCTCTCAAAAGAAACTAAAAAATATTCTAATATAGTACAATTTTTACCTGCCACGAATGAACCGGCTAGTCATAAACGTCACACTGGGAAGATATTTGTAACAGCTGCTCTTTAATTATTTATTTATCCGAAAAGTAAGATTTCCTCTCAAAAGAAACTAAAAAATATTCTAATATAGTGAAATTACTCTTGACCTGCACCGAATGAACCGGCTAGTCAGAAACGTCACACTGGGAAGATATTTGTAACAGCTGCTCTTTATTTTTTTACTCATCCAAAAAGTAAGATTTCCTCTCAAAAGAAACTAAAAAATATTCTAATATAGTACAATTTTATCTTGACCTGCACGAATGAACCGGCTAGTCATAAACGTCACACTGGGAAGATATTTGTAACAGCTGCTCTTTAATTATTTATTTATCCGAAAAGTAAGATTTCCTCTCAAAAGAAACTAAAAAATATTCTAATATAGTAAAATTACTCTTGACCTGCACCGAATGAACCGGCTACTCAGAAACGTCACACTGGGAAGATATTTGTAACAGCTGCTCTTTATTTATTTACTCATCCAAAAAGTAAGATTTCCTCTTAGAAGTAACTAAAAAATATTCTAATATAATAAAATTACACTTGATCTGCACCGAATGAACCGGGTAGTCAGAAACGTCACACTGGGAAGATATTTGTAACAGCTGCTCTTTATTTATTTACTCATGCAAAAAGCAAGATTTCCTCTTAGAAGAAACTAAAAAATATTCTAATATAATAAAATTACTCTTGACCTGCACCGAATGAACCGGCTAGTCAGAAACGTCACACTGGGAAGATATTTGTAACCCCTGCTCTTTATTTATTTATTCATCCAAAAAGTAAGATTTCCTCTCAAAAGAAACTAAAAAATATTCTAATATAGTACAATTTTATCTTGACCTGCACGAATGAACCGGCTAGTCATAAACGTCACACTGGGAAGATATTTGTAACAGCTGCTCTTTAATTATTTATTCATCCGAAAAGTAAGATTTCCTCTCAAAAGAAACTAAAAAATATTCTAATATAGTAAAATTACTCTTGACCTGCACCGAATGAACCGGCTACTCAGAAACGTCACACTGGGAAGATATTTGTAACAGCTGCTCTTTATTTATTTACTCATCCAAAAAGTAAGATTTCCTCTTAGAAGTAACTAAAAAATATTCTAATATAATAAAATTACACTTGATCTGCACCGAATGAACCGGCTAGTCAGAAACGTCACACTGGGAAGATATTTGTAACAGCTGCTCTTTATTTGTTTATTCATCCAAAAAGTAAGATTTCCTCTCAGAAGAAACAAAAAAATATTCTAATATAGTAAAATTACTCTTGACCTGTACCGAATGAACCGGCTAGTCAGAAACGTCACACTGTTAAGATACTTGTAACAGTTGCTTTTTATTTATTTACTCATCCAAAAAAAAAGATTTCCTCTCAAAAGAAACTAAAAAATATTCTAATATAGTACAATTTTATCTTGACCTGCACGAATGAACCGGCTAGTCAGAAACGTCACACTGGGAAGATATTTGTAACAGCTGCTCTTTATTTATTTATTCATCAAAAAGTAAGATTTCCTCTCAAAAGAAACTAAAAAATATTCTAATATAGTAAAATTATTCTCGAACTGCACCGAATGAACCGGCTAGTCAGAAACGTCACACTGGGAAGATATTTGTAACAGCTGCTCTTTATTTATTTACTCATGCAAAAAGCAAGATTTCCTCTTAGAAGAAACTAAAAAAAATCTAATATAATAAAATTACTCTTGACCTGCACCGAATGAACCGGCTAGTCAGAAACGTCTCACTGGGAAGATATTTGTAACAGCTGCTCTTTATTTATTTATTCATCCAAAAAGTAAGATTTCCTTTCAAAAGAAACTAAAAAATATTCTAATATAGTACAATTTTATCTTGACCTGCACGAATGAACCGGCTAGTCATAACCGTCACACTGGGAAGATATTTGTAACAGCTGCTCTTTAATTATTTATTCATCCGAAAAGTAAGATTTCCTCTCAAAAGAAACTAAAAAATATTCTAATATAGTAAAATTACTCTTGACCTGCACCGAATGAACCGGCTACTCAGAAACGTCACACTGGGAAGATATTTGTAACAGCTGCTCTTTATTTATTTACTCATCCAAAAAGTAAGATTTCCTCTTAGAAGTAACTAAAAAATATTCTAATATAATAAAATTACACTTGATCTGCACCGAATGAACCGGCTAGTCAGAAACGTCACACTGGGAAGATATTTGTAACAGCTGCTCTTTGTTTGTTTATTCATCCAAAAAGTAAGATTTCCTCTCAAAAGGAACTGAAAAATATTCTAATATAGTAAAATTACTCTTGACCTGCACCGAATGAACCGGCTAGTCAGAAACGTCACACTGGGAAGATATTTGTAACAGCTGCTCTTTAATTATTTATTCATCCAAAAAGTAAGATTTCCTCTCAGAAGAAACTAAAAAATATTCTAAAATAATAAAATTACTCTTGACCTGCACCGAATGAACCGGCTAGTCATAAACGTCACACTGCGAAGATATTTGTAACAGCTGCTCTTTAATTATTTATTCATCCGAAAAGTAAGATTTCCTCTCAAAAGAAACTAAAAAATATTCTAATATAGTGAAATTACTCTTGACCTGCACCGAATGAACCGGCTAGTCAGAAACGTCACACTGGGAAGATATTTGTAACAGCTGCTCTTTATTTTTTTACTCATCCAAAAAGTAAGATTTCCTCTCAAAAGAAACTAAAAAATATTCTAATATAGTACAATTTTATCTTGACCTGCACGAATGAACCGGCTAGTCATAAACGTCACACTGGGAAGATATTTGTAACAGCTGCTCTTTAATTATTTATTTATCCGAAAAGTAAGATTTCCTCTCAAAAGAAACTAAAAAATATTCTAATATAGTAAAATTACTCTTGACCTGCACCGAATGAACCGGCTACTCAGAAACGTCACACTGGGAAGATATTTGTAACAGCTGCTCTTTATTTATTTACTCATCCAAAAAGTAAGATTTCCTCTTAGAAGTAACTAAAAAATATTGCTAATATAATAAAATTACACTTGATCTGCACCGAATGAACCGGGTAGTCAGAAACGTCACACTGGGAAGATATTTGTAACAGCTGCTCTTTATTTATTTACTCATGCAAAAAGCAAGATTTCCTCTTAGAAGAAACTAAAAAATATTCTAATATAATAAAATTACTCTTGACCTGCACCGAATGAACCGGCTAGTCAGAAACGTCACACTGGGAAGATATTTGTAACCCCTGCTCTTTATTTATTTATTCATCCAAAAAGTAAGATTTCCTCTCAAAAGAAACTAAAAAATATTCTAATATAGTACAATTTTATCTTGACCTGCACGAATGAACCGGCTAGTCATAAACGTCACACTGGGAAGATATTTGTAACAGCTGCTCTTTAATTATTTATTCATCCGAAAAGTAAGATTTCCTCTCAAAAGAAACTAAAAAATATTCTAATATAGTAAAATTACTCTTGACCTGCACCGAATGAACCGGCTACTCAGAAACGTCACACTGGGAAGATATTTGTAACAGCTGCTCTTTATTTATTTACTCATCCAAAAAGTAAGATTTCCTCTTAGAAGTAACTAAAAAATATTCTAATATAATAAAAATTACACTTGATCTGCACCGAATGAACCGGCTAGTCAGAAACGTCACACTGGGAAGATATTTGTAACAGCTGCTCTTTATTTGTTTATTCATCCAAAAAGTAAGATTTCCTCTCAAAAGGAACTGAAAAATATTCTAATATAGTAAAATTACACTTGACCTTCACCGAATGAACCGGCTAGTCAGAAACGTCACACTGGGAAGATATTTGTAACAGCTGCTCTTTAATTATTTATTCATCCAAAAAGTAAGATTTCCTCTCAGAAGAAACTAAAAAATATTCTAATATAGTAAAATTACTCTTGACCTCCATCGAATGACCTGGCTAGATAGAAACGTCACACTGGGAAGATATTTGTAACAGCTGCTCTTTATTTATTTATTCATCCAAAAAGTAAGATTTCCTCTCAAAAGAAACTAAAAAATATTCTAATATAGTAAAATTACTCTTGACCTGCACCGAATGAACCGGCTAGTCAGAAATGTCACACTGGGAAGATATTTGTAACAGCTGCTCTTTAATTATTTATTCATCCAAAAAGTAAGATTTCCTCTTAGAAGAAACTAAAAAAAATCTAATATAATAAAATTACTCTTGACCTGCACCGAATGAACCGGCTAGTCAGAAACGTCACACTGGGAAGATATTTGTAACAGCTGCTCTTTTTTTATTCATTCATTCAAAAAGTAAGATTTCCTCTCAAAAGGAACTGAAAAATATTCTAATATAGTAAAATTACTCTTCACCTGCACCGAATGAACCGGCTAGTCAGAAACGTCACACTGGGAAGATATTTGTAACAGCTGCTCTTTAATTATTTATTCATCCAAAAAGTAAGATTTCCTCTCAGAAGAAACTAAAAAATATTCTAATATAGTAAAATTACTCTTGACCTGCATCGAATGACCTGGCTAGATAGAAACGTCACACTGGGAAGATATTTGTAACAGCTGCTCTTTATTTATTTATTCATCCAAAAAGTAAGATTTCCTCTCAAAAGAAACTAAAAAATATTCTAATATAGTAAAATTACTCTTGACCTGCACCGAATAACCGCCTAGTCAGAAACGTCACACTGGGAAGATATTTGTAACAGCTGCTCTTTATTTATTCATTCAAAAAGTAAGATTTCCTCTCAAAAGAAACTAAAAAATATTCTAATATAGTAAAATTACTCTTGACCTGCACCGAATAACCGGCTAGTCAGAAACGTCACACTGGGAAGATATTTTTAACAGCTGCTCTTTATTTATTCATCCAAAAAGTAAGATTTCCTCTCAAAATAAACTAAAAAATATTCTAATATAGTAAAATTACTCTTGACCTGCACCGAATGAACCGGCTACTCAGAAACGTCACACTGGGAAGATATTTGTAACAGCTGCTCTTTATTTATTTACTCATCCAAAAAGTAAGATTTCCTCTTAGAAGTAACTAAAAAAATATTCTAATATAATAAAATTACACTTGATCTGCACCGAATGAACCGGCTAGTCAGAAACGTCACACTGGGAAGATATTTGTAACAGCTGCTCTTTATTTGTTTATTCATCCAAAAAGTAAGATTTCCTCTCAAAAGGAACTGAAAAATATTCTAATATAGTAAAATTACACTTGACCTTCACCGAATGAACCGGCTAGTCAGAAACGTCACACTGGGAAGATATTTGTAACAGCTGCTCTTTAATTATTTATTCATCCAAAAAGTAAGATTTCCTCTCAGAAGAAACTAAAAAATATTCTAATATAGTAAAATTACTCTTGACCTCCATCGAATGACCTGGCTAGATAGAAACGTCACACTGGGAAGATATTTGTAACAGCTGCTCTTTATTTATTTATTCATCCAAAAAGTAAGATTTCCTCTCAAAAGAAACTAAAAAATATTCTAATATAGTAAAATTACTCTTGACCTGCACCGAATGAACCGGCTAGTCAGAAATGTCACACTGGGAAGATATTTGTAACAGCTGCTCTTTAATTATTTATTCATCCAAAAAGTAAGATTTCCTCTTAGAAGAAACTAAAAAAAATCTAATATAATAAAATTACTCTTGACCTGCACCGAATGAACCGGCTAGTCAGAAACGTCACACTGGGAAGATATTTGTAACAGCTGCTCTTTTTTTATTCATTCATTCAAAAAGTAAGATTTCCTCTCAAAAGGAACTGAAAAATATTCTAATATAGTAAAATTACTCTTCACCTGCACCGAATGAACCGGCTAGTCAGAAACGTCACACTGGGAAGATATTTGTAACAGCTGCTCTTTAATTATTTATTCATCCAAAAAGTAAGATTTCCTCTCAGAAGAAACTAAAAAATATTCTAATATAGTAAAATTACTCTTGACCTGCATCGAATGACCTGGCTAGATAGAAACGTCACACTGGGAAGATATTTGTAACAGCTGCTCTTTATTTATTTATTCATCCAAAAAGTAAGATTTCCTCTCAAAAGAAACTAAAAAATATTCTAATATAGTAAAATTACTCTTGACCTGCACCGAATAACCGCCTAGTCAGAAACGTCACACTGGGAAGATATTTGTAACAGCTGCTCTTTATTTATTCATTCAAAAAGTAAGATTTCCTCTCAAAAGAAACTAAAAAATATTCTAATATAGTAAAATTACTCTTGACCTGCACCGAATAACCGGCTAGTCAGAAACGTCACACTGGGAAGATATTTTTAACAGCTGCTCTTTATTTATTCATCCAAAAAGTAAGATTTCCTCTCAAAATAAACTAAAAAATATTCTAATATAGTAAAATTACTCTTGACCTGCACCGAATGAACCGGCTACTCAGAAACGTCACACTGGGAAGATATTTGTAACAGCTGCTCTTTATTTATTTACTCATCCAAAAAGTAAGATTTCCTCTTAGAAGTAACTAAAAAATATTCTAATATAATAAAATTACACTTGATCTGCACCGAATGAACCGGCTAGTCAGAAACGTCACACTGGGAAGATATTTGTAACAGCTGCTCTTTATTTGTTTATTCATCCAAAAAGTAAGATTTCCTCTCAAAAGGAACTGAAAAATATTCTAATATAGTAAAATTACTCTTGACCTTCACCGAATGAACCGGCTAGTCAGAAACATCACACTGGGAAGATATTTGTAACAGCTGCTCTTTAATTATTTATTCATCCAAAAAGTAAGATTTCCTCTCAGAAGAAACTAAAAAATATTCTAATATAGTAAAATTACTCCTGACCTGCATCGAATGACCTGGCTAGATAGAAACGTCACACTGGGAAGATATTTGTAACAGCTGCTCTTTATTTATTTATTCATCCAAAAAGTAAGATTTCCTCTCAAAAGAAACTAAAAAATATTCTAATATAGTAAAATTACTCTTGACCTGCACCGAATGAACCGGCTAGTCAGAAATGTCACACTGGGAAGATATTTGTAACAGCTGCTCTTTAATTATTTATTCATCCAAAAAGTAAGATTTCCTCTTAGAAGAAACTAAAAAAAATCTAATATAATAAAATTACTCTTGACCTGCACCGAATGAACCGGCTAGTCAGAAACGTCACACTGGGAAGATATTTGTAACAGCTGCTCTTTATTTATTCATTCAAAAAGTAAGATTTCCTCTCAAAAGAAACTAAAAAATATTCTAATATAATAAAATTACACTTGACCTCCACCGAATGAACCGGCTAGTCAGAAACGTCACACTGGGAAGATATTTGTAACAGCTGCTCTTTATTTGTTTATTCATCCAAAAAGTAAGATTTCCTCTCAAAAGGAACTGAAAAATATTCTAATATAGTAAAATTACTCTTGACCTGCACCGAATGAACTGGCTAGTCAGAAACGTCACACTGGGAAGATATTTGTAACAGCTGCTCTTTATTTATTTACTCATCCATAAAGTAAGATTTCCTCTTAGAAGAAACTAAAAAAAATCTAATATAATAAAATTACTCTTGACCTGCACCGAATGAACCGGCTAGTCAGAAACGTCACACTGGGAAGATATTTGTAACAGCTGCTCTTTATTTATTTATTCATCCAAAAAGTAAGATTTCCTCTCAAAAGAAACTAAAAAATATTCTAATATAGTAAAATTACTCTTGACCTGCACCGAATAACCGGCTAGTCAGAAACGTCACACTGGGAAGATATTTGTAACAGCTGCTCTTTATTTATTCATCCAAAAAGTAAGATTTCCTCTCAAAATAAACTAAAAAATATTCTAATATAGTAAAATTACTCTTGACCTGCACCGAATGAACCGGCTACTCAGAAACGTCACACTGGGAAGATATTTGTAACAGCTGCTCTTTATTTATTTACTCATCCAAAAAGTAAGATTTCCTCTTAGAAGTAACTAAAAAATATTCTAATATAATAAAATTACACTTGATCTGCACCGAATGAACCGGCTAGTCAGAAACGTCACACTGGGAAGATATTTGTAACAGCTGCTCTTTATTTGTTTATTCATCCAAAAAGTAAGATTTCCTCTCAAAAGGAACTGAAAAATATTCTAATATAGTAAAATTACTCTTGACCTGCACCGAATGAACCGGCTAGTCAGAAACGTCACACTGGGAAGATATTTGTAACAGCTGCTCTTTAATTATTTATTCATCCAAAAAGTAAGATTTCCTCTCAGAAGAAACTAAAAAATATTCTAATATAGTAAAATTACTCTTGACCTGCATCGAATGACCTGGCTAGATAGAAACGTCACACTGTGAAGATATTTGTAACAGCTGCTCTTTATTTATTTATTCATCCAAAAAGTAAGATTTCCTCTCAAAAGAAACTAAAAAATATTCCAATATAGTAAAATTACTCTTGACCTGCACCGAATGAACCGGCTAGTCAGAAACGTCACACTGGGAAGATATTTGTAACAGCTACTCTTTATTTATTTATTCATACAAAAAGTAAGATTTCCTTTTAAAAGTAACTAAAAAATATTCTAATATAGTAAAATTACTCTTGACCTGCACCGAATGAACCGGCTGGTCAGAAATGTCACACTGGGAAGATATTTGTAACAGCTGCTCTTTAATTATTTATTCATCCAAAAAGTAAGATTTCCTCTTAGAAGAAACTAAAAAAAATCTAATATAATAAAATTACTCTTGACCTGCACCGAATGAACCGGCTAGTCAGAAACGTCACACTGGGAAGATATTTGTAACAGCTGCTCTTTTTTTATTCATTCATTCAAAAAGTAAGATTTCCTCTCAAAAGGAACTGAAAAATATTCTAATATAGTAAAATTACTCTTCACCTGCACCGAATGAACCGGCTAGTCAGAAACGTCACACTGGGAAGATATTTGTAACAGCTGCTCTTTAATTATTTATTCATCCAAAAAGTAAGATTTCCTCTCAAAAGAAACTAAAAAATATTCTAATATAGTAAAATTCCTCTTGACCTGCACCGAATAACCGCCTAGTCAGAAACGTCACACTGGGAAGATATTTGTAACAGCTGCTCTTTATTTATTCATTCAAAAAGTAAGATTTCCTCTCAAAAGAAACTAAAAAATATTCTAATATAGTAAAATTACTCTTGACCTGCACCGAATAACCGCCTAGTCAGAAACGTCACACTGGGAAGATATTTGTAACAGCTGCTCTTTATTTATTCATTCAAAAAGTAAGATTTCCTCTCAAAAGAAACTAAAAAATATTCTAATATAGTAAAATTCCTCTTGACCTGCACCGAATAACCGCCTAGTCAGAAACGTCACACTGGGAAGATATTTGTAACAGCTGCTCTTTATTTATTCATTCAAAAAGTAAGATTTCCTCTCAAAAGAAACTAAAAAATATTCTAATATAGTAAAATTACTCTTGACCTGCACCGAATGAACCGGCTAGTCAGAAATGTCACACTGGGAAGATATTTGTAACAGCTGCTCTTTAATTATTTATTCATCCAAAAAGTAAGATTTCCTCTTAGAAGAAACTAAAAAAAATCTAATATAATAAAATTACTCTTGACCTGCACCGAATGAACCGGCTAGTCAGAAACGTCACACTGGGAAGATATTTGTAACAGCTGCTCTTTATTTATTCATTCAAAAAGTAAGATTTCCTCTCAAAAGAAACTAAAAAATATTCTAATATAATAAAATTACACTTGACCTCCACCGAATGAACCGGCTAGCCAGAAACGTCACACTGGGAAGATATTTGTAACAGCTGCTCTTTATTTGTTTATTCATCCAAAAAGTAAGATTTCCTCTCAAAAGGAACTGAAAAATATTCTAATATAGTAAAATTACTCTTGACCTGCACCGAATGAACCGGCTAGTCAGAAACGTCACACTGGGAAGATATTTGTAACAGCTGCTCTTTATTTATTTACTCATCCATAAAGTAAGATTTCCTCTTCGAAGAAACTAAAAAAAATCTAATATAATAAAATTACTCTTGACCTGCACCGAATGAACCGGCTAGTCAGAAACGTCACACTGGGAAGATATTTGTAACAGCTGCTCTTTATTTATTTATTCATCCAAAAAGTAAGATTTCCTCTCAAAAGAAACTAAAAAATATTCTAATATAGTAAAATTACTCTTGACCTGCACCGAATAACCGGCTAGTCAGAAACGTCACACTGGGAAGATATTTGTAACAGCTGCTCTTTATTTATTCATCCAAAAAGTAAGATTTCCTCTCAAAATAAACTAAAAAATATTCTAATATAGTAAAATTACTCTTGACCTGCACCGAATGAACCGGCTACTCAGAAACGTCACACTGGGAAGATATTTGTAACAGCTGCTCTTTATTTATTTACTCATCCAAAAAGTAAGATTTCCTCTTAGAAGTAACTAAAAAATATTCTAATATAATAAAATTACACTTGATCTGCACCGAATGAACCGGCTAGTCAGAAACGTCACACTGGGAAGATATTTGTAACAGCTGCTCTTTATTTGTTTATTCATCCAAAAAGTAAGATTTCCTCTCAAAAGGAACTGAAAAATATTCTAATATAGTAAAATTACTCTTGACCTGCACCGAATGAACCGGCTAGTCAGAAACGTCACACTGGGAAGATATTTGTAACAGCTGCTCTTTAATTATTTATTCATCCAAAAAGTAAGATTTCCTCTCAGAAGAAACTAAAAAATATTCTAATATAGTAAAATTACTCTTGACCTGCATCGAATGACCTGGCTAGATAGAAACGTCACACTGTGAAGATATTTGTAACAGCTGCTCTTTATTTATTTATTCATCCAAAAAGTAAGATTTCCTCTCAAAAGAAACTAAAAAATATTCCAATATAGTAAAATTACTCTTGACCTGCACCGAATGAACCGGCTAGTCAGAAACGTCACACTGGGAAGATATTTGTAACAGCTACTCTTTATTTATTTATTCATACAAAAAGTAAGATTTCCTTTTAAATGTAACTAAAAAATATTCTAATATAGTAAAATTACTCTTGACCTGCACCGAATGAACCGGCTGGTCAGAAATGTCACACTGGGAAGATATTTGTAACAGCTGCTCTTTAATTATTTATTCATCCAAAAAGTAAGATTTCCTCTCAAAAGGAACTGAAAAATATTCTAATATAGTAAAATTACTCTTCACCTGCACCGAATGAACCGGCTAGTCAGAAACGTCACACTGGGAAGATATTTGTAACAGCTGCTCTTTAATTATTTATTCATCCAAAAAGTAAGATTTCCTCTCAGAAGAAACTAAAAAATATTCTAATATAGTAAAATTACTCTTGACCTGCATCGAATGACCTGGCTAGATAGAAACGTCACACTGGGAAGATATTTGTAACAGCTGCTCTTTTTTTATTCATTCATTCAAAAAGTAAGATTTCCTCTCAAAAGGAACTGAAAAATATTCTAATATAGTAAAATTACTCTTCACCTGCACCGAATGAACCGGCTAGTCAGAAACGTCACACTGGGAAGATATTTGTAACAGCTGCTCTTTAATTATTTATTCATCCAAAAAGTAAGATTTCCTCTCAGAAGAAACTAAAAAATATTCTAATATAGTAAAATTACTCTTGACCTGCATCGAATGACCTGGCTAGATAGAAACGTCACACTGGGAAGATATTTGTAACAGCTGCTCTTTATTTATTTATTCATCCAAAAAGTAAGATTTCCTCTCAAAAGAAACTAAAAAATATTCTAATATAGTAAAATTACTCTTGACCTGCACCGAATAACCGCCTAGTCAGAAACGTCACACTGGGAAGATATTTGTAACAGCTGCTCTTTATTTATTCATTCAAAAAGTAAGATTTCCTCTCAAAAGAAACTAAAAATATTCTAATATAGTAAAATTCCTCTTGACCTGCACCGAATAACCGCCTAGTCAGAAACGTCACACTGGGAAGATATTTGTAACAGCTGCTCTTTATTTATTCATTCAAAAAGTAAGATTTCCTCTCAAAAGAAACTAAAAAATATTCTAATATAATAAAATTACACTTGACCTGCACCGAATGAACCGGTTAGTCAGAAACGTCACACTGGGAAGATTTTTGTAACAGCTGCTCTTTAATTATTTATTCATCCAAAAAGTAAGTTTTCCTCTCAGAAGAAACAAAAAAATATTCTAATATAGTAAAATTACTCTTGACCTGCACCGAATGAACCGGCTAGTCAGAAACGTCACTCTGGGAAGATAGTTGTAACAGCTGCTCTTTATTTATTTACTCATCCAAAAAAAAGGTTTCCTCTTAGAAGAAACTAAAAAATATTCTAATATAAAAAAATTACTCTTGACCTGCACCGAATGAACCGGCTAGTCAGAAACGTCACACTGGGAAGATATTTGTAACAGCTGCTCTTTATTTGTTTATTCATCCAAAAAGTAAGATTTCCTCTCAAAAGGAACTGAAAAATATTCTAATATAGTAAAATTACTCTTGACCTGCACCGAATGAACCGGCTAGTCAGAAACGTCACACTAGGAAGATATTTGTAACAGCTGCTCTTTAATTATTTATTCATCCAAAAAGTAAGATTTCCTCTCAGAAAAAACTAAAAAATATTCTAATATAGTAAAATTACTCTTGACCTGCATCGAATGACCCGGCTAGATAGAAACGTCACACTGGGAAGATATTTGTAACAGCTGCTCTTTATTTATTTACTCATCCAAAAAGTAAGATTTCCTCTCAAAAGAAACTAAAAAATATTCTAATATAGTAAAATTACTCTTGACCTGCACCGAAAGAACCGGCTAGTCAGAAACGTCACACTGGGAAGATATTTTTGACAGCTGCTCTTTATTTATTTATTCATCCAAAAAGTAAGATTTCCTCTCAAAAGAAACTAAAAAATATTCTAATATAATAAAATTACTCTTGACCTGCACCGAATGAACCGGTTAGTCAGAAACGTCACACTGGGAAGATAATTGTAACAGCTGCTCTTTATTTATTTATTCATCCAAAAAGTAAGATTTCCTCTTAGAAGAAACTAAAAAATATTCTAATATAATAAAATTACTCTTGACCTGCACCGAATGAACCGGCTAGTCAGAAACGTCACACTGGGAAGATTTTTGTAACAGCTGCTCTTTAATTATTTATTCATCCAAAAAGTAAGTTTTCCTCTCAGAAGAAACAAAAAAATATTCTAATATAGTAAAATTACTCTTGACCTGCACCGAATGAACCGGCTAGTCGGAAACGTCACACTGGGAAGATATTTGTAACAGCTGCTCTTTATTTATTTACTCATGCAAAAAGCAAGATTTCCTCTTAGAAGAAACTAAAAAAAATCTAATATAATAAAATTACTCTTGACCTGCACCGAATGAACCGGCTAGTCAGAAACGTCTCACTGGGAAGATATTTGTAACAGCTGCTCTTTATTTATTTATTCATCCAAAAAGTAAGATTTCCTTTCAAAAGAAACTAAAAAATATTCTAATATAGTAAAATTACTCTCGACCTGCACCGAATAACCGGCTAGTCAGAAACGTCACACTGGGAAGATATTTGTAACAGCTGCTCTTTATTTATTCATCCAAAAAGTAAGATTTCCTCTCAAAATAAACTAAAAAATATTCTAATATAGTAAAATTACTCTTGACCTGCACCGAATGAACCGGCTAGTCAGAAACGTCACACTGGGAAGATATTTGTAACAGCTGCTCTTTATTTATTTACTCATCCAAAAAGTAAGATTTCCTCTTAGAAGAAACTAAAAAATATTCTAATATAATAAAATTACACTTGATCTGCACCGAATGAACCGGCTAGTCAGAAACGTCACACTGGGAAGATATTTGTAACAGCTGCTCTTTATTTGTTTATTCATCCAAAAAGTAAGATTTCCTCTCAAAAGAAACTAAAAAATATTCTAATATAGTGAAATTACTCTTGACCGGCACCGAATGAACCGGCTAGTCAGAAACGTCACACTGGGAAGATATTTGTAACAGCTGCTCTTTATTTTTTTACTCATCCAAAAAGTAAGATTTCCTCTCAAAAAAAACTAAAAAATATTCTAATATAGTAAAATTACTCTTGACCTGCACCGAAAGAACCGGCTAGTCAGAAACGTCACACTGGGAAGATATTTTTGACAGCTGCTCTTTATTTATTTATTCATCCAAAAAGTAAGATTTCCTCTCAAAAGAAACTAAAAAATATTCTAATATAATAAAATTACTCTTGACCTGCACCGAATGAATTGGTTAGTCAGAAACGTCACACTGGGAAGATAGTTGTAACAGCTGCTCTTTATTTATTTATTCATCCAAAAAGTAAGATTTCCTCTTAGAAGAAACTAAAAAATATTCTAATATAATAAAATTACTCTTGACCTGCACCGAATGAACCGGCTAGTCAGAAACGTCACACTGGGAAGATTTTTGTAACAGCTGCTCTTTAATTATTTATTCATCCAAAAAGTAAGTTTTCCTCTCAGAAGAAACAAAAAAATATTCTAATATAGCAAAATTACTCTTGACCTGCACCGAATGAACCGGCTAGTCAGAAACGTCACACTGGGAAGATAGTTGTAACAGCTGCTCTTTATTTATTTACTCATCCAAAAAAAAAGGTTTCCTCTTAGAAGAAACTAAAAAATATTCTAATATAATAAAATTACTCTTGACCTGCACCGAATGAACCGGCTAGTCAGAAACGTCACACTGGGAAGATATTTGTAACCCCTGCTCTTTATTTATTTATTCATCCAAAAAGTAAGATTTCCTCTCAAAAGAAACTAAAAAATATTCTAATATAGTACAATTTTTTCTTGACCTGCACGAATGAACCGGCAAGTCAGAAACGTCACACTGGGAAGATATTTGTAACAGCTGCTCTTTATTTATTTATTCATCAAAAAGTAAGATTTCCTCTCAAAAGAAACTAAAAAATATTCTAATATAGTAAAATTATTCTCGAACTGCACCGAATGAACCGGCTAGTCAGAAACGTCACACTGGGAAGATATTTGTAACAGCTGCTCTTTATTTATTTACTCATCCATAAAGTAAGATTTCCTCTTAGAAGAAACTAAAAAAAATCTAATATAATAAAATTACTCTTGACCTGCACCGAATGAACCGGCTAGTCAGAAACGTCACACTGACAAGATATTTGTAACAGCTGCTCTTTATTTATTTATTCATCCAAAAAGTAAGATTTCCTCTCAAAAGAAACTAAAAAATATTCTAATATAGTAAAATTACTCTTGACCTGCACCGAATAACTGGCTAGTCAGAAACGTCACACTGGGAAGATATTTGTAACAGCTGCTCTTTATTTATTCATCCAAAAAGTAAGATTTCCTCTCAAAATAAACTAAAAAATATTCTAATATAGTAAAATTACTCTTGACCTGCACCGAATGAACCGGCTACTCAGAAACGTCACACTGGGAAGATATTTGTAACAGCTGCTCTTTATTTATTTACTCATCCAAAAAGTAAGATTTCCTCTTAGAAGTAACTAAAAAATATTCTAATATAATAAAATTACACTTGATCTGCACCGAATGAACCGGCTAGTCAGAAACGTCACACTGGGAAGATATTTGTAACAGCTTCTCTTTATTTGTTTATTCATCCAAAAAGTAAGATTTCCTCTCAAAAGGAACTGAAAAATATTCTAATATAGTAAAATTACTCTTGACCTGCACCGAATGAACCGGCTAGTCAGAAACGTCACACTGGGAAGATATTTGTAACAGCTGCTCTTTAATTATTTATTCATCCAAAAAGTAAGATTTCCTCTCAGAAGAAACTAAAAAATATTCTAATATAGTAAAATTACTCTTGACCTGCATCGAATGACCTGGCTAGATAGAAACGTCACACTGGGAAGATATTTGTAACAGCTGCTCTTTATTTATTTATTCATCCAAAAAGTAAGATTTCCTCTCAAAAGAAACTAAAAAATATTCCAATATAGTAAAATTACTCTTGACCTGCACCGAATGAACCGGCTAGTCAGAAACGTCACACTGGGAAGATATTTGTAACAGCTACTCTTTATTTATTTATTCATACAAAAAGTAAGATTTCCTTTTAAAAGAAACTAAAAAATATTCTAATATAGTAAAATTACTCTTGACCTGCACCGAATGAACCGGCTGGTCAGAAATGTCACACTGGGAAGATATTTGTAACAGCTGCTCTTTAATTATTTATTCATCCAAAAAGTAAGATTTCCTCTTAGAAGAAACTAAAAAAAATCTAATATAATAAAATTACTCTTGACCTGCACCGAATGAACCGGCTAGTCAGAAACGTCAGACTGGGAAGATATTTGTAACAGCTGCTCTTTTTTTATTCATTCATTCAAAAAGTAAGATTTCCTCTCAAAAGGAACTGAAAAATATTCTAATATAGTAAAATTACTCTTCACCTGCACCGAATGAACCGGCTAGTCAGAAACGTCACACTGGGAAGATATTTGTAACAGCTGCTCTTTAATTATTTATTCATCCAAAAAGTAAGATTTCCTCTCAGAAGAAACTAAAAAATATTCTAATATAGTAAAATTACTCTTGACCTGCATCGAATGACCTGGCTAGATAGAAACGTCACACTGGGAAGATATTTGTAACAGCTGCTCTTTATTTATTTATTCATCCAAAAAGTAAGATTTCCTCTCAAAAGAAACTAAAAAATATTCTAATATAGTAAAATTACTCTTGACCTGCACCGAATAACCGCCTAGTCAGAAACGTCACACTGGGAAGATATTTGTAACAGCTGCTCTTTATTTATTCATTCAAAAAGTAAGATTTCCTCTCAAAAGAAACTAAAAAATATTCTAATATAGTAAAATTCCTCTTGACCTGCACCGAATAACCGCCTAGTCAGAAACGTCACACTGGGAAGATATTTGTAACAGCTGCTCTTTATTTATTCATTCAAAAAGTAAGATTTCCTCTCAAAAGAAACTAAAAAATATTCTAATATAATAAAATTACACTTGACCTGCACCGAATGAACCGGCTAGATAGAAACGTCACACTGGGAAGATATTTGTAACAGCTGCTCTTTATTTATTTACTCATCCAAAAAAAAAGGTTTCCTCTTAGAAGAAACTAAAAAATATTCTAATATAATAAAATTACTCTTGAACTGCACCGAAAGAACCGGCTAGTCAGAAACGTCACACTGGGAAGATATTTGTAACAGCTGCTCTTTATTTATTTACTCATCCAAAAAGTAAGATTTCCTCTCAAAAGAAACTAAAAAATATTCTAATATAGTAAAATTACTCTTGACCTGCACCGAAAGAACCGGCTAGTCAGAAACGTCACACTGGGAAGATATTTTTGACAGCTGCTCTTTATTTATTTATTCATCCAAAAAGTAAGATTTCCTCTCAAAAGAAACTAAAAAATATTCTAATATAATAAAATTACTCTTGACCTGCACCGAATGAACCGGTTAGTCAGAAACGTCACACTGGGAAGATAATTGTAACAGCTGCTCTTTATTTATTTATTCATCCAAAAAGTAAGATTTCCTCTTAGAAGAAACTAAAAAATATTCTAATATAATAAAATTACTCTTGACCTGCACCGAATGAACCGGCTAGTGAGAAACGTCACACTGGGAAGATTTTTGTAACAGCTGCTCTTTAATTATTTATTCATCCAAAAAGTAAGTTTTCCTCTCAGAAGAAACAAAAAAATATTCTAATATAGTAAAATTACTCTTGACCTGCACCGAATGAACCGGCTAGTCGGAAACGTCACACTGGGAAGATAGTTGTAACAGCTGCTCTTTATTTATTTACTCATCCAAAAAAAAAGGTTTCCTCTTAGAAGAAACTAAAAAATATTCTAATATAATAAAATTACTCTTGAACTGCACCGAATGAACCGGCTAGTCAGAAACGTCACACTGGGAAGATATTTGTAACCCCTGCTCTTTATTTATTTATTCATCCAAAAAGTAAGATTTCCTCTCAAAAGAAACTAAAAAATATTCTAATATAGTACAATTTTATCTTGACCTGCACGAATGAACCGGCTAGTCAGAAACGTCACACTGGCAAGATATTTGTAACAGCTGCTCTTTATTTATTTATTCATC
Source organism: Stegodyphus dumicola (assembly GCF_044657685.1). Classification (NCBI taxonomy): domain Eukaryota; kingdom Metazoa; phylum Arthropoda; class Arachnida; order Araneae; family Eresidae; genus Stegodyphus; species Stegodyphus dumicola. Next base: position 8,084,502 of record NC_140775.1, on the reverse strand, counting down.
AAAAAGTAAGATTTCCTCTCAAAAGAAACTAAAAAATATTCTAATATAGTAAAATTATTCTCGAACTGCACCGAATGAACCGGCTAGTCAGAAACGTCACACTGGGAAGATATTTGTAACAGCTGCTCTTTATTTATTTACTCATGCAAAAAGCAAGATTTCCTCTTAGAAGAAACTAAAAAAAATCTAATATAATAAAATTACTCTTGACCTGCACCGAATGAACCGGCTAGTCAGAAACGTCTCACTGGGAAGATATTTGTAACAGCTGCTCTTTATTTATTTATTCATCCAAAAAGTAAGATTTCCTTTCAAAAGAAACTAAAAAATATTCTAATATAGTAAAATTACTCTCGACCTGCACCGAATAACCGGCTAGTCAGAAACGTCACACTGGGAAGATATTTGTAACAGCTGCTCTTTATTTATTCATCCAAAAAGTAAGATTTCCTCTCAAAATAAACTAAAAAATATTCTAATATAGTAAAATTACTCTTGACCTGCACCGAATGAACCGGCTAGTCAGAAACGTCACACTGGGAAGATATTTGTAACAGCTGCTCTTTATTTATTTATTCATCCAAAAAGTAAGATTTCCTCTCAAAAGAAACTAAAAAATATTCCAATATAGTAAAATTACTCTTGACCTGCACCGAATGAACCGGCTAGTCAGAAACGTCACACTGGGAAGATATTTGTAACAGCTACTCTTTATTTATTTATTCATACAAAAAGTAAGATTTCCTTTTAAAAGAAACTAAAAAATATTCTAATATAGTAAAATTACTCTTGACCTGCACCGAATGAACCGGCTGGTCAGAAATGTCACACTGGGAAGATATTTGTAACAGCTGCTCTTTAATTATTTATTCATCCAAAAAGTAAGATTTCCTCTTAGAAGAAACTAAAAAAAATCTAATATAATAAAATTACTCTTGACCTGCACCGAATGAACCGGCTAGTCAGAAACGTCAGACTGGGAAGATATTTGTAACAGCTGCTCTTTTTTTATTCATTCATTCAAAAAGTAAGATTTCCTCTCAAAAGGAACTGAAAAATATTCTAATATAGTAAAATTACTCTTCACCTGCACCGAATGAACCGGCTAGTCAGAAACGTCACACTGGGAAGATATTTGTAACAGCTGCTCTTTAATTATTTATTCATCCAAAAAGTAAGATTTCCTCTCAGAAGAAACTAAAAAATATTCTAATATAGTAAAATTACTCTTGACCTGCATCGAATGACCTGGCTAGATAGAAACGTCACACTGGGAAGATATTTGTAACAGCTGCTCTTTATTTATTTATTCATCCAAAAAGTAAGATTTCCTCTCAAAAGAAACTAAAAAATATTCTAATATAGTAAAATTACTCTTGACCTGCACCGAATAACCGCCTAGTCAGAAACGTCACACTGGGAAGATATTTGTAACAGCTGCTCTTTATTTATTCATTCAAAAAGTAAGATTTCCTCTCAAAAGAAACTAAAAAATATTCTAATATAGTAAAATTCCTCTTGACCTGCACCGAATAACCGCCTAGTCAGAAACGTCACACTGGGAAGATATTTGTAACAGCTGCTCTTTATTTATTCATTCAAAAAGTAAGATTTCCTCTCAAAAGAAACTAAAAAATATTCTAATATAATAAAATTACACTTGACCTGCACCGAATGAACCGGCTAGATAGAAACGTCACACTGGGAAGATATTTGTAACAGCTGCTCTTTATTTATTTACTCATCCAAAAAAAAAGGTTTCCTCTTAGAAGAAACTAAAAAATATTCTAATATAATAAAATTACTCTTGAACTGCACCGAAAGAACCGGCTAGTCAGAAACGTCACACTGGGAAGATATTTGTAACAGCTGCTCTTTATTTATTTACTCATCCAAAAAGTAAGATTTCCTCTCAAAAGAAACTAAAAAATATTCTAATATAGTAAAATTACTCTTGACCTGCACCGAAAGAACCGGCTAGTCAGAAACGTCACACTGGGAAGATATTTTTGACAGCTGCTCTTTATTTATTTATTCATCCAAAAAGTAAGATTTCCTCTCAAAAGAAACTAAAAAATATTCTAATATAATAAAATTACTCTTGACCTGCACCGAATGAACCGGTTAGTCAGAAACGTCACACTGGGAAGATAATTGTAACAGCTGCTCTTTATTTATTTATTCATCCAAAAAGTAAGATTTCCTCTTAGAAGAAACTAAAAAATATTCTAATATAATAAAATTACTCTTGACCTGCACCGAATGAACCGGCTAGTGAGAAACGTCACACTGGGAAGATTTTTGTAACAGCTGCTCTTTAATTATTTATTCATCCAAAAAGTAAGTTTTCCTCTCAGAAGAAACAAAAAAATATTCTAATATAGTAAAATTACTCTTGACCTGCACCGAATGAACCGGCTAGTCGGAAACGTCACACTGGGAAGATAGTTGTAACAGCTGCTCTTTATTTATTTACTCATCCAAAAAAAAAGGTTTCCTCTTAGAAGAAACTAAAAAATATTCTAATATAATAAAATTACTCTTGAACTGCACCGAATGAACCGGCTAGTCAGAAACGTCACACTGGGAAGATATTTGTAACCCCTGCTCTTTATTTATTTATTCATCCAAAAAGTAAGATTTCCTCTCAAAAGAAACTAAAAAATATTCTAATATAGTACAATTTTATCTTGACCTGCACGAATGAACCGGCTAGTCAGAAACGTCACACTGGCAAGATATTTGTAACAGCTGCTCTTTATTTATTTATTCATCAAAAAGTAAGATTTCCTCTCAAAAGAAACTAAAAAATATTCTAATATAGTAAAATTATTCTCGAACTGCACCGAATGAACCGGCTAGTCAGAAACGTCACACTGGGAAGATATTTGTAACAGCTGCTCTTTATTTATTTACTCATGCAAAAAGCAAGATTTCCTCTTAGAAGAAACTAAAAAAAATCTAATATAATAAAATTACTCTTGACCTGCACCGAATGAACCGGCTAGTCAGAAACGTCTCACTGGGAAGATATTTGTAACAGCTGCTCTTTATTTATTTATTCATCCAAAAAGTAAGATTTCCTTTCAAAAGAAACTAAAAAATATTCTAATATAGTAAAATTACTCTCGACCTGCACCGAATAACCGGCTAGTCAGAAACGTCACACTGGGAAGATATTTGTAACAGCTGCTCTTTATTTATTCATCCAAAAAGTAAGATTTCCTCTCAAAATAAACTAAAAAATATTCTAATATAGTAAAATTACTCTTGACCTGCACCGAATGAACCGGCTAGTCAGAAACGTCACACTGGGAAGATATTTGTAACAGCTGCTCTTTATTTATTTACTCATCCAAAAAGTAAGATTTCCTCTTAGAAGAAACTAAAAAATATTCTAATATAATAAAATTACACTTGATCTGCACCGAATGAACCGGCTAGTCAGAAACGTCACACTGGGAAGATATTTGTAACAGCTGCTCTTTATTTGTTTATTCATCCAAAAAGTAAGATTTCCTCTCAAAAGAAACTAAAAAATATTCTAATATAGTGAAATTACTCTTGACCTGCACCGAATGAACCGGCTAGTCAGAAACGTCACACTGGGAAGATATTTGTAACAGCTGCTCTTTATTTTTTTACTCATCCAAAAAGTAAGATTTCCTCTCAAAAAAAACTAAAAAATATTCTAATATAGTAAAATTACTCTTGACCTGCACCGAAAGAACCGGCTAGTCAGAAACGTCACACTGGGAAGATATTTTTGACAGCTGCTCTTTATTTATTTATTCATCCAAAAAGTAAGATTTCCTCTCAAAAGAAACTAAAAAATATTCTAATATAATAAAATTACTCTTGACCTGCACCGAATGAATTGGTTAGTCAGAAACGTCACACTGGGAAGATAGTTGTAACAGCTGCTCTTTATTTATTTATTCATCCAAAAAGTAAGATTTCCTCTTAGAAGAAACTAAAAAATATTCTAATATAATAAAATTACTCTTGACCTGCACCGAATGAACCGGCTAGTCAGAAACGTCACACTGGGAAGATTTTTGTAACAGCTGCTCTTTAATTATTTATTCATCCAAAAAGTAAGTTTTCCTCTCAGAAGAAACAAAAAAATATTCTAATATAGTAAAATTACTCTTGACCTGCACCGAATGAACCGGCTAGTCAGAAACGTCACACTGGGAAGATAGTTGTAACAGCTGCTCTTTATTTATTTACTCATCCAAAAAAAAAGGTTTCCTCTTAGAAGAAACTAAAAAATATTCTAATATAATAAAATTACTCTTGACCTGCACCGAATGAACCGGCTAGTCAGAAACGTCACACTGGGAAGATATTTGTAACCCCTGCTCTTTATTTATTTATTCATCCAAAAAGTAAGATTTCCTCTCAAAAGAAACTAAAAAATATTCTAATATAGTACAATTTTTTCTTGACCTGCACGAATGAACCGGCAAGTCAGAAACGTCACACTGGGAAGATATTTGTAACAGCTGCTCTTTATTTATTTATTCATCAAAAAGTAAGATTTCCTCTCAAAAGAAACTAAAAAATATTCTAATATAGTAAAATTATTCTCGAACTGCACCGAATGAACCGGCTAGTCAGAAACGTCACACTGGGAAGATATTTGTAACAGCTGCTCTTTATTTATTTACTCATCCATAAAGTAAGATTTCCTCTTAGAAGAAACTAAAAAAAATCTAATATAATAAAATTACTCTTGACCTGCACCGAATGAACCGGCTAGTCAGAAACGTCACACTGACAAGATATTTGTAACAGCTGCTCTTTATTTATTTATTCATCCAAAAAGTAAGATTTCCTCTCAAAAGAAACTAAAAAATATTCTAATATAGTAAAATTACTCTTGACCTGCACCGAATAACTGGCTAGTCAGAAACGTCACACTGGGAAGATATTTGTAACAGCTGCTCTTTATTTATTCATCCAAAAAGTAAGATTTCCTCTCAAAATAAACTAAAAAATATTCTAATATAGTAAAATTACTCTTGACCTGCACCGAATGAACCGGCTACTCAGAAACGTCACACTGGGAAGATATTTGTAACAGCTGCTCTTTATTTATTTACTCATCCAAAAAGTAAGATTTCCTCTTAGAAGTAACTAAAAAATATTCTAATATAATAAAATTACACTTGATCTGCACCGAATGAACCGGCTAGTCAGAAACGTCACACTGGGAAGATATTTGTAACAGCTTCTCTTTATTTGTTTATTCATCCAAAAAGTAAGATTTCCTCTCAAAAGGAACTGAAAAATATTCTAATATAGTAAAATTACTCTTGACCTGCACCGAATGAACCGGCTAGTCAGAAACGTCACACTGGGAAGATATTTGTAACAGCTGCTCTTTAATTATTTATTCATCCAAAAAGTAAGATTTCCTCTCAGAAGAAACTAAAAAATATTCTAATATAGTAAAATTACTCTTGACCTGCATCGAATGACCTGGCTAGATAGAAACGTCACACTGGGAAGATATTTGTAACAGCTGCTCTTTATTTATTTATTCATCCAAAAAGTAAGATTTCCTCTCAAAAGAAACTAAAAAATATTCCAATATAGTAAAATTACTCTTGACCTGCACCGAATGAACCGGCTAGTCAGAAACGTCACACTGGGAAGATATTTGTAACAGCTACTCTTTATTTATTTATTCATACAAAAAGTAAGATTTCCTTTTAAAAGAAACTAAAAAATATTCTAATATAGTAAAATTACTCTTGACCTGCACCGAATGAACCGGCTGGTCAGAAATGTCACACTGGGAAGATATTTGTAACAGCTGCTCTTTAATTATTTATTCATCCAAAAAGTAAGATTTCCTCTTAGAAGAAACTAAAAAAAATCTAATATAATAAAATTACTCTTGACCTGCACCGAATGAACCGGCTAGTCAGAAACGTCAGACTGGGAAGATATTTGTAACAGCTGCTCTTTTTTTATTCATTCATTCAAAAAGTAAGATTTCCTCTCAAAAGGAACTGAAAAATATTCTAATATAGTAAAATTACTCTTCACCTGCACCGAATGAACCGGCTAGTCAGAAACGTCACACTGGGAAGATATTTGTAACAGCTGCTCTTTAATTATTTATTCATCCAAAAAGTAAGATTTCCTCTCAGAAGAAACTAAAAAATATTCTAATATAGTAAAATTACTCTTGACCTGCATCGAATGACCTGGCTAGATAGAAACGTCACACTGGGAAGATATTTGTAACAGCTGCTCTTTATTTATTTATTCATCCAAAAAGTAAGATTTCCTCTCAAAAGAAACTAAAAAATATTCTAATATAGTAAAATTACTCTTGACCTGCACCGAATAACCGCCTAGTCAGAAACGTCACACTGGGAAGATATTTGTAACAGCTGCTCTTTATTTATTCATTCAAAAAGTAAGATTTCCTCTCAAAAGAAACTAAAAAATATTCTAATATAGTAAAATTCCTCTTGACCTGCACCGAATAACCGCCTAGTCAGAAACGTCACACTGGGAAGATATTTGTAACAGCTGCTCTTTATTTATTCATTAAAAAAGTAAGATTTCCTCTCAAAAGAAACTAAAAAATATTCTAATATAATAAAATTACACTTGACCTGCACCGAATGAACCGGCTAGTCAGAAACGTCACACTGGGAAGATTTTTGTAACAGCTGCTCTTTAATTATTTATTCATCCAAAAAGTAAGTTTTCCTCTCAGAAGAAACAAAAAAATATTCTAATATAGTAAAATTACTCTTGACCTGCACCGAATGAACCGGCTAGTCAGAAACGTCACTCTGGGAAGATAGTTGTAACAGCTGCTCTTTATTTATTTACTCATCCAAAAAAAAGGTTTCCTCTTAGAAGAAACTAAAAAATATTCTAATATAAAAAAATTACTCTTGACCTGCACCGAATGAACCGGCTAGTCAGAAACGTCACACTGGGAAGATATTTGTAACAGCTGCTCTTTATTTGTTTATTTATCCAAAAAGTAAGATTTCCTCTCAAAAAGAACTGAAAAATATTCTAATATAGTAAAATTACTCTTGACCTGCACCGAATGAACCGGCTAGTCAGAAACGTCACACTGGGAAGATATTTGTAACAGCTGCTCTTTAATTATTTATTCATCCAAAAAGTAAGATTTCCTCTCAGAAGAAACTAAAAAATATTCTAATATAGTAAAATTACTCTTGACCTGCATCGAATGACCCGGCTAGATAGAAACGTCACACTGGGAAGATATTTGTAACAGCTGCTCTTTATTTATTTACTCATCCAAAAAGTAAGATTTCCTCTCAAAAGAAACTAAAAAATATTCTAATATAGTAAAATTACTCTTGACCTGCACCGAAAGAACCGGCTAGTCAGAAACGTCACACTGGGAAGATATTTTTGACAGCTGCTCTTTATTTATTTATTCATCCAAAAAGTAAGATTTCCTCTCAAAAGAAACTAAAAAATATTCTAATATAATAAAATTACTCTTGACCTGCACCGAATGAACCGGTTAGTCAGAAACGTCACACTGGGAAGATAATTGTAACAGCTGCTCTTTATTTATTTATTCATCCAAAAAGTAAGATTTCCTCTTAGAAGAAACTAAAAAATATTCTAATATAATAAAATTACTCTTGACCTGCACCGAATGAACCGGCTAGTCAGAAACGTCACACTGGGAAGATTTTTGTAACAGCTGCTCTTTAATTATTTATTCATCCAAAAAGTAAGTTTTCCTCTCAGAAGAAACAAAAAAATATTCTAATATAGTAAAATTACTCTTGACCTGCACCGAATGAACCGGCTAGTCGGAAGCGTCACACTGGGAAGATAGTTGTAACAGGTGCTCTTTATTTATTTACTCATCCAAAAAAAAAGGTTTCCTCTTAGAAGAAACTAAAAAATATTCTAATATAATAAAAATTACTCTTGACCTGCACCGAATGAACCGGCTAGTCAGAAACGTCACACTGGGAAGATATTTGTAACCCCTGCTCTTTATTTATTTATTCATCCAAAAAGTAAGATTTCCTCTGAAAAGAAACTAAAAAATATTCTAATATAGTACAATTTTATCTTGACCTGCACGAATGAACCGGCTAGTCAGAAACGTCACACTGGGAAGATATTTGTAACAGCTGCTCTTTATTTATTTATTCATCAAAAAGTAAGATTTCCTCTCAAAAGAAACTAAAAAATATTCTAATATAGTAAAATTATTCTCGAACTGCACCGAATGAACCGGCTAGTCAGAAACGTCACACTGGGAAGATATTTGTAACAGCTGCTCTTTATTTATTTACTCATGCAAAAAGCAAGATTTCCTCTTAGAAGAAACTAAAAAAAATCTAATATAATAAAATTACTCTTGACCTGCACCGAATGAACCGGCTAGTCAGAAACGTCTCACTGGGAAGATATTTGTAACAGCTGCTCTTTATTTATTTATTCATCCAAAAAGTAAGATTTCCTTTCAAAAGAAACTAAAAAATATTCTAATATAGTAAAATTACTCTCGACCTGCACCGAATAACCGGCTAGTCAGAAACGTCACACTGGGAAGATATTTGTAACAGCTGCTCTTTATTTATTCATCCAAAAAGTAAGATTTCCTCTCAAAATAAACTAAAAAATATTCTAATATAGTAAAATTACTCTTGACCTGCACCGAATGAACCGGCTAGTCAGAAACGTCACACTGGGAAGATATTTGTAACAGCTGCTCTTTATTTATTTACTCATCCAAAAAGTAAGATTTCCTCTTAGAAGAAACTAAAAAATATTCTAATATAATAAAATTACACTTGATCTGCACCGAATGAACCGGCTAGTCAGAAACGTCACACTGGGAAGATATTTGTAACAGCTGCTCTTTATTTGTTTATTCATCCAAAAAGTAAGATTTCCTCTCAAAAGGAACTGAAAAATATTCTAATATAGTAAAATTACTCTTGACCTGCACCGAATGAACCGGCTAGTCAGAAACGTCACACTGGGAAGATATTTGTAACAGCTGCTCTTTAATTATTTATTCATCCAAAAAGTAAGATTTCCTCTCAGAAGAAACTAAAAAATATTCTAATATAGTAAAATTACTCTTGACCTGCATCGAATGACCTGGCTAGATAGAAACGTCACACTGGGAAGATATTTGTAACAGCTGCTCTTTATTTATTTATTCATCCAAAAAGTAAGATTTCCTCTCAAAAGAAACTAAAAAATATTCCAATATAGTAAAATTACTCTTGACCTGCACCGAATGAACCGGCTAGTCAGAAACGTCACACTGGGAAGATATTTGTAACAGCTACTCTTTATTTATTTATTCATACAAAAAGTAAGATTTCCTTTTAAAAGAAACTAAAAAATATTCTAATATAGTAAAATTACTCTTGACCTGCACCGAATGAACCGGCTAGTCAGAAATGTCACACTGGGAAGATATTTGTAACAGCTGCTCTTTAATTATTTATTCATCCAAAAAGTAAGATTTCCTCTTAGAAGAAACTAAAAAAAATCTAATATAATAAAATTACTCTTGACCTGCACCGAATGAACCGGCTAGTCAGAAACGTCACACTGGGAAGATATTTGTAACAGCTGCTCTTTATTTATTTATTCATCCAAAAAGTAAGATTTCCTCTCAAAAGGAACTGAAAAATATTCTAATATAGTAAAATTACTCTTGACCTGCACCGAATGAACCGGCTAGTCAGAAACGTCACACTGGGAAGATATTTGTAACAGCTGCTCTTTAATTATTTATTCATCCAAAAAGTAAGATTTCCTCTCAGAAGAAACTAAAAAATATTCTAATATAGTAAAATTACTCTTGACCTGCATCGAATGACCTGGCTAGATAGAAACGTCACACTGGGAAGATATTTGTAACAGCTGCTCTTTATTTATTTATTCATCCAAAAAGTAAGATTTCCTCTCAAAAGAAACTAAAAAATATTCTAATATAGTAAAATTACTCTTGACCTGCACCGAATAACCGCCTAGTCAGAAACGTCACACTCGGAAGATATTTGTAACAGCTGCTCTTTATTTATTTATTCAAAAAGTAAGATTTCCTCTCAAAAGAAACTAAAAAATATTCTAATATAGTAAAATTACTCTTGACCTGCACCGAATGAACCGGCTAGTCAGAAACGTCACACTGGGAAGATATTTGTAACAGCTGCTCTTTACTTATTTACTCATCCAAAATATAAGATTTCCTCTTAGAAGAAACTAAAAAATATTCTAATATAATAAAATTACACTTGACCTCCACCGAATGAACCGGCTAGTCAGAAACGTCACACTGGGAAGATATTTGTAACAGCTGCTCTTTATTTGTTTATTCATCCAAAAAGTAAGATTTCCTCTCAAAAGGAACTGAAATATATTCTAATATAGTAAAATTACTCTTGACCTGCACCGAATGAACCGGCTAGTCAGAAACGTCACACTGGGAAGATATTTGTAACAGCTGCTCTTTAATTATTTATTCATCCAAAAAGTAAGATTTCCTCTCAGAAGAAACTAAAAAATATTCTAATATAGTAAAATTACTCTTGACCTGCATCGAATGACCCGGCTAGATAGAAACGTCACACTGGGAAGATATTTGTAACAGCTGCTCTTTATTTATTTATTCATCCAAAAAGTAAGATTTCCTCTTAGAAGAAACTAAAATATATTCTAATATAATAAAATTACTCTTGACCTGCACCGAATGAACCGGCTAGTCAGAAACGTCACACTGGGAAGATATTTGTAACAGCTTGTCTTTAATTATTTATTCATCCAAAAAGTAAGATTTCCTCTCAAAAGAAACTAAAAAATATTCTAATATAATAAAATTACTCTTGACCTGCACCGAATGAACCGGCTAGTCAGAAACGTCACACTGGGAAGATAATTGTAACAGCTGCTCTTTATTTATTTATTCATCCAAAAAGTATAATTTCCTCTTAGAAGAAACTAAAATATATTCTAATATAATAAAATTACTCTTGACCTGCACCGAATGAACCGGCTAGTCAGAAACGTCACACTGGGAAGATTTTTGTAACAGCTGCTCTTTAATTATTTATTCATCCAAAAAGTAAGTTTTCCTCTCAGAAGAAACAAAAAAATATTCTAATATAGTAAAATTACTCTTGACCTGCACCGAATGAACCGGCTAGTCAGAAACGTCACACTGGGAAGATAGTTGTAACAGCTGCTCTTTATTTATTTACTCATCCAAAAAAAAGGTTTCCTCTTAGAAGAAACTAAAAAATATTCTAATATAAAAAAATTACTCTTGACCTGCACCGAATGAACCGGCTAGTCAGAAACGTCACACTGGGAAGATATTTGTAACAGCTGCTCTTTATTTGTTTATTCATCCAAAAAGTAAGATTTCCTCTCAAAAGGAACTGAAAAATATTCTAATATAGTAAAATTACTCTTGACCTGCACCGAATGACCCGGCTAGATAGAAACGTCACACTGGGAAGATATTTGTAACAGCTGCTCTTTATTTATTTATTCATCCAAAAAGTAAGATTTCCTTTTAGAAGAAACTAAAATATATTCTAATATAATAAAATTACTCTTGACCTGCACCGAATGAACCGGCTAGTCAGAAACGTCACACTGGGAAGATATTTGTAACAGCTGCTCTTTAATTATTTATTCATCCAAAAAGTAAGATTTCCTCTCAAAAGAAACTAAAAAATATTCTAATATAATAAAATTACTCTTGACCTCCACCGAATGAACCGGCTAGTCAGAAACGTCACACTGGGAAGATAATTGTAACAGCTGCTCTTTATTTATTTATTCATCCAAAAAGTAAAATTTCCTCTTAGAAGAAACTAAAAAATATTCTAATATAGTAAAATTACTCTTGACCTGCACCGAATGACCCGGCTAGTCAGAAACGTCACACTGGGAAGATATTTGTAACAGCTGCTCTTTATTTATTTATTCATCCAAAAAGTAAGATTTCCTCTCAAAAGAAACTAAAAAATATTCTAATATAGTAAAATTACTCTTGACCTGCACCGAATGAACCGGCTAGTCAGAAACGTCACACTGGGAAGATATTTGTAACAGCTGCTCTTTATTTATTTATTCAAAAAGTAAGATTTCCTCTCAAAAGAAACTAAAAAATATTCTAATATAGTAAAATTACTCTTGACCTGCACCGAATGAACCGGCTAGTCAGAAACGTCACACTGGGAAGATATTTGTAACAGCTGCTCTTTACTTATTTACTCATCCAAAATATAAGATTTCCTCTTAGAAGAAACTAAAAAATATTCTAATATAATAAAATTACACTTGACCTCCACCGAATGAACCGGCTAGTCAGAAACGTCACACTGGGAAGATATTTGTAACAGCTGCTCTTTATTTGTTTATTCATCCAAAAAGTAAGATTTCCTCTCAAAAGGAACTGAAATATATTCTAATATAGTAAAATTACTCTTGACCTGCACCGAATGAACCGGCTAGTCAGAAACGTCACACTGGGAAGATATTTGTAACAGCTGCTCTTTAATTATTTATTCATCCAAAAAGTAAGATTTCCTCTCAGAAGAAACTAAAAAATATTCTAATATAGTAAAATTACTCTTGACCTGCATCGAATGACCCGGCTAGATAGAAACGTCACACTGGGAAGATATTTGTAACAGCTGCTCTTTATTTATTTATTCATCCAAAAAGTAAGATTTCCTCTTAGAAGAAACTAAAATATATTCTAATATAATAAAATTACTCTTGACCTGCACCGAATGAACCGGCTAGTCAGAAACGTCACACTGGGAAGATATTTGTAACAGCTTGTCTTTAATTATTTATTCATCCAAAAAGTAAGATTTCCTCTCAAAAGAAACTAAAAAATATTCTAATATAATAAAATTACTCTTGACCTGCACCGAATGAACCGGCTAGTCAGAAACGTCACACTGGGAAGATAATTGTAACAGCTGCTCTTTATTTATTTATTCATCCAAAAAGTATAATTTCCTCTTAGAAGAAACTAAAATATATTCTAATATAATAAAATTACTCTTGACCTGCACCGAATGAACCGGCTAGTCAGAAACGTCACACTGGGAAGATTTTTGTAACAGCTGCTCTTTAATTATTTATTCATCCAAAAAGTAAGTTTTCCTCTCAGAAGAAACAAAAAAATATTCTAATATAGTAAAATTACTCTTGACCTGCACCGAATGAACCGGCTAGTCAGAAACGTCACACTGGGAAGATAGTTGTAACAGCTGCTCTTTATTTATTTACTCATCCAAAAAAAAGGTTTCCTCTTAGAAGAAACTAAAAAATATTCTAATATAAAAAAATTACTCTTGACCTGCACCGAATGAACCGGCTAGTCAGAAACGTCACACTGGGAAGATATTTGTAACAGCTGCTCTTTATTTGTTTATTCATCCAAAAAGTAAGATTTCCTCTCAAAAGGAACTGAAAAATATTCTAATATAGTAAAATTACTCTTGACCTGCACCGAATGACCCGGCTAGATAGAAACGTCACACTGGGAAGATATTTGTAACAGCTGCTCTTTATTTATTTATTCATCCAAAAAGTAAGATTTCCTCTTAGAAGAAACTAAAATATATTCTAATATAATAAAATTACTCTTGACCTGCACCGAATGAACCGGCTAGTCAGAAACGTCACACTGGGAAGATATTTGTAACAGCTGCTCTTTAATTATTTATTCATCCAAAAAGTAAGATTTCCTCTCAAAAGAAACTAAAAAATATTCTAATATAATAAAATTACTCTTGACCTCCACCGAATGAACCGGCTAGTCAGAAACGTCACACTGGGAAGATAATTGTAACAGCTGCTCTTTATTTATTTATTCATCCAAAAAGTAAAATTTCCTCTTAGAAGAAACTAAAAAATATTCTAATATAATAAAATTACTCTTGACCTGCACCGAATGAACCGGCTAGTCAGAAACGTCACACTGGGAAGATTTTTGTAACAGCTGCTCTTTAATTATTTATTCATCCAAAAAGTAAGTTTTCCTCTCAGAAGAAACAAAAAAATATTCTAATATAGTAAAATTACTCTTGACCTGCACCGAATGAACCGGCTAGTCAGAAACGTCACACTGGGAAGATAGTTGTAACAGCTGCTCTTTATTTATTTACTCATCCAAAAAAAAGTTTCCTCTTAGAAGAAACTAAAAAATATTCTAATATAAAAAAATTACTCTTGACCTGCACCGAATGAACCGGCTAGTCAGAAACGTCACACTGGGAAGATATTTGTAACAGCTGCTCTTTATTTGTTTATTCATCCAAAAAGTAAGATTTCCTCTCAAAAAGAACTGAAAAATATTCTAATATAGTAAAATTACTCTTGACCTGCACCGAATGAACCGGCTAGTCAGAAACGTCACACTGGGAAGATATTTGTAACAGCTGCTCTTTAATTATTTATTCATCCAAAAAGTAAGATTTCCTCTCAAAAGTAACTAAAAAATATTCCAATATAGTAAAATTACTCTTGACCTGCACCTAATGAACCGGCTAGTCAGAAACGTCACACTGGGAAGATATTTGTAACAGCTACTCTTTATTTATTTATTCATACAAAAAGTAAGATTTCCTTTTAAAAGAAACTAAAAAATTTTCTAATATAGTAAAATTACTCTTGACCTGCACCTAATGAACCGGCTAGTCAGAAACGTCACACTGGGAAGATATTTGTAACAGCTACTCTTTATTTATTTATTCATACAAAAAGTAAGATTTCCTCTTAGAAGAAACTAAAATATATTCTAATATAATAAAATTACTCTTGATCTGCACCGAATGAACCGGCTAGTCAGAAACGTCACACTGGGAAGATATTTTTAACAGCTGCTCTTTATTTGTTTATTCATCCAAAAAGTAAGATTTCCTCTCAAAAGGAACTGAAAAATATTCTAATATAGTAAAATTTCTCTTGACCTGCACCGAATGAACCGGCTAGTCAGAAACGTCACACTGGGAAGATATTTGTAACAGCTGCTCTTTAATTATTTATTCATCCAAAAAGTAAGATTTCCTCTCAGAAGGAACTAAAAAATATTCTAATATAGTAAAATTACTCTTGACCTGCATCGAATGACCCGGCTATATACAAACGTCACACTGGGAAGATATTTGTAACAGCTGCTCTTTATTTATTTATTCATCCAAAAAGTAAGATTTCCTCTCAAAAGAAACTAAAAAATATTCCAATATAGTAAAATTACTCTTGACCTGCACCGAATGAACCGGCTAGTCAGAAACGTCACACTGGGAAGATATTTGTAACAGCTACTCTTTATTTATTTATTCATACAAAAAGTAAGATTTCCTTTTAAAACAAACTAAAAAATATTCTAATATAGTAAAATTACTCTTGACCTGCACCGAATGAACCGGCTAGTCAGAAATGTCACACTGGGAAGATATTTGTAACAGCTGCTCTTTAATTATTTATTCATCCAAAAAGTAAGATTTCCTCTTAGAAGAAACTAAAAAAAATCTAATATAATAAAATTACTCTTGACCTGCACCGAATGAACCGGCTAGTCAGAAACGTCACACTGGGAAGATATTTGTAACAGCTGCTCTTTATTTATTTATTCATCCAAAAAGTAAGATTTCCTCTCAAAAGAAACTAAAAAATATTCTAATATAGTAAAATTACTCTTGACCTGCACCGAATAACCGCCTAGTCAGAAACGTCACACTGGGAAGATATTTGTTATAGCTGCTCTTTATTTATTCATTCAAAAAGTAAGATTTCCTCTCAAAAGAAACTAAAAAATATTCTAATATAGTAAAATTACTCTTGACCTGCACCGAATGAACCGGCTAGTCAGAAACGTCACACTGGGAAGATATTTGTAACAGCTGCTCTTTACTTATTTACTCATCCAAAAAGTAAGATTTCCTCTTAGAAGAAACTAAAATATATTCTAATATAATAAAATTACTCTTGATCTGCACCGAATGAACCGGCTAGTCAGAAACGTGACACTGGGAAGATATTTTTAACAGCTGCTCTTTATTTGTTTATTCATCCAAAAAGTAAGATTTCCTCTCAAAAGGAACTGAAAAATATTCTAATATAGTAAAATTACTCTTGACCTGCACCGAATGAACCGGCTAGTCAGTAACGTCACACTGGGAAGATATTTGTAACAGCTGCTCTTTAATTATTTATTCATCCAAAAAGTAAGATTTCCTCTCAGAAGAAACTAAAAAATATTCTAATATAGTAAAATTACTCTTGACCTGCATCGAATGACCCGGCTAGATAGAAACGTCACACTGGGAAGATATTTGTAACAGCTGCTCTTTATTTATTTATTCATCCAAAAAGTAAGATTTCCTCTCAAAAGAAACTAAAAAATATTCCAATATAGTAAAATTACTCTTGACCTGCACCGAATGAACCCGCTAGTCAGAAACGTCACACTGGGAAGATATTTGTAACAGCTACTCTTTATTTATTTATTCATACAAAAAGTAAGATTTCCTTTTAAAAGAAACTAAAAAATATTCTAATATAGTAAAATTACTCTTGACCTGCACCGAATGAACCGGCTAGTCAGAAATGTCACACTGGGAAGATATTTGTAACAGCTGCTCTTTATTTATTTATTCATCCAAAAAGTAAGATTTCCTCTTAGAAGAAACTAAAATATATTCTAATATAATAAAATTACTCTTGATCTGCACCGAATGAACCGGCTAGTCAGAAAGGTCACACTGGGAAGATATTTTTAACAGCTGCTCTTTATTTATTTATTCATCCAAAAAGTAAGATTTCCTCTCAAAAGGAACTAAAAAATATTCTAATATAATAAAATTACTCTTGACCTGCACCGAATGAACCGGCTAGTCATAAACGTCACACTGCGAAGATATTTGTAACAGCTGCTCTTTAATTATTTATTCATCCGAAAAGTAAGATTTCCTCTCAAAAGAAACTAAAAAATATTCTATAATAGTGAAATTACTCTTGACCTGCACCGAATGAACCGGCTAGTCAGAAACGTCACACTGGGAAGATATTTGTAACAGCTGCTCTTTATTTTTTTACTCATCCAAAAAGTAAGATTTCCTCTCAAAAGAAACTAAAAAATATTCTAATATAGTAAAATTACTCTTGACCTGCACCGAAAGAACCGGCTAGTCAGAAACGTCACACTGGGAAGATATTTTTGACAGCTCCTCTTTATTTATTTATTCATCCAAAAAGTAAGATTTCCTCTCAAAAGAAACTAAAAAATATTCTAATATAATAAAATTACTCTTGACCTGCACCGAATGAACCGGCTAGTCAGAAACGTCACACTGGGAAGATAATTGTAACAGCTGCTCTTTATTTATTTATTCATCCAAAAAGTAAGATTTCCTCTTAGAAGAAACTAAAAAATATTCTAATATAATAAAATTACTCTTGACCTGCACCGAATGAACCGGCTAGTCAGAAACGTCACACTGGGAATATTTTTGTAACAGCTGCTCTTTAATTATTTATTCATCCAAAAAGTAAGTTTTCCTCTCAGAAGAAACAAAAAAATATTCTAATATAGTAAAATTACTCTTGACCTGCACCGAATGAACCGGCTAGTCGAAACGTCACACTGGGAAGATAGTTGTAACAGCTGCTCTTTATTTATTTACTCATCCAAAAAAAAAGGTTTCCTCTTAGAAGAAACTAAAAAATATTCTAATATAATAAAATTACTCTTGACCTGCACCGAATGAATCGGCTAGTCAGAAACGTCACACTGGGAAGATATTTGTAACAGCTGCTCTTTATTTGTTTATTCATCCAAAAAGTAAGATTTCCTCTCAAAAGGAACTGAAAAATATTCTAATATAGTAAAATTACTCTTGACCTGCACCGAATGAACCGGCTAGTCAGAAACGTCACACTGGGAAGATATTTGTAACAGCTGCTCTTTAATTATTTATTCATCCAAAAAGTAAGATTTCCTCTCAGAAGAAACTAAAAAATATTCTAATATAGTAAAATTACTCTTGACCTGCATCGAATGACCCGGCTAGATAGAAACGTCACACTGGGAAGATATTTGTAACAGCTACTCTTTATTTATTTATTCATACAAAAAGTAAGATTTCCTTTTAAAAGAAACTAAAAAATTTTCTAATATAGTAAAATTACTCTTGACCTGCACCAAATGAACCGGCTAGTCAGAAACGTCACACTGGGAAGATATTTTTAACAGCTACTCTTTATTTATTTACTCATCCAAAAAGTAAGATTTCCTCTTAGAAGAAACTAAAATATATTCTAATATAATAAAATTACTCTTGATCTGCACCGAATGAACCGGCTAGTCAGAAACGTCACACTGGGAAGATATTTTTAACAGCTGCTCTTTATTTATTTACTCATCCAAAAAGTAAGATTTTCTCTCAAAAGAAACTGAAAATTATTCTAATATAGTAAAATTACTCTTGACCTGCACCGAATGAACCGGCTAGTCATAAACGTCACACTGGGAAGATATTTGTAACAGCTACTCTTTATTTATTTATTCATACAAAAAGTAAGATTTCCTTTTAAAAGAAACTAAAAAATATTCTAATATAGTAAAATTACTCTTGACCTGCACCGAATGAACCGGCTAGTCAGAAACGTCACACTGGGAAGATATTTGTAACAGCTGCTCTTTAATTATTTATTCATCCAAAAAGTAAGATTTCCTCTCAAAAGGAACTAAAAAATATTCTAATATAGTAAAACTACTCTTGACCTGCACCGAATGAACCGTCTAGTCAGAAACGTCACACTGGGAAGATATTTGTAACAGCTGCTTTTTAATTATTTATTCATCCATAAAGTAAGATTTCCTCTCAAAAGAAACTGAAAAATATTCTAATATAGTAAAATTACTCTTGACCTGCACCGAATGAACCGGCTAGTCAGAAACGTCACACTGGGAAGATATTTGTAACAGCTGCTCTTTAATTATTTTTTCATCCAAAAAGTAAGATTTCCTCTCAGAAGAAACTAAAAAATATTCTAATATAGTAAAATTATTCTTGACCTGCATCGAATGAACCGGCTAGATAGAAACGTCACACTGGGAAGATATTTGTAACAGCTGCTCTTTATTTATTTATTCATCCAAAAAGTAAGATTTCCTCTCAAAAGAAACTAAAAAATATTCCAATATAGTAAAATTACTCTTCACCTGCACCGAATGAACCGGCTAGTCAGAAACGTCACACTGGGAAGATATTTTTAACAGCTGCTCTTTATTTATTTACTCATCCAAAAAGTAAGATTTCCTCTTAGAAGAAACTAAAAAA
Organism: Stegodyphus dumicola; assembly: GCF_044657685.1. Lineage (NCBI taxonomy): Eukaryota > Metazoa > Arthropoda > Arachnida > Araneae > Eresidae > Stegodyphus > Stegodyphus dumicola. The sequence goes on along the minus strand of NC_140775.1, from coordinate 8,065,132 downwards.
TATTTTAATATAATAAAATTACTCTTGATCTGCACCGAATGAACCGGCTAGTCAGAAACGTCACACTGGGAAGATATTTTTAACAGCTGCTCTTTATTTATTTTTTCATCCAAAAAGTAAGATTTCCTCTCAAAAGGAACTAAAAAATATTCTAATAGAATAAAATTACTCTTGACCTGCACCGAATGAACCGGCTAGTCAGAAACGTCACACTGGGAAGATATTTGTAACAGCTGCTCTTTAATTATTTATTCATCCAAAAAGTAAGATTTCCTCTCAAAAGAAACTAAAAAATATTCTAATATAATAAAATTACTCTTGACCTGCACCGAATGAATCGGCTAGTCAGAAACGTCACACTGGGAAGATAATTGTAACAGCTGCTCTTTATTTATTTATTCATCCAAAAAGTAAAATTTCCTCTTAGAAGAAACTAAAAAATATTCTAATATAATAAAATTACTCTTGACCTGCACCGAATGAACCGGCTAGTCAGAAACGTCACACTGGGAAGATTTTTGTAACAGCTGCTCTTTAATTATTTATTCATCCAAAAAGTAAGTTTTCCTCTCAGAAGAAACAAAAAAATATTCTAATATAGTAAAATTACTCTTGACCTGCACCGAATGAACCGGCTAGTCAGAAACGTCACACTGGGAAGATTGTTGTAACAGCTGCTCTTTATTTATTTACTCATCCAAAAAAAAGGTTTCCTCTTAGAAGAAACTAAAAAATATTCTAATATAAAAAAATTACTCTTGACCTGCACCGAATGAACCGGCTAGTCAGAAACGTCACACTGGGAAGATATTTGTAACAGCTGCTCTTTATTTGTTTATTCATCCAAAAAGTAAGATTTCCTCTCAAAAGGAACTGAAAAATATTCTAATATAGTAAAATTACTCTTGACCTGCACCGAATGACCCGGCTAGATAGAAACGTCACACTGGGAAGATATTTGTAACAGCTGCTCTTTATTTATTTATTCATCCAAAAAGTAAGATTTCCTCTTAGAAGAAACTAAAATATATTCTAATATAATAAAATTACTCTTGACCTGCACCGAATGAACCGGCTAGTCAGAAACGTCACACTGGGAAGATATTTGTAACAGCTGCTCTTTAATTATTTATTCATCCAAAAAGTAAGATTTCCTCTCAAAAGAAACTAAAAAATATTCTAATATAATAAAATTACTCTTGACCTGCACCGAATGAACCGGCTAGTCAGAAACGTCACACTGGGAAGATAATTGTAACAGCTGCTATTTATTTATTTATTCATCCAAAAAGTAAAATTTCCTCTTAGAAGAAACTAAAAAATATTCTAATATAATAAAATTACTCTTGACCTGCACCGAATGAACCGGCTAGTCAGAAACGTCACACTGGGAAGATTTTTGTAACAGCTGCTCTTTAATTATTTATTCATCCAAAAAGTAAGTTTTCCTCTCAGAAGAAACAAAAAAATATTCTAATATAGTAAAATTACTCTTGACCTGCACCGAATGAACCGGCTAGTCAGAAACGTCACACTGGGAAGATAGTTGTAACAGCTGCTCTTTATTTATTTACTCATCCAAAAAAAAGTTTCCTCTTAGAAGAGACTAAAAAATATTCTAATATAAAAAAATTACTCTTGACCTGCACCGAATGAACCGGCTAGTCAGAAACGTCACACTGGGAAGATATTTGTAACAGCTGCTCTTTATTTGTTTATTCATCCAAAAAGTAAGATTTCCTCTCAAAAAGAACTGAAAAATATTCTAATATAGTAAAATTACTCTTGACCTGCACCGAATGAACCGGCTAGTCAGAAACGTCACACTGGGAAGATATTTGTAACAGCTGCTCTTTAATTATTTATTCATCCAAAAAGTAAGATTTCCTCTCAAAAGAAACTAAAAAATATTCCAATATAGTAAAATTACTCTTGACCTGCACCTAATGAACCGGCTAGTCAGAAACGTCACACTGGGAAGATATTTGTAACAGCTACTCTTTATTTATTTATTCATACAAAAAGTAAGATTTCCTTTTAAAAGAAACTAAAAAATTTTCTAATATAGTAAAATTACTCTTGACCTGCACCTAATGAACCGGCTAGTCAGAAACGTCACACTGGGAAGATATTTGTAACAGCTACTCTTTATTTATTTATTCATACAAAAAGTAAGATTTCCTCTTAGAAGAAACTAAAATATATTCTAATATAATAAAATTACTCTTGATCTGCACCGAATGAACCGGCTAGTCAGAAACGTCACACTGGGAAGATATTTTTAACAGCTGCTCTTTATTTGTTTATTCATCCAAAAAGTAAGATTTCCTCTCAAAAGGAACTGAAAAATATTCTAATATAGTAAAATTTCTCTTGACCTGCACCGAATGAACCGGCTAGTCAGAAACGTCACACTGGGAAGATATTTGTAACAGCTGCTCTTTAATTATTTATTCATCCAAAAAGTAAGATTTCCTCTCAGAAGAAACTAAAAAATATTCTAATATAGTAAAATTACTCTTGACCTGCATCGAATGACCCGGCTATATACAAACGTCACACTGGGAAGATATTTGTAACAGCTGCTCTTTATTTATTTATTCATCCAAAAAGTAAGATTTCCTCTCAAAAGAAACTAAAAAATATTCCAATATAGTAAAATTACTCTTGACCTGCACCGAATGAACCGGCTAGTCAGAAACGTCACACTGGGAAGATATTTGTAACAGCTACTCTTTATTTATTTATTCATACAAAAAGTAAGATTTCCTCTCAAAAGGAACTGAAAAATATTCTAATATAGTAAAATTACTCTTGACCTGCACCGAATGAACCGGCTAGTCAGTAACGTCACACTGGGAAGATATTTGTAACAGCTGCTCTTTAATTATTTATTCATCCAAAAAGTAAGATTTCCTCTCAGAAGAAACTAAAAAATATTCTAATATAGTAAAATTACTCTTGACCTGCATCGAATGACCCGGCTAGATAGAAACGTCACACTGGGAAGATATTTGTAACAGCTGCTCTTTATTTATTTATTCATCCAAAAAGTAAGATTTCCTCTGAAAAGAAACTAAAAAATATTCCAATATAGTAAAATTACTCTTGACCTGCACCGAATGAACCGGCTAGTCAGAAACGTCACACTGGGAAGATATTTGTAACAGCTACTCTTTATTTATTTATTCATACAAAAAGTAAGATTTCCTTTTAAAAGAAACTAAAATATATTCTAATATAGTAAAATTACTCTTGACCTGCACCGAATGAACCGGCTAGTCAGAAATGTCACACTGGGAAGATATTTGTAACAGCTGCTCTTTATTTATTTATTCATCCAAAAAGTAAGATTTCCTCTTAGAAGAAACTAAAATATATTCTAATATAATAAAATTACTCTTGATCTGCACCGAATGAACCGGCTAGTCAGAAACGTCACACTGGGAAGATATTTTTAACAGCTGCTCTTTATTTATTTATTCATCCAAAAAGTAAGATTTCCTCTCAAAAGGAACTAAAAAATATTCTAATATAATAAAATTACTCTTGACCTGCACCGAATGAACCGGCTAGTCATAAACGTCACACTGCGAAGATATTTGTAACAGCTGCTCTTTAATTATTTATTCATCCAAAAAGTAAGATTTCCTCTCAAAAGAAACTAAAAAATATTCTAATATAGTGAAATTACTCTTGACCTGCACCGAATGAACCGGCTAGTCAGAAACGTCACACTGGGAAGATATTTGTAACAGCTGCTCTTTATTTTTTTACTCATCCAAAAAGTAAGATTTCCTCTCAAAAGAAACTAAAAAATATTCTAATATAGTGAAATTACTCTTGACCTGCACCGAATGAACCGGCTAGTCAGAAACGTCACACTGGGAAGATATTTGTAACAGCTGCTCTTTATTTTTTTACTCATCCAAAAAGTAAGATTTCCTCTCAAAAGAAACTAAAAAATATTCTAATATAGTAAAATTACTCTTGACCTGCACCGAAAGAACCGGTTAGTCAGAAACGTCACACTGGGAAGATATTTTTGACAGCTGCTCTTTATTTATTTATTCATCCAAAAAGTAAGATTTCCTCTCAAAAGAAACTAAAAAATATTCTAATATAATAAAATTACTCTTGACCTGCACCGAATGAACCGGCTAGTCAGAAACGTCACACTGGGAAGATAATTGTAACAGCTGCTCTTTATTTATTTATTCATCCAAAAAGTAAGATTTCCTCTTAGAAGAAACTAAAAAATATTCTTATATAATAAAATTACTCTTGACCTGCACCGAATGAACCGGCTAGTCAGAAACGTCACACTGGGAATATTTTTGTAACAGCTGCTCTTTAATTATTTATTCATCCAAAAAGTAAGTTTTCCTCTCAGAAGAAACAAAAAAATATTCTAATATAGTAAAATTACTCTTGACCTGCACCGAATGAACCGGCTAGTCGAAACGTCACACTGGGAAGATAGTTGTAACAGCTGCTCTTTATTTATTTACTCATCCAAAAAAAAAGGTTTCCTCTTAGAAGAAACTAAAAAATATTCTAATATAATAAAATTACTCTTGACCTGCACCGAATGAATCGGCTAGTCAGAAACGTCACACTGGGAAGATATTTGTAACAGCTGCTCTTTAATTATTTATTCATCCAAAAAGTAAGATTTCCTCTCAGAAGAAACTAAAAAATATTCTAATATAGTAAAATTACTCTTGACCTGCATCGAATGACCCGGCTAGATAGAAACGTCACACTGGGAAGATATTTGTAACAGCTACTCTTTATTTATTTATTCATACAAAAAGTAAGATTTCCTTTTAAAAGAAACTAAAAAATTTTCTAATATAGTAAAATTACTCTTGACCTGCACCAAATGAACCGGCTAGTCAGAAACGTCACACTGGGAAGATATTTGTTATAGCTGCTCTTTATTTATTCATTCAAAAAGTAAGATTTCCTCTCAAAAGAAACTAAAAAATATTCTAATATAGTAAAATTACTCTTGACCTGCACCGAATGAACCGGCTAGTCAGAAACGTCACACTGGGAAGATATTTGTAACAGCTGCTCTTTACTTATTTACTCATCCAAAAAGTAAGATTTCCTCTTAGAAGAAACTAAAATATATTCTAATATAATAAAATTACTCTTGATCTGCACCGAATGAACCGGCTAGTCAGAAACGTGACACTTGGAAGATATTTTTAACAGCTGCTCTTTATTTGTTTATTCATCCAAAAAGTAAGATTTCCTCTCAAAAGGAACTGAAAAATATTCTAATATAGTAAAATTACTCTTGACCTGCACCGAATGAACCGGCTAGTCAGTAACGTCACACTGGGAAGATATTTGTAACAGCTGCTCTTTAATTATTTATTCATCCAAAAAGTAAGATTTCCTCTCAGAAGAAACTAAAAAATATTCTAATATAGTAAAATTACTCTTGACCTGCATCGAATGACCCGGCTAGATAGAAACGTCACACTGGGAAGATATTTGTAACAGCTGCTCTTTATTTATTTATTCATCCAAAAAGTAAGATTTCCTCTCAAAAGAAACTAAAAAATATTCCAATATAGTAAAATTACTCTTGACCTGCACCGAATGAACCGGCTAGTCAGAAACGTCACACTGGGAAGATATTTGTAACAGCTACTCTTTATTTATTTATTCATACAAAAAGTAAGATTTCCTTTTAAAAGAAACTAAAAAATATTCTAATATAGTAAAATTACTCTTGACCTGCACCGAATGAACCGGCTAGTCAGAAATGTCACACTGGGAAGATATTTGTAACAGCTGCTCTTTATTTATTTATTCATCCAAAAAGTAAGATTTCCTCTTAGAAGAAACTAAAATATATTCTAATATAATAAAATTACTCTTGATCTGCACCGAATGAACCGGCTAGTCAGAAACGTCACACTGGGAAGATATTTTTAACAGCTGCTCTTTATTTATTTATTCATCCAAAAAGTAAGATTTCCTCTCAAAAGGAACTAAAAAATATTCTAATATAATAAAATTACTCTTGACCTGCACCGAATGAACCGGCTAGTCATAAACGTCACACTGCGAAGATATTTGTAACAGCTGCTCTTTAATTATTTATTCATCCAAAAAGTAAGATTTCCTCTCAAAAGAAACTAAAAAATATTCTAATATAGTGAAATTACTCTTGACCTGCACCGAATGAACCGGCTAGTCAGAAACGTCACACTGGGAAGATATTTGTAACAGCTGCTCTTTATTTTTTTACTCATCCAAAAAGTAAGATTTCCTCTCAAAAGAAACTAAAAAATATTCTAATATAGTAAAATTACTCTTGACCTGCACCGAAAGAACCGGCTAGTCAGAAACGTCACACTGGGAAGATATTTTTGACAGCTGCTCTTTATTTATTTATTCATCCAAAAAGTAAGATTTCCTCTCAAAAGAAACTAAAAAATATTCTAATATAATAAAATTACTCTTGACCTGCACCGAATGAACCGGCTAGTCAGAAACGTCACACTGGGAAGATAATTGTAACAGCTGCTCTTTATTTATTTATTCATCCAAAAAGTAAGATTTCCTCTTAGAAGAAACTAAAAAATATTCTAATATAATAAAATTACTCTTGACCTGCACCGAATGAACCGGCTAGTCAGAAACGTCACACTGGGAATATTTTTGTAACAGCTGCTCTTTAATTATTTATTCATCCAAAAAGTAAGTTTTCCTCTCAGAAGAAACAAAAAAATATTCTAATATAGTAAAATTACTCTTGACCTGCACCGAATGAACCGGCTAGTCGAAACGTCACACTGGGAAGATAGTTGTAACAGCTGCTCTTTATTTATTTACTCATCCAAAAAAAAGGTTTCCTCTTAGAAGAAACTAAAAAATATTCTAATATAATAAAATTACTCTTGACCTGCACCGAATGAATCGGCTAGTCAGAAACGTCACACTGGGAAGATATTTGTAACAGCTGCTCTTTATTTGTTTATTCATCCAAAAAGTAAGATTTCCTCTCAAAAGGAACTGAAAAATATTCTAATATAGTAAAATTACTCTTGACCTGCACCGAATGAACCGGCTAGTCAGAAACGTCACACTGGGAAGATATTTGTAACAGCTGCTCTTTAATTATTTATTCATCCAAAAAGTAAGATTTCTTCTCAGAAGAAACTAAAAAATATTCTAATATAGTAAAATTACTCTTGACCTGCATCGAATGACCCGGCTAGATAGAAACGTCACACTGGGAAGATATTTGTAACAGCTACTCTTTATTTATTTATTCATACAAAAAGTAAGATTTCCTTTTAAAAGAAACTAAAAAATTTTCTAATATAGTAAAATTACTCTTGACCTGCACCAAATGAACCGGCTAGTCAGAAACGTCACACTGGGAAGATATTTTTAACAGCTACTCTTTATTTATTTACTCATCCAAAAAGTAAGATTTCCTCTTAGAAGAAACTAAAATATATTCTAATATAATAAAATTACTCTTGATCTGCACCGAATGAACCGGCTAGTCAGAAACGTCACACTGGGAAGATATTTTTAACAGCTGCTCTTTATTTATTTACTCATCCAAAAAGTAAGATTTCCTCTCAAAAGAAACTGAAAATTATTCTAATATAGTAAAATTACTCTTGACCTGCACCGAATGAACCGGCTAGTCATAAACGTCACACTGGGAAGATATTTGTAACAGCTACTCTTTATTTATTTATTCATACAAAAAGTAAGATTTCCTTTTAAAAGAAACTAAAAAATATTCTAATATAGTAAAATTACTCTTGACCTGCACCGAATGAACCGGCTAGTCAGAAACGTCACACTGGGAAGATATTTGTAACAGCTGCTCTTTAATTATTTATTCATCCAAAAAGTAAGATTTCCTCTCAAAAGGAACTAAAAAATATTCTAATATAGTAAAACTACTCTTGACCTGCACCGAATGAACCGTCTAGTCAGAAACGTCACACTGGGAAGATATTTGTAACAGCTGCTTTTTAATTATTTATTCATCCAAAAAGTAAGATTTCCTCTCAAAAGAAACTAAAAAATATTCTAATATAGTAAAATTACTCTTGACCTGCACCGAATGAACCGGCTAGTCAGAAACGTCACACTGGGAAGATATTTGTAACAGCTGCTCTTTAATTATTTTTTCATCCAAAAAGTAAGATTTCCTCTCAGAAGAAACTAAAAAATATTCTAATATAGTAAAATTATTCTTGACCTGCATCGAATGAACCGGCTAGATAGAAACGTCACACTGGGAAGATATTTGTAACAGCTGCTCTTTATTTATTTATTCATCCAAAAAGTAAGATTTCCTCTCAAAAGAAACTAAAAAATATTCCAATATAGTAAAATTACTCTTCACCTGCACCGAATGAACCGGCTAGTCAGAAACGTCACACTGGGAAGATATTTGTAACAGCTACTCTTTATTTATTTATTCATACAAAAAGTAAGATTTCCTTTTAAAAGAAACTAAAAAATATTCTAATATAGTAAAATTACTCTTGACCTGCACCGAATGAACCGGCTAGTCAGAAACGTCACACTGGGAAGATATTTGTAACAGCTGCTGTTTAATTATTTATTCATCCAAAAAGTAAGATTTCCTCTCAAAAGGAACTAAAAAATATTCTAATATAGTAAAATTACTCTTGACCTGCACCGAATGAACCGTCTAGTCAGAAACGTCACACTGGGAAGATATTTGTAACAGCTGCTTTTTAATTATTTATTCATCCAAAAAGTAAGATTTCCTCTCAAAAGAAACTAAAAAATATTCTAATATAGTAAAATTACTCTTGACCTGCACCGAATGAACCGGCTAGTCAGAAACGTCACACTGGGAAGATATTTTTAACAGCTGCTCTTTATTTATTTACTCATCCAAAAAGTAAGATTTCCTCTTAGAAGAAACTAAAAAATATTTTAATATAATAAAATTACTCTTGATCTGCACCGAATGAACCGGCTAGTCAGAAACGTCACACTGGGAAGATATTTTTAACAGCTGCTCTTTATTTATTTTTTCATCCAAAAAGTAAGATTTCCTCTCAAAAGGAACTAAAAAATATTCTAATAGAATAAAATTACTCTTGACCTGCACCGAATGAACCGGCTAGTCAGAAACGTCACACTGGGAAGATATTTGTAACAGCTGCTCTTTAATTATTTATTCATCCAAAAAGTAAGATTTCCTCTCAGAAGAAACTAAAAAATGTTCTAATATAGTAAAATTACTCTTGACCTGCACCGAATGAACCGGCTAGTCAGAAACGTCACACTGGGAAGATATTTGTAACAGCTGCTCTTTAATTATTTATTCATCCAAAAAGTAAGATTTCCTCTCAGAAGAAACTAAAATATGTTCTAATATAGTAAAATTACTCTTGACCTGCATCGAATGACCCGGCTAGTCAGAAACGTCACACTGGGAAGATATTTGTAACAGCTGCTTTTTAATTATTTATTCATCCAAAAAGTAAGATTTCCTCTCAAAAGAAACTAAAAAATATTCTAATATAGTAAAATTACTCTTTACCTGCACCGAATGAACCGGCTAGTCAGAAACGTCACACTGGGAAGATATTTGTAACAGCTGCTCTTTAATTATTTATTCATCCAAAAAGTAAGATTTCCTCTCAGAAGAAACTAAAAAATATTCTAATATAGTAAAATTATTCTTGACCTGCATCGAATGAACCGGCTAGATAGAAACGTCACACTGGGAAGATATTTGTAACAGCTGCTCTTTATTTATTTATTCATCCAAAAAGTAAGATTTCCTCTCAAAAGAAACTAAAAAATATTCCAATATAGTAAAATTACTCTTCACCTGCACCGAATGAACCGGCTAGTCAGAAACGTCACACTGGGAAGATATTTGTAACAGCTACTCTTTATTTATTTATTCATACAAAAAGTAAGATTTCCTTTTAAAAGAAACTAAAAAATATTCTAATATAGTAAAATTACTCTTGACCTGCACCGAATGAACCGGCTAGTCAGAAACGTCACACTGGGAAGATATTTGTAACAGCTGCTGTTTAATTATTTATTCATCCAAAAAGTAAGATTTCCTCTCAAAAGGAACTAAAAAATATTCTAATATAGTAAAATTACTCTTGACCTGCACCGAATGAACCGTCTAGTCAGAAACGTCACACTGGGAAGATATTTGTAACAGCTGCTTTTTAATTATTTATTCATCCAAAAAGTAAGATTTCCTCTCAAAAGAAACTAAAAAATATTCTAATATAGTAAAATTACTCTTGACCTGCACCGAATGAACCGGCTAGTCAGAAACGTCACACTGGGAAGATATTTTTAACAGCTGCTCTTTATTTATTTACTCATCCAAAAAGTAAGATTTCCTCTTAGAAGAAACTAAAAAATATTTTAATATAATAAAATTACTCTTGATCTGCACCGAATGAACCGGCTAGTCAGAAACGTCACACTGGGAAGATATTTTTAACAGCTGCTCTTTATTTATTTTTTCATTCAAAAAGTAAGATTTCCTCTCAAAAGGAACTAAAAAATATTCTAATAGAATAAAATTACTCTTGACCTGCACCGAATGAACCGGCTAGTCAGAAACGTCACACTGGGAAGATATTTGTAACAGCTGCTCTTTAATTATTTATTCATCCAAAAAGTAAGATTTCCTCTCAGAAGAAACTAAAAAATGTTCTAATATAGTAAAATTACTCTTGACCTGCACCGAATGAACCGGCTAGTCAGAAACGTCACACTGGGAAGATATTTGTAACAGCAGCTCTTTAATTATTTATTCATCCAAAAAGTAAGATTTCCTCTCAGAAGAAACTAAAATATGTTCTAATATAGTAAAATTACTCTTGACCTGCATCGAATGACCCGGCTAGATAGAAACGTCACACTGGGAAGATATTTGTAACAGCTGCTCTTTATTTATTTATTCATCCAAAAAGTAAGATTTCCTCTCAAAAGAAACTAAAAAATATTCTAATATAGTAAAATTACTCTTGACCTGCACCGAATGAACCGGCTAGTCAGAAACGTCACACTGGTAAGATATTGGTAACAGCTACTCTTTATTTATTTATTCATACAAAAAGTAAGATTTCCTTTTAAAAGAAACTAAAAAATATTCTAATATAGTAAAATTACTCTTGACCTGCACCGAATGAACCGGCTAGTCAGAAACGTCACACTGGGAAGATATTTGTAACACCTGCTCTTTAATTATTTATTCATCCAAAAAGTAAGATTTCCTCTCAAAAGAAACTAAAAAATATTCTAATATAGTAAAATTACTCTTGACCTGCACCGAATGAACCGGCTAGTCAGAAACGTCACACTGGGAAGATATTTGTAACACCTGCTCTTTAATTATTTATTCATCCAAAAAGTAAGATTTCCTCTCAAAAGAAACTAAAAAATATTCTAATATAGTAAAATTACTCTTGACCTGCACCGAATGAACCGGCTAGTCAGAAACGTCACACTGGGAAGATATTTGTAACAGCTGCTCTTTAATTATTTATTCATCCAAAAAGTAAGATTTCCTCTCAGAAGAAACTAAAAAATATTCTAATATAGTAAAATTATTCTTGACCTGCATCGAATGAACCGGCTAGATAGAAACGTCACACTGGGAAGATATTTGTAACAGCTGCTCTTTATTTATTTATTCATCCAAAAAGTAAGATTTCCTCTCAAAAGAAACTAAAAAATATTCCAATATAGTAAAATTACTCTTCACCTGCACCGAATGAACCGGCTAGTCAGAAACGTCACACTGGGAAGATATTTGTAACAGCTACTCTTTATTTATTTATTCATACAAAAAGTAAGATTTCCTTTTAAAAGAAACTAAAAAATATTCTAATATAGTAAAATTACTCTTGACCTGCACCGAATGAACCGGCTAGTCAGAAACGTCACACTGGGAAGATATTTGTAACAGCTGCTGTTTAATTATTTATTCATCCAAAAAGTAAGATTTCCTCTCAAAAGGAACTAAAAAATATTCTAATATAGTAAAATTACTCTTGACCTGCACCGAATGAACCGTCTAGTCAGAAACGTCACACTGGGAAGATATTTGTAACAGCTGCTTTTTAATTATTTATTCATCCAAAAAGTAAGATTTCCTCTCAAAAGAAACTAAAAAATATTCTAATATAGTAAAATTACTCTTGACCTGCACCGAATGAACCGGCTAGTCAGAAACGTCACACTGGGAAGATATTTGTAACAGCTGCTCTTTAATTATTTATTCATCCAAAAAGTAAGATTTCCTCTCAGAAGAAACTAAAAAATGTTCTAATATAGTAAAATTACTCTTGATCTGCACCGAATGAACCGGCTAGTCAGAAACGTCACACTGGGAAGATATTTTTAACAGCTGCTCTTTATTTATTTTTTCATCCAAAAAGTAAGATTTCCTCTCAAAAGGAACTAAAAAATATTCTAATATAATAAAATTACTCTTGACCTGCACCGAATGAACCGGCTAGTCAGAAACGTCACACTGGGAAGATATTTGTAACAGCTGCTGTTTAATTATTTATTCATCCAAAAAGTAAGATTTCCTCTTAGAAGAAACTAAAAAATATTTTAATATAATAAAACTACTCTTGATCTGCACCGAATGAACCGGCTAGTCAGAAACGTCACACTGGGAAGATATTTTTAACAGCTGCTCTTTATTTATTTTTTCATCCAAAAAGTAAGATTTCCTCTCAAAAGGAACTAAAAAATATTCTAATATAATAAAATTACTCTTGACCTGCACCGAATGAACCGGCTAGTCAGAAACGTCACACTGGGAAGATATTTGTAACAGCTGCTCTTTAATTATTTATTCATCCAAAAAGTAAGATTTCCTCTCAGAAGAAACTAAAAAATATTCTAATATAGTAAAATTACTCTTGACCTGCACCGAATGAACCGGCTAGTCAGAAACGTCACACTGGGAAGATATTTGTAACACCTGCTCTTTAATTATTTATTCATCCAAAAAGTAAGATTTCCTCTCAAAAGAAACTAAAAAATATTCTAATATAGTAAAATTACTCTTGACCTGCACCGAATGAACCGGCTAGTCAGAAACGTCACACTGGGAAGATATTTTTAACAGCTACTCTTTATTTATTTACTCATCCAAAAAGTAAGATTTCCTCTTAGAAGAAACTAAAATATATTCTAATATAGTAAATTTACTCTTGATCTGCACCGAATGAACCGGCTAGTCAGAAACGTCACACTGGGAAGATATTTTTAACAGCTTCTCTTTATTTATTTATTCATCCAAAAAGTAAGATTTCATCTCAAAAGAAACTAAAAAATATTCTAATATAATAAAATTACTCTTGATCTGCACCGAATGAACCGGCTAGTCACAAACGTTACACTGGGAAGATATTTGTAACAGCTGCTCTTTATTTGTTTATTCATCCGAAAAGTAAGATTTCCTCTCAAAAGAAACTAAAAAATATTCTAATATAGTAAAATTACTCTTGACCTGCACCGAATGAACCGGCTAGTCAGAAACGTCACACTGGGAAGGTATTTTTAACAGCTGCTCTTTAATTATTTATTCATCCAAAAAGTAAGATTTCCTCTCAAAAGAAACTAAAAAATATTCTAATATAGTGAAATTACTCTTGACCTGCACCGAATGAACCGGCTAGTCAGAAACGTCACACTGGGCAGATATTTGTTACAGCTGCTCTTTATTTATTTATTCATACAAAAAGTGAGATTTCCTCTCAAAAGAAACAAAAAAATATTCTAATATAGTAAAATTACTCTTGACCTGCACTGAATGAACCGGCTAGTCAGAAACGTCACACTGGGAAGATGTTTGTAACAGCTGCTCTTTATTTATTTACTCATCCAAAAAGTAAGATTTCCTCTTAGAAGAAACTAAAAAAAATCTAATATAATAAAATTACTCTTGAACTGCACCGAATGAACCGGCTAGTCAGAAACGTCACACTGGGAAGATATTTGTAACAGCTGCTCTTTATCTATTTATTCATCCAAAAAGTAAGATTTCCTCTCAAAAGGAACTAAAAAATATTCTAATATAGTAAAATTACTCTTGACCTGCAACTAATGAACCGGCTAGTCAGAAACGTCACACTGGGAAGATATTTGTAACAGCTGCTCTTTAATTATTTATTCGTCCAAAAAGTAAGATTTCTTGTCAAAAGAAACTAAAAAATATTCTAATATAATAAAATTACTCTTGACCTGCACCGAATGAACCGGCTAGTCAGAATCGTCACACTGGGAAGATATTTTTAACAGCTACTCTTTATTTATTTACTCATCCAAAAAGTAAGATTTCCTCTTAGAAGAAACTAAAATATATTCTAATATAGTAAAATTACTCTTGATCTGCACCGAATGAACCGGCTAGTCAGAAACGTCACACTGGAAAGATATTTTTAACAGCTTCTCTTTATTTATTTATTCATCCAAAAAGTAAGATTTCCTCTCAAAAGAAACTAAAAAATATTCTAATATAATAAAATTACTCTTGACCTGCACCGAATGAACCGGCTAGTCATAAACGTCACACTGGGAAGATATTTGTAACAGCTGCTCTTTAATTATTTATTCATCCGAAAAGTAAGATTTCCTCTCAAAAGAAACTAAAAAATATTCTAATATAGCAAAATTACTCTTGACCTGCACCGAATGAACCGGCTAGTCAGAAACGTCACACTGGGAAGGTATTTTTAACAGCTGCTCTTTAATTATTTATTCATCCAAAAAGTAAGATTTCCTCTCAGAAGAAACTAAAAAATATTCTAATATAGTAAAATTACTCTTGACCTGCACCGAATGACCCGGCTAGTCAGAAACTTCACACTGGGAAGATATTTGTAACAGCTGCTCTTTATTTATTTATTCATCCAAAAAGTAAGATTTCCTCTCAGAAGAAACTAAAATTATTCTAATATAGTGAAATTACTCTTGACCTGCACCGAATGAACCGGCTAGTCAGAAACGTCACACTGGGAAGATATTTGTTACAGCTGCTCTTTATTTATTTACTCATCCAAAAAGTAAGATTTCCTCTTAGAAGAAACTAAAAAAAATCTAATATAATAAAATTACTCTTGAACTGCACCGAATGAACCGTCTAGTTAGAAACGTCACACTGGGAAGATATTTGTAACAGCTGCTCTTTATTTATTTATTCATCCAAAAAGTAAGATTTCCTCTCAAAAGAAACTAAAAAATATTCTAATATAGTAAAATTACTCTTGACCTGCACCGAATAACCGGCTAGTCAGAAACGTCACACTGGGAAGATATTTGTAACAGCTGCTCTTTATTTATTCATTCAAAAAGTAAGATTTCCTCTCAAAGAAACTAAAAAATATTCTAATATAGTAAAATTACTCTTGACCTGCACCGAATGAACCGGCTAGTCAGAAACATCACACTGGGAAGATATTTGTAACAGCTGCTCTTTATTTATTTACTCATCCAAAAAGTAAGATTTCCTCTTAGAAGAAACTAAAAAATATTCTAATATAATAAAATTACACTTGACCTGCACCGAATGAACCGGCTAGTCAGAAACGTTCCACTGGGAAGATATTTGTAACAGCTGCTCTTTAATTATTTATTCATCCAAAAAGTAAGATTTCCTCTCAAAAGGAACTAAAAAATATTCTAATATAGTAAAATTACTCTTGACCTGCACCGAATGAACCGGCTAGTCAGAAACGTCACACTGGGAAGATATTTGTAACAGCTGCTCTTTAATTATTTATTCATCCAAAAATTAAGATTTCCTCTCAAAAGAAACTAAAAAATATTCTAATATAGTAAAATTACTCTTGACCTGCACCGAATGAACCGGCTAGATAGAAACGTCACACTGGGAAGATATTTGTAACAGCTGCTCTTTATTTATTTAATCATCCAAAAAGTAAGATTTCCTCTCAAAAGAAACTAAAAAATATTCCAATATAGTAAAATTACTCTTGACCTGCACCAAATGAACCGGCTAGTCAGAAACTTCACAGTGGGAAGATATTTGTAACAGCTACTCTTTATTTATTTATTCATACAAAAAGTAAGATTTCCTTTTAAAAGAAACTAAAAAATATTCTAATATAGTAAAATTACTCTTGACCTGCACCAAATGAACCGGCTAGTCAGAAACGTCACACTGGGAAGATATTTTTAACAGCTACTCTTTATTTATTTACTCATCCAAAAAGTAAGATTTCCTCTTAGAAGAAACTAAAATATATTCTAATATAATAAAATTACTCTTGACCTGCACCGAATGAACCGGCTAGTCATAAACGTCACACTGGGAAGATATTTGTAACAGCTGCTCTTTAATTATTTATTCATCCGAAAAGTAAGATTTCCTCTCAAAAGAAACTAAAAAATATTCTAATATAGTAAAATTACTCTTGACCTGCACCGAATGAACCGGCTAGTCAGAAACGTCACACTGGGAAGATATTTGTAACAGCTGATCTTTATTTATTTACTCATCCAAAAAGTAAGATTTCCTCTTAGAAGAAACTAATAAAATCTAATATTATAAAATTACTCTTGACCTGCACCGAATGAACCGGCTAGTCAGAAACGTCACAGTGGGAAGATATTTGTAACAGCTGCTCTTTATTTATTTATTCATCCAAAAAGTAAGATTTCCTCTCAAAAGAAACTAAAAAATATTCTTATATAGTAAAATTACTCTTGACCTGCACCGAATGAACCGGCTAGATAGAAACGTCACACTGGGAAGATATTTGTAACAGCTGATCTTTATTTATTTACTCATCCAAAAAGTAAGATTTCCTCTTAGAAGAAACTAAAAAAATCTAATATTATAAAATTACTCTTGACCTGCACCGAATGAACCGGCTAGTCAGAAACGTCACACTGGGAAGATATTTGTAACAGCTGTTCTTTATTTATTTATTCATCCAAAAAGTAAGATTTCCTCTCAAAAGAAACTAAAAAATATTCTTATATAGTAAAATTACTCTTGACCTGCACCGAATAACCGGCTAGTCAGAAACGTCACACTGGGAAGATATTTGTAACAGCTGCTCTTTATTTATTTACTCATGCAAAAAGTAAGATTTCCTCTTAGAAGAAACTAAAAAATATTCTAATATAATAAAATTACACTTGACCTGCACCGAATGAACCGGCTAGTCAGAAACGTCACACTGGGAAGATATTTGTAACAGCTGCTCTTTATTTATTTATTCATCCAAAAAGTAAGATTTCCTCTCAAAAGAAACTGAAAAATATTCTAATATAGTAAAATTACTCTTGACCTGCACCGAATGAACCGTCTAGTCATAAACGTCACACTGGGAAGATATTTGTAACAGCTGCTCTTTAATTATTTATTCATCCAAAAAGTAAGATTTCCTCTCAGAAGAAACTAAAAAATATTCTAATATAGTAAAATTACTCTTCACCTGCACCGAATGAACCGGCTAGTCAGAAACGTCACACTGGGAAGATATTTGTAACAGCTACTCTTTATTTATTTATTCATACAAAAAGTAAGATTTCCTTTTAAAAGATACTAAAAAATATTCTAATATAGTAAAATTACTCTTGACCTGCACCGAATGAACCGGCTAGTCAGAAACGTCACACTGGGAAGATATTTGTAACAGCTGCTCTTTAATTATTTATTCATCCAAAAAGTAAGATTTCCTCTCAAAAGGAACTAAAAAATATTCTAATATAGTAAAATTACTCTTGACCTGCACCGAATGAACCGGCTAGTCAGAAACGTCACACTGGGAAGATATTTGTAACAGCTGCTCTTTAATTATTTATTCATCCAAAAAGTAAGATTTCCTCTCAAAAGAAACTAAAAAATATTCTAATATAGTAAAATTACTCTTGACCTGCACCGAATGAAACGGCTAGTCAGAAACGTCACACTGGGAAGATATTTTTAACAGCTGCTCTTTAATTATTTATTCATCCAAAAAGTAAGATTTCCTCTCAGAAGAAACTAAAAAATGTTCTAATATAGTAAAATTACTCTTGACCTGCACCGAATGAACCGGCTAGTCAGAAACGTCACACTGGGAAGATATTTGTAACAGCTGCTCTTTAATTATTTATTCATCCAAAAAGTAAGATTTCCTCTCAGAAGAAACTGAAAAATATTCTAATATAGTAAAATTACTCTTGACCTGCACCGAATGAACCGTCTAGTCATAAACGTCACACTGGGAAGATATTTGTAACAGCTGCTCTTTAATTATTTATTCATCCAAAAAGTAAGATTTCCTCTCAGAAGAAACTAAAAAATATTCTAATATAGTAAAATTACTCTTCACCTGCACCGAATGAACCGGCTAGTCAGAAACGTCACACTGGGAAGATATTTGTAACAGCTACTCTTTATTTATTTATTCATACAAAAAGTAAGATTTCCTTTTAAAAGATACTAAAAAATATTCTAATATAGTAAAATTACTCTTGACCTGCACCGAATGAACCGGCTAGTCAGAAACGTCACACTGGGAAGATATTTGTAACAGCTGCTCTTTAATTATTTATTCATCCAAAAAGTAAGATTTCCTCTCAAAAGAAACTAAAAAATATTCTAATATAGTAAAATTACTCTTGACCTGCATCGAATGACCCGGCTAGATAGAAACGTCACACTGGGAAGATATTTGTAACAGCTGCTCTTTATTTATTTATTCATCCAAAAAGTAAGATTTCCTCTCAGAAGAAACTGAAAAATATTCTAATATAGTAAAATTACTCTTGACCTGCACCGAATGAACCGTCTAGTCATAAACGTCACACTGGGAAGATATTTGTAACAGCTGCTCTTTAATTATTTATTCATCCAAAAAGTAAGATTTCCTCTCAGAAGAAACTAAAAAATATTCTAATATAGTAAAATTACTCTTCACCTGCACCGAATGAACCGGCTAGTCAGAAACGTCACACTGGGAAGATATTTGTAACAGCTACTCTTTATTTATTTATTCATACAAAAAGTAAGATTTCCTTTTAAAAGATACTAAAAAATATTCTAATATAGTAAAATTACTCTTGACCTGCACCGAATGAACCGGCTAGTCAGAAACGTCACACTGGGAAGATATTTGTAACAGCTGCTCTTTAATTATTTATTCATCCAAAAAGTAAGATTTCCTCTCAAAAGAAACTAAAAAATATTCTAATATAGTAAAATTACTCTTGACCTGCATCGAATGACCCGGCTAGATAGAAACGTCACACTGGGAAGATATTTGTAACAGCTGCTCTTTATTTATTTATTCATCCAAAAAGTAAGATTTCCTCTCAAAAGAAACTAAAAAATATTCCAATATAGTAAAATTACTCTTGACCTGCACCGAATGAACCGGCTAGTCAGAAACGTCACACTGGTAAGATATTTGTAACAGCTACTCTTTATTTATTTATTCATACAAAAAGTAAGATTTCCTTTTAAAGGAAACTAAAAAATATTCTAATATAGTAAAATTACTCTTGACCTGCACCGAATGAACCGGCTAGTCAGAAACGTCACACTGGGAAGATATTTGTAACAGCTGCTCTTTAATTATTTATTCATCCAAAAAGTAAGATTTCCTCTCAAAAAAAACTAAAAAATATTCTAATATAGTAAAATAACTCTTGACCTGCACCGAATGAACCGGCTAGTCAGAAACGTCACACTGGGAAGATATTTTTAACAGCTACTCTTTATTTATTTACTCTTCCAAAAAGTAAGATTTCCTCTTAGAAGAAACTAAAATATATTCTAATATAGTAAAATTACTCTTGATCTGCACCGAATGAACCGGCTAGTCAGAAACGTGACACTGGGAAGATATTTTTAACAGCTTCTCTTTATTTATTTATTCATCCAAAAAGTAAGATTTCCTCTCAAAAGAAACTAAAAAATATTCTAATATAATAAAATTACTCTTGACCTGCACCGAATGAACCGGCTAGTCAGAAACGTCACACTGGGAAGATATTTTTAACAGCTGCTCTTTAATTATTTATTCATCCAAAAAGTAAGATTTCCTCTCAGAAGAAACTAAAAAATGTTCTAATATAGTAAAATTACTCTTGACATGCACCGAATGAACCGGCTAGTCAGAAACGTCACACTGGGAAGATATTTGTAACAGCTGCTCTTTAATTATTTATTCATCCAAAAAGTAAGATTTCCTCTCAGAAGAAACTAAAATATGTTCTAATATAGTAAAATTACTCTTGACCTGCATCGAATGACCCGGCTAGATAGAAACGTCACACTGGGAAGATATTTGTAACAGCTGCTCTTTATTTATTTATTCATCCAAAAAGTAAGATTTCCTCTCAAAAGAAACTAAAAAATATTCCAATATAGTAAAATTACTCTTGACCTGCACCGAATGAACCGGCTAGTCAGAAATGTCACACTGGTAAGATATTTGTAACAGCTACTCTTTATTTATTTATTCATACAAAAAGTAAGATTTCCTTTTAAAAGAAACTAAAAAATATTCTAATATAGTAAAATTACTCTTGACCTGCACCGAATGAACCGGCTAGTCAGAAACGTCACACTGGGAAGATATTTGTAACACCTGCTCTTTAATTATTTATTCATCCAAAAAGTAAGATTTCCTCTCAAAAGAAACTAAAAAATATTCTAATATAGTAAAATTACTCTTGACCTGCACCGAATGAACCGGCTAGTCAGAAACGTCACACTGGGAAGATATTTGTAACACCTGCTCTTTAATTATTTATTCATCCAAAAAGTAAGATTTCCTCTCAAAAGAAACTAAAAAATATTCTAATATAGTAAAATTACTCTTGACCTGCACCGAATGAACCGGCTAGTCAGAAACGTCACACTGGGAAGATATTTTTAACAGCTACTCTTTATTTATTTACTCATCCAAAAAGTAAGATTTCCTCTTAGAAGAAACTAAAATATATTCTAATATAGTAAATTTACTCTTGATCTGCACCGAATGAACCGGCTAGTCAGAAACGTCACACTGGGAAGATATTTTTAACAGCTTCTCTTTATTTATTTATTCATCCAAAAAGTAAGATTTCATCTCAAAAGAAACTAAAAAATATTCTAATATAATAAAATTACTCTTGACCTGCACCGAATGAACCGGCTAGTCACAAACGTTACACTGGGAAGATATTTGTAACAGCTGCTCTTTATTTGTTTATTCATCCGAAAAGTAAGATTTCCTCTCAAAAGAAACTAAAAAATATTCTAATATAGTAAAATTACTCTTGACCTGCACCGAATGAACCGGCTAGTCAGAAACGTCACACTGGGAAGTTATTTTTAACAGCTGCTCTTTAATTATTTATTCATCCAAAAAGTAAGATTTCCTCTCAGAAGAAACTAAAAAATATTCTAATATAGTAAAATTACTCTTGACCTGCACAGAATGACCCGGCTAGTCAGAAACGTCACACTGGGAAGATATTTGTAACAGCTGCTCTTTATTTATTTATTCATCCAAAAAGTAAGATTTCCTCTCAAAAGAAACTAAAAAATATTCTAATATAGTGAAATTACTCTTGACCTGCACCGAATGAACCGGCTAGTCAGAAACGTCACACTGGGCAGATATTTGTTACAGCTGCTCTTTATTTATTTATTCATACAAAAAGTGAGATTTCCTCTCAAAAGAAACAAAAAAATATTCTAATATAGTAAAATTACTCTTGACCTGCACCGAATGAACCGGCTAGTCAGAAACGTCACACTGGGAAGATGTTTGTAACAGCTGCTCTTTATTTATTTACTCATCCAAAAAGTAAGATTTCCTCTTAAAAGAAACTAAAAAAAATCTAATATAATAAAATTACTCTTGAACTGCACCGAATGAACCGGCTAGTCAGAAACGTCACACAGGGAAGATATTTGTAACAGCTGCTCTTTATCTATTTATTCATCCAAAAAGTAAGATTTCCTCTCAAAAGGAACTAAAAAATATTCTAATATAGTAAAATTACTCTTGACCTGCACCGAATGAACCGGCTAGTCAGAAACGTCACACTGGGAAGATATTTGTAACAGCTGCTCTTTAATTATTTATTCATCCAAAAAGTAAGATTTCTTGTCAAAAGAAACTAAAAAATATTCTAATATAATAAAATTACTCTTGACCTGCACCGAATGAACCGGCTAGTCAGAATCGTCACACTGGGAAGATATTTTTAACAGCTACTCTTTATTTATTTACTCATCCAAAAAGAAAGATTTCCTCTTAGAAGAAACTAAAATATATTCTAATATAGTAAAATTACTCTTGATCTGCACCGAATGAACCGGCTAGTCAGAAACGTCACACTGGAAAGATATTTTTAACAGCTTCTCTTTATTTATTTATTCATCCAAAAAGTAAGATTTCCTCTCAAAAGAAACTAAAAAATATTCTAATATAATAAAATTACTCTTGACCTGCACCGAATGAACCGGCTAGTCATAAACGTCACACTGGTAAGATATTGGTAACAGCTACTCTTTATTTATTTATTCATACAAAAAGTAAGATTTCCTTTTAAAAGAAACTAAAAAATATTCTAATATAGTAAAATTACTCTTGACCTGCACCGAATGAACCGGCTAGTCAGAAACGTCACACTGGGAAGATATTTGTAACACCTGCTCTTTAATTATTTATTCATCCAAAAAGTAAGATTTCCTCTCAAAAGAAACTAAAAAAAATCTAATATAATAAAATTACTCTTGAACTGCACCGAATGAACCGGCTAGTCAGAAACGTCACACTGGGAAGATATTTGTTACAGCTGCTCTTTATTTATTTATTCATACAAAAAGTGAGATTTCCTCTCAAAAGAAACAAAAAAATATTCTAATATAGTAAAATTACTCTTGACCTGCACCGAATGAACCGGCTAGTCAGAAACGTCACACTGGGAAGATATTTGTAACAGCTGCTCTTTATCTATTTATTCATCCAAAAAGTAAGATTTCCTCTCAAAAGGAACTAAAAAATATTCTAATATAGTAAAATTACTCTTGACCTGCACCGAATGAACCGGCTAGTCAGAAACGTCACACTGGGAAGATATTTGTAACAGCTGCTCTTTAATTATTTATTCATCCAAAAAGTAAGATTTCTTGTCAAAAGAAACTAAAAAATATTCTAATATAATAAAATTACTCTTGACCTGCACCGAATGAACCGGCTAGTCAGAATCGTCACACTGGGAAGATATTTTTAACAGCTACTCTTTATTTATTTACTCATCCAAAAAGTAAGATTTCCTCTTAGAAGAAACTAAAATATATTCTAATATAGTAAAATTACTCTTGATCTGCACCGAATGAACCGGCTAGTCAGAAACGTCACACTAGAAAGATATTTTTAACAGCTTCTCTTTATTTATTTATTCATCCAAAAAGTAAGATTTCCTCTCAAAAGAAACTAAAAAATATTCTAATATAATAAAATTACTCTTGACCTGCACCGAATGAACCGGCTAGTCATAAACGTCACACTGGGAAGATATTTGTAACAGCTGCTCCTTAATTATTTATTCATCCGAAAAGTAAGATTTCCTCTCAAAAGAAACTAAAAAATATTCTAATATAGTAAAATTACTCTTGACCTGCACCGAATGAACCGGCTAGTCAGAAACGTCACACTGGGAAGGTATTTTTAACAGCTGCTCTTTAATTATTTATTCATCCAAAAAGTAAGATTTCCTCTCAGAAGAAACTAAAAAATATTCTAATATAGTAAAATTACTCTTGACCTGCACCGAATGACCCGGCTAGTCAGAAACGTCACACTGGGAAGATATTTGTAACAGCTGCTCTTTATTTATTTATTCATCCAAAAAGTAAGATTTCCTCTCAGAAGAAACTAAAATTATTCTAATATAGTGAAATTACTCTTGACCTGCACCGAATGAGCCGGCTAGTCAGAAACGTCACACTGGGAAGATATTTGTTACAGCTGCTCTTTATTTATTTATTCATACAAAAAGTGAGATTTCCTCTCAAAAGAAACTAAAAAATATTCTAATATAGTAAAATTACTCTTGACCTGCACCGAATGAACCGGCTAGTCAGAAACGTCACACTGGGAAGATATTTGTAACAGCTGCTCTTTATTTATTTACTCATCCAAAAAGTAAGATTTCCTCTTAGAAGAAACTAAAAAATATCTAATATAATAAAATTACTCTTGAACTGCACCGAATGAACCGGCTAGTCAGAAACGTCACACTGGGAAGATATTTGTAACAGCTGCTCTTTATTTATTTATTCATCCAAAAAGTAAGATTTCCTCTCAAAAGAAACTAAAAAATATTCTAATATAGTAAAATTACTCTTGACCTGCACCGAATAACCGGCTAGTCAGAAACGTCACACTGGGAAGATATTTGTAACAGCTGCTCTTTATTTATTCATTCAAAAAGTAAGATTTCCTCTCAAAGAAACTAAAAAATATTCTAATATAGTAAAATTACTCTTGACCTGCACCGAATGAACCGGCTAGTCAGAAACATCACACTGGGAAGATATTTGTAACAGCTGCTCTTTATTTATTTACTCATCCAAAAAGTAAGATTTCCTCTTAGAAGAAACTAAAAAATATTCTAATATAATAAAATTACACTTGACCTGCACCGAATGAACCGGCTAGTCAGAAACGTCACACTGGGAAGATATTTGTAACAGCTGCTCTTTAATTATTTATTCATCCAAAAAGTAAGATTTCCTCTCAAAAGGAACTAAAAAATATTCTAATATAGTAAAATTACTCTTGACCTGCACCGAATGAACCGGCTAGTCAGAAACGTCACACTGGGAAGATATTTGTAACAGCTGCTCTTTAATTATTTATTCATCCAAAAATTAAGATTTCCTCTCAAAAGAAACTAAAAAATATTCTAATATAGTAAAATTACTCTTGACCTGCACCGAATGAACCGGCTAGATAGAAACGTCACACTGGGAAGATATTTGTAACAGCTGCTCTTTATTTATTTATTCATCCAAAAAGTAAGATTTCCTCTCAAAAGAAACTAAAAAATATTCCAATATAGTAAAATTACTCTTGACCTGCACCAAATGAACCGGCTAGTCAGAAACGTCACAGTGGGAAGATATTTGTAACAGCTACTCTTTATTTATTTATTCATACAAAAAGTAAGATTTCCTTTTAAAAGAAACTAAAAAATATTCTAATATAGTAAAATTACTCTTGACCTGCACCAAATGAACCGGCTAGTCAGAAACGTCACACTGGGAAGATATTTTTAACAGCTACTCTTTATTTATTTACTCATCCAAAAAGTAAGATTTCCTATTAGAAGAAACTAAAATATATTCTAATATAATAAAATTACTCTTGACCTGCACCGAATGAACCGGCTAGTCATAAACGTCACACTGGGAAGATATTTGTAACAGCTGCTCTTTAATTATTTATTCATCCGAAAAGTAAGATTTCCTCTCAAAAGAAACTAAAAAATATTCTAATATAGTAAAATTACTCTTGACCTGCACCGAATGAACCGGCTAGTCAGAAACGTCACACTGGGAAGATATTTGTAACAGCTGATCTTTATTTATTTACTCATCCAAAAAGTAAGATTTCCTCTTAGAAGAAACTAAAAAAATCTAATATTATAAAATTACTCTTGACCTGCACCGAATGAACCGGCTAGTCAGAAACGTCACACTGGGAAGATATTTGTAACAGCTGCTCTTTATTTATTTATTCATCCAAAAAGTAAGATTTCCTCTCAAAAGAAACTAAAAAATATTCTTATATAGTAAAATTACTCTTGACCTGCACCGAATAACCGGCTAGTCAGAAACGTCACACTGGGAAGATATTTGTAACAGCTGCTCTTTATTTATTCATTCAAAAAGTAAGATTTCCTCTCAAAAGAAACTAAAAAATATTCTAATATAGTAAAATTACTCTTGACCTGCACCGAATGAACCGGCTAGTCAGAAACGTCACACTGGGAAGATATTTGTAACAGCTGCTCTTTATTTATTTACTCATGCAAAAAGTAAGATTTCCTCTTAGAAGAAACTAAAAAATATTCTAATATAATAAAATTACACTTGACCTGCACCGAATGAACCGGCTAGTCAGAAACGTCACACTGGGAAGATATTTGTAACAGCTGCTCTTTATTTATTTATTCATCCAAAAAGTAAGATTTCCTCTCAAAAGAAACTGAAAAATATTCTAATATAGTAAAATTACTCTTGACCTGCACCGAATGAACCGTCTAGTCATAAACGTCACACTGGGAAGATATTTGTAACAGCTGCTCTTTAATTATTTATTCATCCAAAAAGTAAGATTTCCTCTCGGAAGAAACTAAAAAATATTCTAATATAGTAAAATTACTCTTCACCTGCACCGAATGAACCGGCTAGTCAGAAACGTCACACTGGGAAGATATTTGTAACAGCTACTCTTTATTTATTTATTCATACAAAAAGTAAGATTTCCTTTTAAAAGAAACTAAAAAATATTCTAATATAGTAAAATTACTCTTGACCTGCACCGAATGAACCGGCTAGTCAGAAACGTCACACTGGGAAGATATTTGTAACAGCTGCTCTTTAATTATTTATTCATCCAAAAAGTAAGATTTCCTCTCAAAAGGAACTAAAAAATATTCTAATATAGTAAAATTACTCTTGACCTGCACCGAATGAACCGGCTAGTCAGAAACGTCACACTGGGAAGATATTTGTAACAGCTGCTCTTTAATTATTTATTCATCAAAAAGTAAGATTTCCT
The DNA here is from genome assembly GCF_044657685.1 of Stegodyphus dumicola. NCBI lineage: Eukaryota > Metazoa > Arthropoda > Arachnida > Araneae > Eresidae > Stegodyphus > Stegodyphus dumicola. The sequence continues at coordinate 8,038,292 of NC_140775.1, read as the reverse complement.
CTCAAAAGAAACTAAAAAATATTCTAATATAGTAAAATTACTCTTGACCTGCACCGAATGAAACGGCTAGTCAGAAACGTCACACTGGGAAGATATTTTTAACAGCTGCTCTTTAATTATTTATTCATCCAAAAAGTAAGATTTCCTCTCAGAAGAAACTAAAAAATGTTCTAATATAGTAAAATTACTCTTGACCTGCACCGAATGAACCGGCTAGTCAGAAACGTCACACTGGGAAGATATTTGTAACAGCTGCTCTTTAATTATTTATTCATCCAAAAAGTAAGATTTCCTCTCAGAAGAAACTAAAATATGTTCTAATATAGTAAAATTACTCTTGACCTGCATCGAATGACCCGGCTAGATAGACACGTCACACTGGGAAGATATTTGTAACAGCTGCTCTTTATTTATTTATTCATCCAAAAAGTAAGATTTCCTCTCAAAAGAAACTAAAAAATATTCCAATATAGTAAAATTTCTCTTGACCTGCACCGAATGAACCGGCTAGTCAGAAACGTCACACTGGTAAGATATTTGTAACAGCTGCTCTTTAATTATTTATTCATCCAAAAAGTAAGATTTCCTCTCAAAAGAAACTAAAAAATATTCTAATATAGTAAAATTACTCTTGACCTGCACCGAATGAACCGGCTAGTCAGAAACGTCACACTGGGAAGATATTTTTAACAGCTACTCTTTATTTATTTACTCTTCCAAAAAGTAAGATTTCCTCTTAGAAGAAACTAAAATATATTCTAATATAGTAAAATTACTCTTGATCTGCACCGAATGAACCGGCTAGTCAGAAACGTGACACTGGGAAGATATTTTTAACAGCTTCTCTTTATTTATTTATTCATCCAAAAAGTAAGATTTCCTCTCAAAAGAAACTAAAAAATATTCTAATATAATAAAATTACTCTTGACCTGCACCGAATGAACCGGCTAGTCAGAAACGTCACACTGGGAAGATATTTGTAACAGCTGCTCTTTATTTATTTACTCATGCAAAAAGTAAGATTTCCTCTTAGAAGAAACTAAAAAATATTCTAATATAATAAAATTACACTTGACCTGCACCGAATGAACCGGCTAGTCAGAAACGTCACACTGGGAAGATATTTGTAACAGCTGCTCTTTATTTATTTATTCATCCAAAAAGTAAGATTTCCTCTCAAAAGAAACTAAAAAATATTCTAATATAATAAAATTACTCTTGACCTGCACCGAATGAACCGGCTAGTCATAAACGTCACACTGGGAAGATATTTGTAACAGCTGCTCCTTAATTATTTATTCATCCGAAAAGTAAGATTTCCTCTCAAAAGAAACTAAAAAATATTCTAATATAGTAAAATTACTCTTGACCTGCACCGAATGAACCGGCTAGTCAGAAACGTCACACTGGGAAGGTATTTTTAACAGCTGCTCTTTAATTATTTATTCATCCAAAAAGTAAGATTTCCTCTCAGAAGAAACTAAAAAATATTCTAATATAGTAAAATTACTCTTGACCTGCACCGAATGACCCGGCTAGTCAGAAACGTCACACTGGGAAGATATTTGTAACAGCTGCTCTTTATTTATTTATTCATCCAAAAAGTAAGATTTCCTCTCAGAAGAAACTAAAATTATTCTAATATAGTGAAATTACTCTTGACCTGCACCGAATGAACCGGCTAGTCAGAAACGTCACACTGGGAAGATATTTGATACAGCTGCTCTTTATTTATTTATTCATACAAAAAGTGAGATTTCCTCTCAAAAGAAACTAAAAAATATTCTAATATAGTAAAATTACTCTTGACCTGCACCGAATGAACCGGCTAGTCAGAAACGTCACACTGGGAAGATATTTGTAACAGCTGCTCTTTATTTATTTACTCATCCAAAAAGTAAGATTTCCTCTTAGAAGAAACTAAAAAAAATCTAATATAATAAAATTACTCTTGAACTGCACCGAATGAACCGGCTAGTCAGAAACGTCACACTGGGAAGATATTTGTAACAGCTGCTCTTTATTTATTTATTCATCCAAAAAGTAAGATTTCCTCTCAAAAGAAACTAAAAAATATTCTAATATAGTAAAATTACTCTTGACCTGCACCGAATAACCGGCTAGTCAGAAACGTCACACTGGGAAGATATTTGTAACAGCTGCTCTTTATTTATTCATTCAAAAAGTAAGATTTCCTCTCAAAGAAACTAAAAAATATTCTAATATAGTAAAATTACTCTTGACCTGCACCGAATGAACCGGCTAGTCAGAAACATCACACTGGGAAGATATTTGTAACAGCTGCTCTTTATTTATTTACTCATCCAAAAAGTAAGATTTCCTCTTAGAAGAAACTAAAAAATATTCTAATATAATAAAATTACACTTGACCTGCACCGAATGAACCGGCTAGTCAGAAACGTCACACTGGGAAGATATTTGTAACAGCTGCTCTTTAATTATTTATTCATCCAAAGAGTAAGATTTCCTCTCAAAAGGAACTAAAAAATATTCTAATATAGTAAAATTACTCTTGACCTGCACCGAATGAACCGGCTAGTCAGAAACGTCACACTGGGAAGATATTTGTAACAGCTGCTCTTTAATTATTTATTCATCCAAAAATTAAGATTTCCTCTCAAAAGAAACTAAAAAATATTCTAATATAGTAAAATTACTCTTGACTTGCACCGAATGAACCGGCTAGATAGAAACGTCACACTGGGAAGATATTTGTAACAGCTGCTCTTTATTTATTTATTCATCCAAAAAGTAAGATTTCCTCTCAAAAGAAACTAAAAAATATTCCAATATAGTAAAATTACTCTTGACCTGCACCAAATGAACCGGCTAGTCAGAAACGTCACAGTGGGAAGATATTTGTAACAGCTACTCTTTATTTATTTATTCATACAAAAAGTAAGATTTCCTTTTAAAAGAAACTAAAAAATATTCTAATATAGTAAAATTACTCTTGACCTGCACCAAATGAACCGGCTAGTCAGAAACGTCACACTGGGAAGATATTTTTAACAGCTACTCTTTATTTATTTACTCATCCAAAAAGTAAGATTTCCTCTTAGAAGAAACTAAAATATATTCTAATATAATAAAATTACTCTTGACCTGCACCGAATGAACCGGCTAGTCATAAACGTCACACTGGGAAGATATTTGTAACAGCTGCTCTTTAATTATTTATTCATCCGAAAAGTAAGATTTCCTCTCAAAAGAAACTAAAAAATATTCTAATATAGTAAAATTACTCTTGACCTGCACCGAATGAACCGGCTAGTCAGAAACGTCACACTGGGAAGATATTTGTAACAGCTGATCTTTATTTATTTACTCATCCAAAAAGTAAGATTTCCTCTTAGAAGAAACTAAAAAAATCTAATATTATAAAATTACTCTTGACCTGCACCGAATGAACCGGCTAGTCATAAACGTCACACTGGGAAGATATTTGTAACAGCTGCTCTTTATTTATTTATTCATCCAAAAAGTAAGATTTCCTCTCAAAAGGAACTAAAAAATATTCTTATATAGTAAAATTACTCTTGACCTGCACCGAATAACAGGCTAGTCAGAAACGTCACACTGGGAAGATATTTGTAACAGCTGCTCTTTATTTATTCATTCAAAAAGTAAGATTTCCTCTCAAAAGAAACTAAAAAATATTCTAATATAGTAAAATTACTCTTGACCTGCACCGAATGAACCGGCTAGTCAGAAACGTCACACTGGGAAGATATTTGTAACAGCTGCTCTTTATTTATTTACTCATGCAAAAAGTAAGATTTCCTCTTAGAAGAAACTAAAAAATATTCTAATATAATAAAATTACACTTGACCTGCACCGAATGAACCGGCTAGTCAGAAACGTCACACTGGGAAGATATTTGTAACAGCTGCTCTTTATTTATTTATTCATCCAAAAAGTAAGATTTCCTCTCAAAAGAAACTGAAAAATATTCTAATATAGTAAAATTACTCTTGACCTGCACCGAATGAACCGTCTAGTCATAAACGTCACACTGGGAAGATATTTGTAACAGCTGCTCTTTAATTATTTATTCATCCAAAAAGTAAGATTTCCTCTCGGAAGAAACTAAAAAATATTCTAATATAGTAAAATTACTCTTCACCTGCACCGAATGAACCGGCTAGTCAGAAACGTCACACTGGGAAGATATTTGTAACAGCTACTCTTTATTTATTTATTCATACAAAAAGTAAGATTTCCTTTTAAAAGAAACTAAAAAATATTCTAATATAGTAAAATTACTCTTGACCTGCACCGAATGAACCGGCTAGTCAGAAACGTCACACTGGGAAGATATTTGTAACAGCTGCTCTTTAATTATTTATTCATCCAAAAAGTAAGATTTCCTCTCAAAAGGAACTAAAAAATATTCTAATATAGTAAAATTACTCTTGACCTGCACCGAATGAACCGGCTAGTCAGAAACGTCACACTGGGAAGATATTTGTAACAGCTGCTCTTTAATTATTTATTCATCCAAAAAGTAAGATTTCCTCTCAAAAGAAACTAAAAAATATTCTAATATAGTAAAATTACTCTTGACCTGCACCGAATGAAACGGCTAGTCAGAAACGTCACACTGGGAAGATATTTTTAACAGCTGCTCTTTAATTATTTATTCATCCAAAAAGTAAGATTTCCTCTCAGAAGAAACTAAAAAATGTTCTAATATAGTAAAATTACTCTTGACCTGCACCGAATGAACCGGCTAGTCAGAAACGTCACACTGGGAAGATATTTGTAACAGCTGCTCTTTAATTATTTATTCATCCAAAAAGTAAGATTTCCTCTCAGAAGAAACTAAAATATGTTCTAATATAGTAAAATTACTCTTGACCTGCATCGAATGACCCGGCTAGATAGACACGTCACACTGGGAAGATATTTGTAACAGCTGCTCTTTATTTATTTATTCATCCAAAAAGTAAGATTTCCTCTCAAAAGAAACTAAAAAATATTCCAATATAGTAAAATTTCTCTTGACCTGCACCGAATGAACCGGCTAGTCAGAAACGTCACACTGGTAAGATATTTGTAACAGCTGCTCTTTAATTATTTATTCATCCAAAAAGTAAGATTTCCTCTCAAAAGAAACTAAAAAATATTCTAATATAGTAAAATTACTCTTGACCTGCACCGAATGAACCGGCTAGTCAGAAACGTCACACTGGGAAGATATTTTTAACAGCTACTCTTTATTTATTTACTCTTCCAAAAAGTAAGATTTCCTCTTAGAAGAAACTAAAATATATTCTAATATAGTAAAATTACTCTTGATCTGCACCGAATGAACCGGCTAGTCAGAAACGTGACACTGGGAAGATATTTTTAACAGCTTCTCTTTATTTATTTATTCATCCAAAAAGTAAGATTTCCTCTCAAAAGAAACTAAAAAATATTCTAATATAATAAAATTACTCTTGACCTGCACCGAATGAACCGGCTAGTCAGAAACGTCACACTGGGAAGATATTTGTAACAGCTGCTCTTTATTTATTTACTCATGCAAAAAGTAAGATTTCCTCTTAGAAGAAACTAAAAAATATTCTAATATAATAAAATTACACTTGACCTGCACCGAATGAACCGGCTAGTCAGAAACGTCACACTGGGAAGATATTTGTAACAGCTGCTCTTTATTTATTTATTCATCCAAAAAGTAAGATTTCCTCTCAAAAGAAACTAAAAAATATTCTAATATAATAAAATTACTCTTGACCTGCACCGAATGAACCGGCTAGTCATAAACGTCACACTGGGAAGATATTTGTAACAGCTGCTCCTTAATTATTTATTCATCCGAAAAGTAAGATTTCCTCTCAAAAGAAACTAAAAAATATTCTAATATAGTAAAATTACTCTTGACCTGCACCGAATGAACCGGCTAGTCAGAAACGTCACACTGGGAAGGTATTTTTAACAGCTGCTCTTTAATTATTTATTCATCCAAAAAGTAAGATTTCCTCTCAGAAGGAACTAAAAAATATTCTAATATAGTAAAATTACTCTTGACCTGCACCGAATGACCCGGCTAGTCAGAAACGTCACACTGGGAAGATATTTGTAACAGCTGCTCTTTATTTATTTATTCATCCAAAAAGTAAGATTTCCTCTCAGAAGAAACTAAAATTATTCTAATATAGTGAAATTACTCTTGACCTGCAGCGAATGAACCGGCTAGTCAGAAACGTCACACTGGGAAGATATTTGTTACAGCTGCTCTTTATTTATTTATTCATACAAAAAGTGAGATTTCCTCTCAAAAGAAACTAAAAAATATTCTAATATAGTAAAATTACTCTTGACCTGCACCGAATGAACCGGCTAGTCAGAAACGTCACACTGGGAAGATATTTGTAACAGCTGCTCTTTATTTATTTACTCATCCAAAAAGTAAGATTTCCTCTTAGAAGAAACTAAAAAAAATCTAATATAATAAAATTACTCTTGAACTGCACCGAATGAACCGGCTAGTCAGAAACGTCACACTGGGAAGATATTTGTAACAGCTGCTCTTTATTTATTTATTCATCCAAAAAGTAAGATTTCCTCTCAAAAGAAACTAAAAAATATTCTAATATAGTAAAATTACTCTTGACCTGCACCGAATAACCGGCTAGTCAGAAACGTCACACTGGGAAGATATTTGTAACAGCTGCTCTTTATTTATTCATTCAAAAAGTAAGATTTCCTCTCAAAGAAACTAAAAAATATTCTAATATAGTAAAATTACTCTTGACCTGCACCGAATGAACCGGCTAGTCAGAAACATCACACTGGGAAGATATTTGTAACAGCTGCTCTTTATTTATTTACTCATCCAAAAAGTAAGATTTCCTCTTAGAAGAAACTAAAAAATATTCTAATATAATAAAATTACACTTGACCTGCACCGAATGAACCGGCTAGTCAGAAACGTCACACTGGGAAGATATTTGTAACAGCTGCTCTTTAATTATTTATTCATCCAAAGAGTAAGATTTCCTCTCAAAAGGAACTAAAAAATATTCTAATATAGTAAAATTACTCTTGACCTGCACCGAATGAACCGGCTAGTCAGAAACGTCACACTGGGAAGATATTTGTAACAGCTGCTCTTTAATTATTTATTCATCCAAAAATTAAGATTTCCTCTCAAAAGAAACTAAAAAATATTCTAATATAGTAAAATTACTCTTGACCTGCACCGAATGAACCGGCTAGATAGAAACGTCACACTGGGAAGATATTTGTAACAGCTGCTCTTTATTTATTTATTCATCCAAAAAGTAAGATTTCCTCTCAAAAGAAACTAAAAAATATTCCAATATAGTAAAATTACTCTTGACCTGCACCAAATGAACCGGCTAGTCAGAAACGTCACAGTGGGAAGATATTTGTAACAGCTACTCTTTATTTATTTATTCATACAAAAAGTAAGATTTCCTTTTAAAAGAAACTAAAAAATATTCTAATATAGTAAAATTACTCTTGACCTGCACCAAATGAACCGGCTAGTCAGAAACGTCACACTGGGAAGATATTTTTAACAGCTACTCTTTATTTATTTACTCATCCAAAAAGTAAGATTTCCTCTTAGAAGAAACTAAAATATATTCTAATATAATAAAATTACTCTTGACCTGCACCGAATGAACCGGCTAGTCATAAACGTCACACCTGGAAGATATTTGTAACAGCTGCTCTTTAATTATTTATTCATCCGAAAAGTAAGATTTCCTCTCAAAAGAAACTAAAAAATATTCTAATATAGTAAAATTACTCTTGACCTGCACCGAATGAACCGGCTAGTCAGAAACGTCACACTGGGAAGATATTTGTAACAGCTGATCTTTATTTATTTACTCATCCAAAAAGTAAGATTTCCTCTTAGAAGAAACTAAAAAAATCTAATATTATAAAATTACTCTTGACCTGCACCGAATGAACCGGCTAGTCAGAAACGTCACACTGGGAAGATATTTGTAACAGCTGCTCTTTATTTATTTATTCATCCAAAAAGTAAGATTTCCTCTCAAAAGAAACTAAAAAATATTCTTATATAGTAAAATTACTCTTGACCTGCACCGAATAACCGGCTAGTCAGAAACGTCACACTGGGAAGATATTTGTAACAGCTGCTCTTTATTTATTCATTCAAAAAGTAAGATTTCCTCTCAAAAGAAACTAAAAAATATTCTAATATAGTAAAATTACTCTTGACCTGCACCGAATGAACCGGCTAGTCAGAAACGTCACACTGGGAAGATATTTGTAACAGCTGCTCTTTATTTATTTACTCATGCAAAAAGTAAGATTTCCTCTTAGAAGAAACTAAAAAATATTCTAATATAATAAAATTACACTTGACCTGCACCGAATGAACCGGCTAGTCAGAAACGTCACACTGGGAAGATATTTGTAACAGCTGCTCTTTATTTATTTATTCATCCAAAAAGTAAGATTTCCTCTCAAAAGAAACTGAAAAATATTCTAATATAGTAAAATTACTCTTGACCTGCACCGAATGAACCGTCTAGTCATAATCGTCACACTGGGAAGATATTTGTAACAGCTGCTCTTTAATTATTTATTCATCCAAAAAGTAAGATTTCCTCTCGGAAGAAACTAAAAAATATTCTAATATAGTAAAATTACTCTTCACCTGCACCGAATGAACCGGCTAGTCAGAAACGTCACACTGGGAAGATATTTGTAACAGCTACTCTTTATTTATTTATTCATACAAAAAGTAAGATTTCCTTTTAAAAGAAACTAAAAAATATTCTAATATAGTAAAATTACTCTTGACCTGCACCGAATGAACCGGCTAGTCAGAAACGTCACACTGGGAAGATATTTGTAACAGCTGCTCTTTCATTATTTATTCATCCAAAAAGTAAGATTTCCTCTCAAAAGGAACTAAAAAATATTCTAATATAGTAAAATTACTCTTGACCTGCACCGAATGAACCGGCTAGTCAGAAACGTCACACTGAGAAGATATTTGTAACAGCTGTTCTTTAATTATTTATTCATCCAAAAAGTAAGATTTCCTCTCAAAAGAAACTAAAAAATATTCTAATATAGTAAAATTACTCTTGACCTGCACCGAATGAAACGGCTAGTCAGAAACGTCACACTGGGAAGATATTTTTAACAGCTGCTCTTTAATTATTTATTCATCCAAAAAGTAAGATTTCCTCTCAGAAGAAACTAAAAAATGTTCTAATATAGTAAAATTACTCTTGACCTGCACCGAATGAACCGGCTAGTCAGAAACGTCACACTGGGAAGATATTTGTAACAGCTGCTCTTTAATTATTTATTCATCCAAAAAGTAAGATTTCCTCTCAGAAGAAACTAAAATATGTTCTAATATAGTAAAATTACTCTTGACCTGCATCGAATGACCCGGCTAGATAGACACGTCACACTGGGAAGATATTTGTAACAGCTGCTCTTTATTTATTTATTCATCCAAAAAGTAAGATTTCCTCTCAAAAGAAACTAAAAAATATTCCAATATAGTAAAATTACTCTTGACCTGCACCGAATGAACCGGCTAGTCAGAAACGTCACACTGGTAAGATATTTGTAACAGCTACTCTTTATTTATTTATTCATACAAAAAGTAAGATTTCCTTTTAAAAGAAACTAAAAAATATTCTAATATAGTAAAATTACTCTTGACCTGCACCGAATGAACCGGCTAGTCAGAAACGTCACACTGGGAAGATATTTGTAACAGCTGCTCTTTAATTATTTATTCATCCAAAAAGTAAGATTTCCTCTCAAAAGAAACTAAAAAATATTCTAATATAGTAAAATTACTCTTGACCTGCACCGAATGAACCGGCTAGTCAGAAACGTCACACTGGGAAGATATTTTTAACAGCTACTCTTTATTTATTTACTCTTCCAAAAAGTAAGATTTCCTCTTAGAAGAAACTAAAATATATTCTAATATAGTAAAATTACTCTTGATCTGCACCGAATGAACCGGCTAGTCAGAAACGTGACACTGGGAAGATATTTTTAACAGCTTCTCTTTATTTATTTATTCATCCAAAAAGTAAGATTTCCTCTCAAAAGAAACTAAAAAATATTCTAATATAATAAAATTACTCTTGACCTGCACCGAATGAACCGGCTAGTCAGAAACGTCACACTGGGAAGATATTTGTAACAGCTGCTCTTTATTTCTTTACTCATGCAAAAAGTAAGATTTCCTCTTAGAAGAAACTAAAAAATATTCTAATATAATAAAATTACACTTGACCTGCACCGAATGAACCGGCTAGTCAGAAACGTCACACTGGGAAGATATTTGTAACAGCTGCTCTTTATTTATTTATTCATCCAAAAAGTAAGATTTCCTCTCAAAAGAAACTGAAAAATATTCTAATATAGTAAAATTACTCTTGACCTGCACCGAATGAACCGTCTAGTCATAAACGTCACACTGGGAAGATATTTGTAACAGCTGCTCTTTAATTATTTATTCATCCAAAAAGTAAGATTTCCTCTCAGAAGAAACTAAAAAATATTCTAATATAGTAAAATTACTCTTCACCTGCACCGAATGAACCGGCTAGTCAGAAACGTCACACTGGGAAGATATTTGTAACAGCTACTCTTTATTTATTTATTCATACAAAAAGTAAGATTTCCTTTTAAAAGAAACTAAAAAATATTCTAATATAGTAATATTACTCTTGACCTGCACCGAATGAACCGGCTAGTCAGAAACGTCACACTGGGAAGATATTTGTAACAGCTGCTCTTTAATTATTTATTCATCCAAAAAGTAAGATTTCCTCTCAAAAGGAACTAAAAAATATTCTAATATAGTAAAATTACTCTTGACCTGCACCGAATGAACCGGCTAGTCAGAAACGTCACACTGGGAAGATATTTGTAACAGCTGCTCTTTAATTATTTATTCATCCAAAAAGTAAGATTTCCTCTGAAAAGAAACTAAAAAATATTCTAATATAGTAAAATTACTCTTGACCTGCACCGAATGAAACGGCTAGTCAGAAACGTCACACTGGGAAGATATTTTTAACAGCTGCTCTTTAATTATTTATTCATCCAAAAAGTAAGATTTCCTCTCAGAAGAAACTAAAAAATGTTCTAATATAGTAAAATTACTCTTGACCTGCACCGAATGAACCGGCTAGTCAGAAACGTCACACTGGGAAGATATTTGTAACAGCTGCTCTTTAATTATTTATTCATCCAAAAAGTAAGATTTCCTCTCAGAAGAAACTAAAATATGTTCTAATATAGTAAAATTACTCTTGACCTGCATCGAATGACCCGGCTAGATAGAAACGTCACACTGGGAAGATATTTGTAACAGCTGCTCTTTATTTATTTATTCATCCAAAAAGTAAGATTTCCTCTCAAAAGAAACTAAAAAATATTCCAATATAGTAAAATTACTCTTGACCTGCACCGAATGAACCTGCTAGTCAGAAACGTCACACTGGTAAGATATTTGTAACAGCTACTCTTTATTTATTTATTCATACAAAAAGTAAGATTTCCTTTTAAAAGAAACTAAAAAATATTCTAATATAGTAAAATTACTCTTGACCTGCACCGAATGAACCGGCTAGTCAGAAACGTCACACTGGGAAGATATTTGTAACAGCTGCTCTTTAATTATTTATTCATCCAAAAAGTAAGATTTCCTCTCAAAAGAAACTAAAAAATATTCTAATATAGTAAAATTACTCTTGACCTGCACCGAATGAACCGGCTAGTCAGAAACGTCACACTGGGAAGATATTTTTAACAGCTACTCTTTATTTATTTACTCTTCCAAAAAGTAAGATTTCCTCTTAGAAGAAACTAAAATATATTCTAATATAGTAAAATTACTCTTGATCTGCACCGAATGAACCGGCTAGTCAGAAACGTGACACTGGGAAGATATTTTTAACAGCTTCTCTTTATTTATTTATTCATCCAAAAAGTAAGATTTCCTCTCAAAAGAAACTAAAAAATATTCTAATATAATAAAATTACTCTTGACCTGCACCGAATGAACCGGCTAGTCATAAACGTCACACTGGGAAGATATTTGTAACAGCTGCTTTTTAATTATTTATTCATCCGAAATGTAAGATTTCCTCTCAAAAGAAACTAAAAAATATTCTAATATAGTAAAATTACTCTTGACCTGCACCGAATGAACCGGCTAGTCAGAAACGTCACACTGGGAAGGTATTTTTAACAGCTGCTCTTTAATTATTTATTCATCCAAAAAGTAAGATTTCCTCTCAGAAGAAACTAAAAAATATTCTAATATAGTAAAATTACTCTTGACCTGCACCGAATGACCCGGCTAGTCAGAAACGTCACACTGGGAAGATATTTGTAACAGCTGCTCTTTATTTATTTATTCATCCAAAAAGTAAGATTTCCTCTCAAAAGAAACTAAAAAATATTCTAATATAGTGAAATTACTCTTGACCTGCACCGAATGAACCGGCTAGTCAGAAACGTCACACTGGGAAGATATTTGTTACCGCTGCTCTTTATTTATTTATTCATACAAAAAGTGAGATTTCCTCTCAAAAGGAACTAAAAAATATTCTAATATAGTAAAATTACTCTTGACCTGCACCGAATGAACCGGCTAGTCAGAAACGTCACACTGGGAAGATATTTGTAACAGCTGCTCTTTATTTATTTATTCATACAAAAAGTAAGATTTCCTTTTAAAAGAAACTAAAAAATATTCTAATATAGTAAAATTACTCTTGACCTGCACCGAATGAACCGGCTAGTCAGAAACGTCACACTGGGAAGATATTTGTAACAGCTGCTCTTTAATTATTTATTCATCCAAAAAGTAAGATTTCCTCTCAAAAGAAACTAAAAAATATTCTAATATAGTAAAATTACTCTTGACCTGCACCGAATGAACCGGCTAGTCAGAAATGTCACACTGGGAAGATATTTGTAACAGCTGCTCTTTAATTATTTATTCATCCAAAAAGTAAGATTTCCTCTCAAAAGGAACTAAAAAATATTCTAATATAGTAAAATTACTCTTGACCTGCACCGAATGAACCGGCTAGTCAGAAACGTCACACTGGGAAGATATTTGAAACAGCTGCTCTTTAATTATTTATTCATCCAAAAAGTAAGATTTCCTCTCAAAAGAAACTAAAAAATATTCTAATATAGTAAAATTACTCTTGACCTGCACCGAATGAACCGGCTAGTCAGAAACGTCACACTGGGAAGATATTTTTAACAGCTACTCTTTATTTATTTACTCATCCAAAAAGTAAGATTTCCTCTTAGAAGAAACTAAAATATATTCTAATATAGTAAAATTACTCTTGATCTGCACCGAATGAACCGGCTAGTCAGAAACGTGACACTGGGAAAATATTTTTAACAGCTTCTCTTTATTTATTTATTCATCCAAAAAGTAAGATTTCCTCTCAAAAGAAACTAAAAAATATTCTAATATAATAAAATTACTCTTGACCTGCACCGAATGAACCGGCTAGTCATAAACGTCACACTGGGAAGATATTTGTAACAGCTGCTCTTTAATTATTTATTCATCCGAAAAGTAAGATTTCCTCTCAAAAGAAACTAAAAAATATTCTAATATAGTAAAATTACTCTTGACCTGCACCGAATGAACCGGCTAGTCAGAAACGTCACACTGGGAAGGTATTTTTAACAGCTGCTCTTTATTTATTTATTCATCCAAAAAGTAAGATTTCCTCTCAGAAGAAACTCAAAAATATTCTAATATAGTAAAATTACTCGTGACCTGCACCGAATGACCCGGCTAGTCAGAAACGTCACACTGGGAAAGATATTTGTAACAGCTGCTCTTTATTTATTTATTCATCCAAAAAGTAAGATTTCCTCTCAAAAGAAACTAAAAAATATTCTAATATAGTGAAATTACTCTTGACCTGCACCGAATGAACCGGCTAGTCAGAAACGTCACACTGGGAAGATATTTGTTACCGCTGCTCTTTATTTATTTATTCATACAAAAAGTGAGATTTCCTCTCAAAAGAAACTAAAAAATATTCTAATATAGTAAAATTACTCTTGACCTGCACCGAAAGAACCGGCTAGTCAGAAACGTCACACTGGGAAGATATTTGTAACAGCTGCTCTTTATTTATTTACTCATCCAAAAAGTAAGATTTCCTCTTAGAAGAAACTAAAAAAAATCTAATATAATAAAATTACTCTTGAACTGCACCGAATGAACCGGCTAGTCAGAAACGTCACACTGGGAAGATATTTGTAACAGCTGCTCTTTATCTATTTATTCATCCAAAAAGTAAGATTTCCTCTCAAAAGGAACTAAAAAATATTCTAATATAGTAAAATTACTCTTGACCTGCACCGAATGAACCGGCTAGTCAGAAACGTCACACTGGGAAGATATTTTTAACAGCTACTCTTTATTTATTTACTCATCCAAAAAGTAAGATTTCCTCTTAGAAGAAACAAAAATATATTCTAATATAGTAAAATTACTCTTGATCTGCACCGAATGAACCGGCTAGTCAGAAACGTCACACTGGGAAGATATTTTTAACAGCTTCTCTTTATTTATTTATTCATCCAAAAAGTAAGATTTCCTCTCAAAATAAACTAAAAAATATTCTAATATAATAAAATTACTCTTGACCTGCACCGAATGAACCGGCTAGTCATAAACGTCACACTGGGAAGATATTTGTAACAGCTGCTCTTTAATTATTTATTCATCCGAAAAGTAAGATTTCCTCTCAAAAGAAACTAAAAAATATTCTAATATAGTAAAATTACTCTTGACCTGCATCGAATGAACCGGCTAGTCAGAAACGTCACACTGGGAAGGTATTTTTAACAGCTGCTCTTTAATTATTTATTCATCCAAAAAGTAAGATTTCCTCTCAGAAGAAACTAAAAAATATTCTAATATAGTAAAATTACTCTTGACCTGCACCGAATGACCCGGCTAGTCAGAAACGTCACACTGGGAAGATATTTGTAACAGCTGCTCTTTATTTATTTATTCATCCAAAAAGTAAGATTTCCTCTCAAAAGAAACTAAAAAATATTCTAATATAGTAAAATTACTCTTGACCTGCACCGAATGAACCGGCTAGTCAGAAACGTCACACTGGGAAGATATTTGTAACAGCTGCTCTTTATTTATTTACTCATCCAAAAAGTAAGATTTCCTCTTAGAAGAAACTAAAAAAATCTAATATAATAAAATTACTCTTGAACTGCACCGAATGAACCGGCTAGTCAGAAACGTCACACTGGGAAGATATTTGTAACAGCTGCTCTTTATTTATTTACTCATCCAAAAAGTAAGATTTCCTCTTAGAAGAAACTAAAAAATATTCTAATATAATAAAATTACACTTGACCTGCACCGAATGAACCGGCTAGTCAGAAACGTCACACTGGGAAGATATTTGTAACAGCTGCTCTTTAATTATTTATTCATCCAAAAAGTAAGATTTCCTCTCAAAAGGAACTAAAAAATATTCTAATATAGTAAAATTACTCTTGACCTGCACCGAATGAACCGGCTAGTCAGAAACGTCACACTGGGAAGATATTTGTAACAGCTGCTCTTTAATTATTTATTCATCCAAAAAGTAAGATTTCCTCTCAAAAGAAACTAAAAAATATTCTAATATAGTAAAATTACTCTTGACCTGCACCGAATGAACCGGCTAGTCAGAAACGTCACACTGTGAAGATATTTTTAACAGCTGCTCTTTATTTATTTACTCATCCAAAGAGTAAGATTTCCTCTTAGAAGAAACTAAAAAATATTCTAATATAATAAAATTACTCTTGATCTGCACCGAATGAACCGGCTAGTCAGAAACGTCACACTGGGAAGATATTTTTAACAGCTGCTCTTTATTTATTTATTCATCCAAAAAGTAAGATTTCCTCTCAAAATAAACTAAAAAATATTCTAATATAGTGAAATTACTCTTGACCTGCACCGAATGAACCGGCTAGTCAGAAACGTCACACTGGGAAGATATTTGTTACCGCTGCTCTTTATTTATTTATTCATACAAAAAGTGAGATTTCCTCTCAAAAGGAACTAAAAAATATTCTAATATAGTAAAATTACTCTTGACCTGCACCGAATGAACCGGCTAGTCAGAAACGTCACACTGGGAAGATATTTGTAACAGCTGCTCTTTATTTATTTATTCATACAAAAAGTAAGATTTCCTTTTAAAAGAAACTAAAAAATATTCTAATATAGTAAAATTACTCTTGACCTGCACCGAATGAACCGGCTAGTCAGAAACGTCACACTGGGAAGATATTTGTAACAGCTGCTCTTTAATTATTTATTCATCCAAAAAGTAAGATTTCCTCTCAAAAGAAACTAAAAAATATTCTAATATAGTAAAATTACTCTTGACCTGCACCGAATGAACCGGCTAGTCAGAAATGTCACACTGGGAAGATATTTGTAACAGCTGCTCTTTAATTATTTATTCATCCAAAAAGTAAGATTTCCTCTCAAAAGGAACTAAAAAATATTCTAATATAGTAAAATTACTCTTGACCTGCACCGAATGAACCGGCTAGTCAGAAACGTCACACTGGGAAGATATTTGTAACAGCTGCTCTTTAATTATTTATTCATCCAAAAAGTAAGATTTCCTCTCAAAAGAAACTAAAAAATATTCTAATATAGTAAAATTACTCTTGACCTGCACCGAATGAACCGGCTAGTCAGAAACGTCACACTGGGAAGATATTTTTAACAGCTACTCTTTATTTATTTACTCATCCAAAAAGTAAGATTTCCTCTTAGAAGAAACTAAAATATATTCTAATATAGTAAAATTACTCTTGATCTGCACCGAATGAACCGGCTAGTCAGAAACGTGACACTGGGAAAATATTTTTAACAGCTTCTCTTTATTTATTTATTCATCCAAAAAGTAAGATTTCCTCTCAAAAGAAACTAAAAAATATTCTAATATAATAAAATTACTCTTGACCTGCACCGAATGAACCGGCTAGTCATAAACGTCACACTGGGAAGATATTTGTAACAGCTGCTCTTTAATTATTTATTCATCCGAAAAGTAAGATTTCCTCTCAAAAGAAACTAAAAAATATTCTAATATAGTAAAATTACTCTTGACCTGCACCGAATGAACCGGCTAGTCAGAAACGTCACACTGGGAAGGTATTTTTAACAGCTGCTCTTTATTTATTTATTCATCCAAAAAGTAAGATTTCCTCTCAAAAGGAACTAAAAAATATTCTAATATAGTAAAATTACTCTTGACCTGCACCGAATGAACCGGCTAGTCAGAAACGTCACACTGGGAAGATATTTGTAACAGCTGCTCTTTATTTATTTATTCATACAAAAAGTAAGATTTCCTTTTAAAAGAAACTAAAAAATATTCTAATATAGTAAAATTACTCTTGACCTGCACCGAATGAACCGGCTAGTCAGAAACGTCACACTGGGAAGATATTTGTAACAGCTGCTCTTTAATTATTTATTCATCCAAAAAGTAAGATTTCCTCTCAAAAGAAACTAAAAAATATTCTAATATAGTAAAATTACTCTTGACCTGCACCGAATGAACCGGCTAGTCAGAAATGTCACACTGGGAAGATATTTGTAACAGCTGCTCTTTAATTATTTATTCATCCAAAAAGTAAGATTTCCTCTCAAAAGGAACTAAAAAATATTCTAATATAGTAAAATTACTCTTGACCTGCACCGAATGAACCGGCTAGTCAGAAACGTCACACTGGGAAGATATTTGTAACAGCTGCTCTTTAATTATTTATTCATCCAAAAAGTAAGATTTCCTCTCAAAAGAAACTAAAAAATATTCTAATATAGTAAAATTACTCTTGACCTGCACCGAATGAACCGGCTAGTCAGAAACGTCACACTGGGAAGATATTTTTAACAGCTACTCTTTATTTATTTACTCATCCAAAAAGTAAGATTTCCTCTTAGAAGAAACTAAAATATATTCTAATATAGTAAAATTACTCTTGATCTGCACCGAATGAACCGGCTAGTCAGAAACGTGACACTGGGAAAATATTTTTAACAGCTTCTCTTTATTTATTTATTCATCCAAAAAGTAAGATTTCCTCTCAAAATAAACTAAAAAATATTCTAATATAATAAAATTACTCTTGACCTGCACCGAATGAACCGGCTAGTCATAAACGTCACACTGGGAAGATATTTGTAACAGCTGCTCTTTAATTATTTATTCATCCGAAAAGTTAGATTTCCTCTCAAAAGAAACTAAAAAATATTCTAATATAGTAAAATTACTCTTGACCTGCATCGAATGAACCGTCTAGTCAGAAACGTCACACTGGGAAGGTATTTTTAACAGCTGCTCTTTAATTATTTATTCATCCAAAAAGTAAGATTTCCTCTCAGAAGAAACTAAAAAATATTCTAATATAGTAAAATTACTCTTGACCTGCACCGAATGACCCGGCTAGTCAGAAACGTCACACTGGGAAGATATTTGTAACAGCTGCTCTTTATTTATTTATTCATCCAAAAAGTAAGATTTCCTCTCAAAAGAAACTAAAAAATATTCTAATATAGTAAAATTACTCTTGACCTGCACCGAATGAACCGGCTAGTCAGAAACGTCACACTGGGAAGATATTTGTAACAGCTGCTCTTTATTTATTTACTCATCCAAAAAGTAAGATTTCCTCTTAGAAGAAACTAAAAAAAATCTAATATAATAAAATTACTCTTAAACTGCACCGAATGAACCGGCTAGTCAGAAACGTCACACTGGGAAGATATTTGTAACAGCTGCTCTTTATTTATTTACTCATCCAAAAAGTAAGATTTCCTCTTAGAAGAAACTAAAAAATATTCTAATATAATAAAATTACTCTTGATCTGCACCGAATGAACCGGCTAGTCAGAAACGTCACACTGGGAAGATATTTTTAACAGCTGCTCTTTATTTATTTTTTCATCCAAAAAGTAAGATTTCCTCTCAAAAGGAAGTAAAAAATATTCTAATGTAATAAAATTACTCTTGACCTGCACCGAATGAACCGGCTAGTCAGAAACGTCACACTGGGAAGATATTTGTAACAGCTGCTCTTTAATTATTTATTCATCCAAAAAGTAAGATTTCCTCTCAAAAGAAACTAAAAAATATTCTAAAAACTAAAAAAAACAAAAAAATTAAAACTCTTGACCTGCACCGAATGAACCGGCTAGTCAGAAACGGCACACTGGGAAGATATTTTTAACAGCTGCTCTTTATTTATTTACTCATCCAAAAAGTAAGATTTCCTCTTAGAAGAAACTAAAAAATATTCTAATATAATAAAATTACTCTTGATCTGCACCGAATGAACCGGCTAGTCAGAACCGTCACACTGGGAAGATATTTTTAACAGCTACTCTTTATTTATTTTTTCATCCAAAAAGTAAGATTTCCTCTCAAAAGGAACTAAAAAATATTCCAATATAATAAAATTACTCTTGACCTGCACCGAATGAACCGGCTAGTCAGAAACGCCACACTGGGAAGATATTTGTAACAGCTGCTCTTTAATTATTTATTCATCCAAAAAGTAAGATTTCCTCTCAGAAGAAACTAAAAAAATGTTCTAATATAGTAAAATTACTCTTGACCTGCACCGAATGAACCGGCTAGTCAGAAACGTCACACTGGGAAGATATTTGTAACAGCTGCTCTTTAATTATTTATTCATCCAAAAAGTAAGATTTCATCTCAAAAGAAACTAAAAAATATTCTAATATAGTAAAATTACTCTTGACCTGCACCGAATGAACCGGCTAGTCAGAAACGTCACACTGGGAAGATATTTTTAACAGCTACTCTTTATTTATTTACTCATCCAAAAAGTAAGATTTCCTCTCAAAAGAAACTAAAAAATATTCTAATATAGTAAAATTACTCTTGACCTGCACCGAATGAACCGGCTAGTCAGAAACGTCACACTGGGAAGATATTTGTAACAGCTGCTCTTTATTTATTTACTCATCCAAAAAGTAAGATTTCCTCTTAGAAGAAACTAAAAAAAATCTAATATAATAAAATTACTCTTGAATTGCACCGAATGAACCGGCTAGTCAGAAACGTCACACTGGGAAGATATTTGTAACAGCTGCTCTTTATCTATTTATTCATCCAAAAAGTAAGATTTCCACTCAAAAGGAACTAAAAAATATTCTAATATAGTAAAATTACTCTTGACCTGCACCGAATGAACCGGCTAGTCAGAAACGTCACACTGGGAAGATATTTGTAACAGCTGCTCTTTAATTATTTATTCATCCAAAAAGTAAGATTTCATCTCAAAAGAAACTAAAAAATATTCTAATATAGTAAAATTACTCTTGACCTGCACCGAATGAACCGGCTAGTCAGAAACGTCACACTGGGAAGATATTTTTAACAGCTACTCTTTATTTATTTACTGATCCAAAAAGTAAGATTTCCTCTTAGAAGAAACAAAAATATATTCTAATATAGTAAAATTACTCTTGATCTGCACCGAATGAACCGGCTAGTCAGAAACGTCACACTGGGAAGATATTTTTAACAGCTTCTCTTTATTTATTTATTCATCCAAAAAGTAAGATTTCCTCTCAAAATAAACTAAAAAATATTCTAATATAATAAAATTACTCTTGACCTGCACCGAATGAACCGGCTAGTCATAAACGTCACACTGGGAAGATATTTGTAACAGCTGCTCTTTAATTATTTATTCATCCGAAAAGTTAGATTTCCTCTCAAAAGAAACTAAAAAATATTCTAATATAGTAAAATTACTCTTGACCTGCATCGAATGAACCGTCTAGTCAGAAACGTCACACTGGGAAGGTATTTTTAACAGCTGCTCTTTAATTATTTATTCATCCAAAAAGTAAGATTTCCTCTCAGAAGAAACTAAAAAATATTCTAATATAGTAAAATTACTCTTGACCTGCACCGAATGACCCGGCTAGTCAGAAACGTCACACTGGGAAGATATTTGTAACAGCTGCTCTTTATTTATTTATTCATCCAAAAAGTAAGATTTCCTCTCAAAAGAAACTAAAAAATATTCTAATATAGTAAAATTACTCTTGACCTGCACCGAATGAACCGGCTAGTCAGAAACGTCACACTGGGAAGATATTTGTAACAGCTGCTCTTTATTTATTTACTCATCCAAAAAGTAAGATTTCCTCTTAGAAGAAACTAAAAAAAATCTAATATAATAAAATTACTCTTGAACTGCACCGAATGAACCGGCTAGTCAGAAACGTCACACTGGGAAGATATTTGTAACAGCTGCTCTTTATTTATTTACTCATCCAAAAAGTAAGATTTCCTCTTAGAAGAAACTAAAAAATATTCTAATATAATGAAATTACTCTTGATCTGCACCGAATGAACCGGCTAGTCAGAACCGTCACACTGGGAAGATATTTTTAACAGCTACTCTTTATTTATTTTTTCATCCAAAAAGTAAGATTTCCTCTCAAAAGGAACTAAAAAATATTCCAATATAATAAAATTACTCTTGACCTGCACCGAATGAACCGGCTAGTCAGAAACGCCACACTGGGAAGATATTTGTAACAGCTGCTCTTTAATTATTTATTCATCCAAAAAGTAAGATTTCCTCTCAGAAGAAACTAAAAAATGTTCTAATATAGTAAAATTACTCTTGACCTGCACCGAATGAACCGGCTAGTCAGAAACGTCACACTGGGAAGATATTTGTAACAGCTGCTCTTTATTTATTTATTCATCCAAAAAGTAAGATTTCCTCTCAAAAGAAACTAAAAAATATTCTAATATAGTGAAATTACTCTTGACCTGCACCGAATGAACCGGCTAGTCAGAAACGTCACACTGGGAAGATATTTGTTACCGCTGCTCTTTATTTATTTATTCATACAAAAAGTGAGATTTCCTCTCAAAAGAAACTAAAAAATATTCTAATATAGTAAAATTACTCTTGACCTGCACCGAATGAACCGGCTAGTCAGAAACGTCACACTGGGAAGATATTTGTAACAGCTGCTCTTTATTTATTTACTCATCCAAAAAGTAAGATTTCCTCTTAGAAGAAACTAAAAAAAATCTAATATAATAAAATTACTCTTGAATTGCACCGAATGAACCGGCTAGTCAGAAACGTCACACTGGGAAGATATTTGTAACAGCTGCTCTTTATCTATTTATTCATCCAAAAGTAAGATTTCCACTCAAAAGGAACTAAAAAATATTCTAATATAGTAAAATTACTCTTGACCTGCACCGAATGAACCGGCTAGTCAGAAACGTCACACTGGGAAGATATTTGTAACAGCTGCTCTTTAATTATTTATTCATCCAAAAAGTAAGATTTCATCTCAAAAGAAACTAAAAAATATTCTAATATAGTAAAATTACTCTTGACCTGCACCGAATGAACCGGCTAGTCAGAAACGTCACACTGGGAAGATATTTTTAACAGCTACTCTTTATTTATTTACTCATCCAAAAAAGTAAGATTTCCTCTTAGAAGAAACAAAAATATATTCTAATATAGTAAAATTACTCTTGATCTGCACCGAATGAACCGGCTAGTCAGAAACGTCACACTGGGAAGATATTTTTAACAGCTTCTCTTTATTTATTTATTCATCCAAAAAGTAAGATTTCCTCTCAAAATAAACTAAAAAATATTCTAATATAATAAAATTACTCTTGACCTGCACCGAATGAACCGGCTAGTCATAAACGTCACACTGGGAAGATATTTGTAACAGCTGCTCTTTAATTATTTATTCATCCGAAAAGTTAGATTTCCTCTCAAAAGAAACTAAAAAATATTCTAATATAGTAAAATTACTCTTGACCTGCATCGAATGAACCGTCTAGTCAGAAACGTCACACTGGGAAGGTATTTTTAACAGCTGCTCTTTAATTATTTATTCATCCAAAAAGTAAGATTTCCTCTCAGAAGAAACTAAAAAATATTCTAATATAGTAAAATTACTCTTGACCTGCACCGAATGACCCGGCTAGTCAGAAACGTCACACTGGGAAGATATTTGTAACAGCTGCTCTTTATTTATTTATTCATCCAAAAAGTAAGATTTCCTCTCAAAAGAAACTAAAAAATATTCTAATATAGTAAAATTACTCTTGACCTGCACCGAATGAACCGGCTAGTCAGAAACGTCACACTGGGAAGATATTTGTAACAGCTGCTCTTTATTTATTTACTCATCCAAAAAGTAAGATTTCCTCTTAGAAGAAACTAAAAAAAATCTAATATAATAAAATTACTCTTGAACTGCACCGAATGAACCGGCTAGTCAGAAACGTCACACTGGGAAGATATTTGTAACAGCTGCTCTTTATTTATTTACTCATCCAAAAAGTAAGATTTCCTCTTAGAAGAAACTAAAAAATATTCTAATATAATAAAATTACTCTTGATCTGCACCGAATGAACCGGCTAGTCAGAAACGTCACACTGGGAAGATATTTTTAACAGCTGCTCTTTATTTATTTTTTCATCCAAAAAGTAAGATTTCCTCTCAAAAGGAAGTAAAAAAATATTCTAATGTAATAAAATTACTCTTGACCTGCACCGAATGAACCGGCTAGTCAGAAACGTCACACTGGGAAGATATTTGTAACAGCTGCTCTTTAATTATTTATTCATCCAAAAAGTAAGATTTCCTCTCAAAAGAAACTAAAAAATATTCTAAAAACTAAAAAAAACTAAAAAATTAAAACTCTTGACCTGCACCGAATGAACCGGCTAGTCAGAAACGGCACACTGGGAAGATATTTTTAACAGCTGCTCTTTATTTATTTACTCATCCAAAAAGTAAGATTTCCTCTTAGAAGAAACTAAAAAATATTCTAATATAATAAAATTACTCTTGATCTGCACCGAATGAACCGGCTAGTCAGAACCGTCACACTGGGAAGATATTTTTAACAGCTACTCTTTATTTATTTTTTCATCCAAAAAGTAAGATTTCCTCTCAAAAGGAACTAAAAAATATTCCAATATAATAAAATTACTCTTGACCTGCACCGAATGAACCGGCTAGTCAGAAACGCCACACTGGGAAGATATTTGTAACAGCTGCTCTTTAATTATTTATTCATCCAAAAAGTAAGATTTCCTCTCAGAAGAAACTAAAAAATGTTCTAATATAGTAAAATTACTCTTGACCTGCACCGAATGAACCGGCTAGTCAGAAACGTCACACTGGGAAGATATTTGTAACAGCTGCTCTTTAATTATTTATTCATCCAAAAAGTAAGATTTCATCTCAAAAGAAACTAAAAAATATTCTAATATAGTAAAATTACTCTTGACCTGCACCGAATGAACCGGCTAGTCAGAAACGTCACACTGGGAAGATATTTTTAACAGCTACTCTTTATTTATTTACTCATCCAAAAAGTAAGATTTCCTCTTAGAAGAAACAAAAATATATTCTAATATAGTAAAATTACTCTTGATCTGCACCGAATGAACCGGCTAGTCAGAAACGTCACACTGGGAAGATATTTTTAACAGCTTCTCTTTATTTATTTATTCATCCAAAAAGTAAGATTTCCTCTCAAAATAAACTAAAAAATATTCTAATATAATAAAATTACTCTTGACCTGCACCGAATGAACCGGCTAGTCATAAACGTCACACTGGGAAGATATTTGTAACAGCTGCTCTTTAATTATTTATTCATCCGAAAAGTTAGATTTCCTCTCAAAAGAAACTAAAAAATATTCTAATATAGTAAAATTACTCTTGACCTGCATCGAATGAACCGTCTAGTCAGAAACGTCACACTGGGAAGGTATTTTTAACAGCTGCTCTTTAATTATTTATTCATCCAAAAAGTAAGATTTCCTCTCAGAAGAAACTAAAAAATATTCTAATATAGTAAAATTACTCTTGACCTGCACCGAATGACCCGGCTAGTCAGAAACGTCACACTGGGAAGATATTTGTAACAGCTGCTCTTTATTTATTTATTCATCCAAAAAGTAAGATTTCCTCTCAAAAGAAACTAAAAAATATTCTAATATAGTAAAATTACTCTTGACCTGCACCGAATGAACCGGCTAGTCAGAAACGTCACACTGGGAAGATATTTGTAACAGCTGCTCTTTATTTATTTACTCATCCAAAAAGTAAGATTTCCTCTTAGAAGAAACTAAAAAAAATCTAATATAATAAAATTACTCTTGAACTGCACCGAATGAACCGGCTAGTCAGAAACGTCACACTGGGAAGATATTTGTAACAGCTGCTCTTTATTTATTTACTCATCCAAAAAGTAAGATTTCCTCTTAGAAGAAACTAAAAATATTCTAATATAATAAAATTACTCTTGATCTGCACCGAATGAACCGGCTAGTCAGAAACGTCACACTGGGAAGATATTTTTAACAGCTGCTCTTTATTTATTTTTTCATCCAAAAAGTAAGATTTCCTCTCAAAAGGAAGTAAAAAATATTCTAATGTAATAAAATTACTCTTGACCTGCACCGAATGAACCGGCTAGTCAGAAACGTCACACTGGGAAGATATTTGTAACAGCTGCTCTTTAATTATTTATTCATCCAAAAAGTAAGATTTCCTCTCAAAAGAAACTAAAAAATATTCTAAAAACTAAAAAAAACTAAAAAATTAAAACTCTTGACCTGCACCGAATGAACCGGCTAGTCAGAAACGGCACACTGGGAAGATATTTTTAACAGCTGCTCTTTATTTATTTACTCATCCAAAAAGTAAGATTTCCTCTTAGAAGAAACTAAAAAATATTCTAATATAATAAAATTACTCTTGATCTGCACCGAATGAACCGGCTAGTCAGAACCGTCACACTGGGAAGATATTTTTAACAGCTACTCTTTATTTATTTTTTCATCCAAAAAGTAAGATTTCCTCTCAAAAGGAACTAAAAAATATTCCAATATAATAAAATTACTCTTGACCTGCACCGAATGAACCGGCTAGTCAGAAACGCCACACTGGGAAGATATTTGTAACAGCTGCTCTTTAATTATTTATTCATCCAAAAAGTAAGATTTCCTCTCAGAAGAAACTAAAAAATGTTCTAATATAGTAAAATTACTCTTGACCTGCACCGAATGAACCGGCTAGTCAGAAACGTCACACTGGGAAGATATTTGTAACAGCTGCTCTTTATTTATTTACTCATCCAAAAAGTAAGATTTCCTCTTAGAAGAAACTAAAAAAAATCTAATATAATAAAATTACTCTTGAACTGCACCGAATGAACCGGCTAGTCAGAAACGTCACACTGGGAAGATATTTGTAACAGCTGCTCTTTATTTATTTACTCATCCAAAAAGTAAGATTTCCTCTTAGAAGAAACTAAAAAATATTCCAATATAGTAAAATTACTCATGACCTGCACCGAATGAACCGGCTAGTCAGAAACGTCACACAGGTAAGATATTTGTAACAGCTGCTCTTTAATTATTTATTCATCCAAAAAGTAAGATTTCCTCTCAGAAGGAACTAAAATATGTTCTAATATATTAAAATTACTCTTGACCTGCACCGAATGAACCGGCTAGTCAGAAACGTCACACTGGGAAGATATTTGTAACAGCTGCTCTTTAATTATTTATTCATTCAAAAAGTAAGATTTCCTCTCAAAAGAAACTAAAAAATATTCTAAAAACTAAAAAAAACTAAAAAATTAAAACTCTTGACCTGCACCGAATGAACCGGCTAGTCAGAAACGGCACACTGGGAAGATATTTTTAACAGCTGCTCTTTATTTATTTACTCATCCAAAAAGTAAGATTTCCTCTTAGAAGAAACTAAAAAATATTCTAATATAATAAAATTACTCTTGATCTGCACCGAATGAACCGGCTAGTCAGAACCGTCACACTGGGAATATATTTTTAACAGCTACTCTTTATTTATTTTTTCATCCAAAAAGTAAGATTTCCTCTCAAAAGGAACTAAAAAATATTCTAATATAATAAAATTACTCTTGATCTGCACCGAATGAACCGGCTAGTCAGAAACGTCACACTGGGAAGATATTTGTAACAGCTGCTCTTTAATTATTTATTCATCCAAAAAGTAAGATTTCCTCTCAGAAGAAACTAAAAAATGTTCTAATATAGTAAAATTACTCTTGACCTGCACCGAATGAACCGGCTAGTCAGAAACGTCACACTGGGAAGATATTTGTAACAGCTGCTCTTTAATTATTTATTCATCCAAAAAGTAAGATTTTCTCTCAGAAAAAACTAAAATATGTTCTAATATAGTAAAATTACTCTTGACCTGCATCGAATGACCCGGCTAGATAGAAACGTCACACTGGGAAGATATTTGTAACAGCTGCTCTTTATTTATTTATTCATCCAAAAAGTAAGATTTCCTCTCAAAAGAAACTAAAAAATATTCCAATATAGTAAAATTACTCTTGACCTGCACCGAATGAACCGGCTAGTCAGAAACGTCACACAGGTAAGATATTTGTAACAGCTACTCTTTATTTATTTATTCATACAAAAAGTAAGATTTCCTTTTAAAAGAAACTAAAAAATATTCTAATATAGTAAAATTACTCTTGACCTGCACCGAATGAACCGGCTAGTCAGAAATGTCACACTGGGAAGATATTTGTAACAGCTGCTCTTTAATTATTTATTCATCCAAAAAGTAAGATTTCCTCTCAAAAGGAACTAAAAAATATTCTAATATAGTAAAATTACTCTTGACCTGCACCGAATGAACCGGCTAGTCAGAAACGTCAATCTGGGAAGATATTTGTAACAGCTGCTCTTTAATTATTTATTCATCCAAAAAGTAAGATTTCCTCTCAAAAGAAACTAAAAAATATTCTAATATAGTAAAATTACTCTTGACCTGCACCGAATGAACCGGCTAGTCAGAAACGTCACACTGGGAAGATATTTTTAACAGCTACTCTTTATTTATTTACTCATCCAAAAAGTAAGATTTCCTCTTAGAAGAAACTAAAATATATTCTAATATAGTAAAATTACTCTTAATCTGCACCGAATGAACCGGCTAGTCAGAAACGTGACACTGGGAAGATATTTTTAACAGCTTCTCTTTATTTATTTATTCATCCAAAAAGTAAGATTTCCTCTCAAAAGAAACTAAAAAATATTCTAATATAATAAAATTACTCTTGACCTGCACCGAATGAACCGGCTAGTCATAAACGTCACACTGGGAAGATATTTGTAACAGCTGCTCTTTAATTATTTATTCATCCGAAAAGTAAGATTTCCTCTCAAAAGAAACTAAAAAATATTCTAATATAGTAAAATTACTCTTGACCTGCACCGAATGAACCGGCTAGTCAGAAACGTCACACTGGGAAGGTATTTTTAACAGCTGCTCTTTATTTATTTATTCATCCAAAAAGTAAGATTTCCTCTCAGAAGAAACTAAAAAATATTCTAATATAGTAAAATTACTCTTGACCTGCACCGAATGACCCGGCTAGTCAGAAACGTCACACTGGGAAGATATTTGTAACAGCTGCTCTTTATTTATTTATTCATCCAAAAAGTAAGATTTCCTCTCAAAAGAAACTAAAAAATATTCTAATATAGTGAAATTACTCTTGACCTGCACCGAATGACCCGGCTAGTCAGAAACGTCACACTGGGAAGATATTTGTTACCGCTGCTCTTTATTTATTTATTCATACAAAAAGTGAGATTTCCTCTCAAAAGAAACTAAAAAATATTCTAATATAGTAAAATTACTCTTGACCTGCACCGAATGAACCGGCTAGTCAGAAACGTCACACTGGGAAGATATTTGTAACAGCTGCTCTTTATTTATTTACTCATCCAAAAAGTAAGATTTCCTCTTAGAAGAAACTAAAAAAAATCTAATATAATAAAATTACTCTTGAACTGCACCGAATGAACCGGCTAGTCAGAAACGTCACACTGGGAAGATATTTGTAACAGCTGCTCTTTATTTATTTACTCATCCAAAAAGTAAGATTTCCTCTTAGAAGAAACTAAAAAATATTCTAATATAATAAAATTACTCTTGATCTGCACCGAATGAACCGGCTAGTCAGAAACGTCACACAGGGAAGATATTTTTAACAGCTGCTCTTTATTTATTTTTTCATCCAAAAAGTAAGATTTCCTCTCAAAAGGAACTAAAAAATATTCTAATATAGTAAAATTACTCTTGACCTGCACCGAATGAACCGGCTAGTCAGAAACGTCACACTGGGAAGATATTTGTAACAGCTGCTCTTTAATTATTTATTCATCCAAAAAGTAAGATTTCATCTCAAAAGAAACTAAAAAATATTCTAATATAGTAAAATTACTCTTGACCTGCACCGAATGAACCGGCTAGTCAGAAACGTCACACTGGGAAGATATTTTTAACAGCTACTCTTTATTTATTTACTCATCCAAAAAGTAAGATTTCCTCTTAGAAGAAACAAAAATATATTCTAATATAGTAAAATTACTCTTGATCTGCACCGAATGAACCGGCTAGTCAGAAACGTCACACTGGGAAGATATTTTTAACAGCTTCTCTTTATTTATTTATTCATCCAAAAAGTAAGATTTCCTCTCAAAATAAACTAAAAAATATTCTAATATAATAAAATTACTCTTGATCTGCACCGAATGAACCGGCTAGTCAGAAACGTCACACTGGGAAGATATTTTTAACAGCTGCTCTTTATTTATTTACTCATCCGAAAAGTAAGATTTCCTCTCAAAAGAAACTAAAAAATATTCTAATATAGTAAAATTACTCTTGACCTGCATCGAATGAACCGGCTAGTCAGAAACGTCACACTGGGAAGGTATTTTTAACAGCTGCTCTTTAATTATTTATTCATCCAAAAAGTAAGATTTCCTCTCAGAAGAAACTAAAAAATATTCTAATATAGTAAAATTACTCTTGACCTGCACCGAATGACCCGGCTAGTCAGAAACGTCACACTGGGAAGATATTTGTAAGAGCTGCTCTTTATTTATTTATTCATCCAAAAAGTAAGATTTCCTCTCAAAAGAAACTAAAAAATATTCTAATATAGTAAAATTACTCTTGACCTGCACCGAATGAACCGGCTAGTCAGAAACGTCACACTGGGAAGATATTTGTAACAGCTGCTCTTTATTTACTCATCCAAAAAGTAAGATTTCCTCTTAGAAGAAACTAAAAAAAATCTAATATAATAAAATTACTCTTGAACTGCACCGAATGAACCGGCTAGTCAGAAACGTCACACTGGGAAGATATTTGTAACAGCTGCTCTTTATTTATTTACTCATCCAAAAAGTAAGATTTCCTCTTAGAAGAAACTAAAAAATATTCTAATATAATAAAATTACACTTGACCTGCACCGAATGAACCGGCTAGTCAGAAACGTCACACTGGGAAGATATTTGTAACAGCTGCTCTTTAATTATTTATTCATCCAAAAAGTAAGATTTCCTCTCAAAAGGAACTAAAAAATATTCTAATATAGTAAAATTACTCTTGACCTGCACCGAATGAACCGGCTAGTCAGAAACGTCACACTGGGAAGATATTTGTAACAGCTGCTCTTTAATTATTTATTCATCCAAAAAGTAAGATTTCCTCTCAAAAGAAACTAAAAAATATTCTAATATAGTAAAATTACTCTTGACCTGCACCGAATGAACCGGCTAGTCAGAAACGTCACACTGGGAAGATATTTTTAACAGCTGCTCTTTATTTATTTACTCATCCAAAGAGTAAGATTTCCTCTTAGAAGAAACAAAAAAATATTCTAATATAATAAAATTACTCTTGATCTGCACCGAATGAACCGGCTAGTCAGAAACGTCACACTGGGAAGATATTTTTAACAGCTGCTCTTTATTTATTTTTTCATCCAAAAAGTAAGATTTCCTCTCAAAAGGAAGTAAAAAATATTCTAATGTAATAAAATTACTCTTGACCTGCACCGAATGAACCGGCTAGTCAGAAACGTCACACTGGGAAGATATTTGTAACAGCTGCTCTTTAATTATTTATTCATCCAAAAAGTAAGATTTCCTCTCAAAAGAAACTAAAAAATATTCTAAAAACTAAAAAAAACTAAAAAATTAAAACTCTTGACCTGCACCGAATGAACCGGCTAGTCAGAAACGGCACACTGGGAAGATATTTTTAACAGCTGCTCTTTATTTATTTACTCATCCAAAAAGTAAGATTTCCTCTTAGAAGAAACTAAAAAATATTCTAATATAATAAAATTACTCTTGATCTGCACCGAATGAACCGGCTAGTCAGAACCGTCACACTGGGAAGATATTTTTAACAGCTACTCTTTATTTATTTTTTCATCCAAAAAGTAAGATTTCCTCTCAAAAGGAACTAAAAAATATTCTAATATAATAAAATTACTCTTGACCTGCACCGAATGAACCGGCTAGTCAGAAACGTCACACTGGGAAGATATTTGTAACAGCTGCTCTTTAATTATTTATTCATCCAAAAAGTAAGATTTCCTCTCAGAAGAAACTAAAAAATGTTCTAATATAGTAAAATTACTCTTGACCTGCACCGAATGAACCGGCTAGTCAGAAACGTCACACTGGGAAGATATTTGTAACAGCTGCTCTTTAATTATTTATTCATCCAAAAAGTAAGATTTCCTCTCAGAAGGAACTAAAATATGTTCTAATATATTAAAATTACTCTTGACCTGCATCGAATGACCTTGCTAGATAGAAAC
This sequence comes from Stegodyphus dumicola, assembly GCF_044657685.1. Classification (NCBI taxonomy): domain Eukaryota; kingdom Metazoa; phylum Arthropoda; class Arachnida; order Araneae; family Eresidae; genus Stegodyphus; species Stegodyphus dumicola. The sequence continues at coordinate 8,006,436 of NC_140775.1, read as the reverse complement.
GTCACACTAGGAAGATATTTGTAACAGCTGCTCTTTATTTATTTATTCATCCAAAAAGTAAGATTTCCTCTCAAAATAAACTAAAAAATATTCCAATATAGTAAAATTACTCTTGACCTGCACCGAATGAACCGGCTAGTCAGAAACGTCACACTGAGAAGATATTTGTAACAGCTGCTCTTTAATTATTTATTCATCCAAAAAGTAAGATTTCCTCTCAGAAGAAACTAAAAAATGTTCTAATATAGTAAAATTACTCTTGACCTGCACCGAATGAACCGGCTAGTCAGAAACGTCACACTGGGAAGATATTTGTAACAGCTGCTCTTTAATTATTTATTCATCCAAAAAGTAAGATTTCCTCTCAGAAGAAACTAAAATATGTTCTAATATATTAAAATTACTCTTGACCTGCATCGAATGACCTTGCTAGATAGAAACGTCACACTGGGAAGATATTTGTAACAGCTGCTCTTTATTTATTTATTCATCCAAAAAGTAAGATTTCCTCTCAAAAGAAACTAAAAAATATTCCAATATAGTAAAATTACTCTTGAACTGCACCGAATGAACCGGCTAGTCAGAAACGTCACACTGGGAAGATATTTGTAACAGCTACTCTTTATTTATTTATTCATACAAAAATAAGATTTCCTTTTAAAAGAAACTAAAAAATATTCTAATATAGTAAAATTACTCTTGACCTGCACCGAATGAACCGGCTAGTCAGAAACGTCACACTGGGAAGATATTTGTAACAGCTGCTCTTTAATTATTTATTCATCCAAAAAGTAAGATTTCCTCTCAAAAGAAACTAAAAAATATTCTAAAAACTAAAAAACTAAAAAATTAAAACTCTTGACCTGCACCGAATGAACCGGCTAGTCAGAAACGGCACACTGGGAAGATATTTTTAACAGCTGCTCTTTATTTATTTACTCATCCAAAAAGTAAGATTTCCTCTTAGAAGAAACTAAAAAATATTCTAATATAATAAAATTACTCTTGATCTGCACCGAATGAACCGGCTAGTCAGAACCGTCACACTGGGAAGATATTTTTAACAGCTACTCTTTATTTATTTTTTCATCCAAAAAGTAAGATTTCCTCTCAAAAGGAACTAAAAAATATTCTAATATAATAAAATTACTCTTGACCTGCACCGAATGACCCGGCTAGTCAGAAACGTCACACTGGGAAGATATTTGTAACAGCTGCTCTTTAATTATTTATTCATCCAAAAAGTAAGATTTCCTCTCAGAAGAAACTAAAAAATATTCTAATATAGTAAAATTACTCTTGACCTGCACCGAATGACCCGGCTAGTCAGAAACGTCACACTGGGAAGATATTTGTAAGAGCTGCTCTTTATTTATTTATTCATCCAAAAAGTAAGATTTCCTCTCAAAAGAAACTAAAAAATATTCTAATATAGTAAAATTACTCTTGACCTGCACCGAATGAACCGGCTAGTCAGAAACGTCACACTGGTAAGATATTTGTAACAGCTGCTCTTTATTTATTTACTCATCCAAAAAGTAAGATTTCCTCTTAGAAGAAACTAAAAAAAATCTAATATAATAAAATTACTCTTGAACTGCACCGAATGAACCGGCTAGTCAGAAACGTCACACTGGGAAGATATTTGTAACAGCTGCTCTTTATTTATTTACTCATCCAAAAAGTAAGATTTCCTCTTAGAAGAAACTAAAAAATATTCTAATATAATAAAATTACACTTGACCTGCACCGAATGAACCGGCTAGTCAGAAACGTCACACTGGGAAGATATTTGTAACAGCTGCTCTTTAATTATTTATTCATCTAAAAAGTAAGATTTCCTCTCAAAAGGAACTAAAAAATATTCTAATATAGTAAAATTACTCTTGACCTGCACCGAATGAACCGGCTAGTCAGAAACGTCACACTGGGAAGATATTTGTAACAGCTGCTCTTTAATTATTTATTCATCCAAAAAGTAAGATTTCCTCTCAAAAGAAACTAAAAAATATTCTAATACAGTAAAATTACTCTTGACCTGCACCGAATGAACCGGCTAGTCAGAAACGTCACACTGGGAAGATATTTTTAACAGCTGCTCTTTATTTATTTACTCATCCAAAGAGTAAGATTTCCTCTTAGAAGAAACAAAAAAATATTCTAATATAATAAAATTACTCTTGATCTGCACCGAATGAACCGGCTAGTCAGAAACGTCACACTGGGAAGATATTTTTAACAGCTGCTCTTTATTTATTTTTTCATCCAAAAAGTAAGATTTCCTCTCAAAAGGAAGTAAAAAATATTCTAATGTAATAAAATTACTCTTGACCTGCACCGAATGAACCGGCTAGTCAGAAACGTCACACTGGGAAGATATTTGTAACAGCTGCTCTTTAATTATTTATTCATCCAAAAAGTAAGATTTCCTCTCAAAAGAAACTAAAAAATATTCTAAAAACTAAAAAAAACTAAAAAATTAAACTCTTGACCTGCACCGAATGAACCGGCTAGTCAGAAACGGCACACTGGGAAGATATTTTTAACAGCTGCTCTTTATTTATTTACTCATCCAAAAAGTAAGATTTCCTCTTAGAAGAAACTAAAAAATATTCTAATATAATAAAATTACTCTTGATCTGCACCGAATGAACCGGCTAGTCAGAACCGTCACACTGGGAAGATATTTTTAACAGCTACTCTTTATTTATTTTTTCATCCAAAAAGTAAGATTTCCTCTCAAAAGGAACTAAAAAATATTCTAATATAATAAAATTACTCTTGACCTGCACCGAATGAACCGGCTAGTCAGAAACGTCACACTGGGAAGATATTTGTAACAGCTGCTCTTTAATTATTTATTCATCCAAAAAGTAAGATTTCCTCTCAGAAGAAACTAAAAAATGTTCTAATATAGTAAAATTACTCTTGACCTGCACCGAATGAACCGGCTAGTCAGAAACGTCACACTGGGAAGATATTTGTAACAGCTGCTCTTTAATTATTTATTCATCCAAAAAGTAAGATTTCCTCTCAGAAGGAACTAAAATATGTTCTAATATATTAAAATTACTCTTGACCTGCATCGAATGACCTTGCTAGATAGAAACGTTACACTAGGAAGATATTTGTAACAGCTGCTCTTTATTTATTTATTCATCCAAAAAGTAAGATTTCCTCTCAAAATAAACTAAAAAATATTCCAATATAGTAAAATTACTCTTGACCTGCACCGAATGAACCGGCTAGTCAGAAACGTCACACTGGGAAGATATTTGTAACAGCTGCTCTTTAATTATTTATTCATCCAAAAAGTAAGATTTCCTCTCAGAAGAAACTAAAAAATGTTCTAATATAGTAAAATTACTCTTGACCTGCACCGAATGAACCGGCTAGTCAGAAACGTCACACTGGGAAGATATTTGTAACAGCTGCTCTTTAATTATTTATTCATCCAAAAAGTAAGATTTCCTCTCAGAAGAAACTAAAATATGTTCTAATATATTAAAATTACTCTTGACCTGCATCGAATGACCTTGCTAGATAGAAACGTCACACTGGGAAGATATTTGTAACAGCTGCTCTTTATTTATTTACTCATCCAAAAAGTAAGATTTCCTCTCAAAAGGAACTAAAAAATATTCTAATATAATAAAATTACTCTTGACCTGCACCGAATGAACCGGCTAGTCAGAAACGTCACACTGGGAAGATATTTGTAACAGCTGCTCCTTAATTATTTATTCATCCAAAAAGTAAGATTTCCTCTCAGAAGAAACTAAAAAATATTCTAATATAGTAAAATTACTCTTGACCTGCACCGAATGACCCGGCTAGTCAGAAACGTCACACTGGGAAGATATTTGTAAGAGCTGCTCTTTATTTATTTATTCATCCAAAAAGTAAGATTTCCTCTCAAAAGAAACTAAAAAATATTCTAATATAGTAAAATTACTCTTGACCTGCACCGAATGAACCGGCTAGTCAGAAACGTCACACTGGGAAGATATTTGTAACAGCTGCTCTTTATTTATTTACTCATCCAAAAAGTAAGATTTCCTCTTAGAAGAAACTAAAAAAAATCTAATATAATAAAATTACTCTTGAACTGCACCGAATGAACCGGCTAGTCAGAAACGTCACACTGGGAAGATATTTGTAACAGCTGCTCTTTATTTATTTACTCATCCAAAAAGTAAGATTTCCTCTTAGAAGAAACTAAAAAATATTCTAATATAATAAAATTACACTTGACCTGCACCGAATGAACCGGCTAGTCAGAAACGTCACACTGGGAAGATATTTGTAACAGCTGCTCTTTAATTATTTATTCATCCAAAAAGTAAGATTTCCTCTCAAAAGGAACTAAAAAATATTCTAATATAGTAAAATTACTCTTGACCTGCACCGAATGAACCGGCTAGTCAGAAACGTCACACTGGGAAGATATTTGTAACAGCTGCTCTTTAATTATTTATTCATCCAAAAAGTAAGATTTCCTCTCAGAAGAAACTAAAAAATATTCTAATATAGTAAAATTACTCTTGACCTGCACCGAATGAACCGGCTAGTCAGAAACGTCACACTGGGAAGATATTTTTAACAGCTGCTCTTTATTTATTTACTCATCCAAAGAGTAAGATTTCCTCTTAGAAGAAACAAAAAAATATTCTAATATAATAAAATTACTCTTGATCTGCACCGAATGAACCGGCTAGTCAGAAACGTCACACTGGGAAGATATTTTTAACAGCTGCTCTTTATTTATTTTTTCATCCAAAAAGTAAGATTTCCTCTCAAAAGGAAGTAAAAAATATTCTAATGTAATAAAATTACTCTTGACCTGCACCGAATGAACCGGCTAGTCAGAAACGTCACACTGGGAAGATATTTGTAACAGCTGCTCTTTAATTATTTATTCATCCAAAAAGTAAGATTTCCTCTCAAAAGAAACTAAAAAATATTCTAAAAACTAAAAAAAACTAAAAAATTAAACTCTTGACCTGCACCGAATGAACCGGCTAGTCAGAAACGGCACACTGGGAAGATATTTTTAACAGCTGCTCTTTATTTATTTACTCATCCAAAAAGTAAGATTTCCTCTTAGAAGAAACTAAAAAATATTCTAATATAATAAAATTACTCTTGATCTGCACCGAATGAACCGGCTAGTCAGAACCGTCACACTGGGAAGATATTTTTAACAGCTACTCTTTATTCATTTTTTCATCCAAAAAGTAAGATTTCCTCTCAAAAGGAACTAAAAAATATTCTAATATAATAAAATTACTCTTGACCTGCACCGAATGAACCGGCTAGTCAGAAACGTCACACTGGGAAGATATTTGTAACAGCTGCTCTTTAATTATTTATTCATCCAAAAAGTAAGATTTCCTCTCAGAAGGTACTAAAATATGTTCTAATATATTAAAATTACTCTTGACCTGCATCGAATGACCTTGCTAGATAGAAACGTTACACTAGGAAGATATTTGTAACAGCTGCTCTTTATTTATTTATTCATCCAAAAAGTAAGATTTCCTCTCAAAATAAACTAAAAAATATTCCAATATAGTAAAATTACTCTTGACCTGCACCGAATGAACCGGCTAGTCAGAAACGTCACACTGGGAAGATATTTGTAACAGCTGCTCTTTAATTATTTATTCATCCAAAAAGTAAGATTTCCTCTCAGAAGAAACTAAAAAATGTTCTAATATAGTAAAATTACTCTTGACCTGCACCGAATGAACCGGCTAGTCAGAAACGTCACACTGGGAAGATATTTGTAACAGCTGCTCTTTAATTATTTATTCATCCAAAAAGTAAGATTTCCTCTCAGAAGAAACTAAAATATATTCTAATATATTAAAATTACTCTTGACCTGCATCGAATGACCTTGCTAGATAGAAACGTCACACTGGGAAGATATTTGTAACAGCTGCTCTTTATTTATTTACTCATCCAAAAAGTAAGATTTCCTCTCAAAAGGAACTAAAAAATATTCTAATATAATAAAATTACTCTTGACCTGCACCGAATGAACCGGCTAGTCAGAAACGTCACACTGGGAAGATATTTGTAACAGCTGCTCCTTAATTATTTCTTCATCCAAAAAGTAAGATTTCCTCTCAGAAGAAACTAAAAAATATTCTAATATAGTAAAATTACTCTTGACCTGCACCGAATGACCCGGCTAGTCAGAAACGTCACACTGGGAAGATATTTGTAAGAGCTGCTCTTTATTTATTTATTCATCCAAAAAGTAAGATTTCCTCTCAAAAGAAACTAAAAAATATTCTAATATAGTAAAATTACTCTTGACCTGCACCGAATGAACCGGCTAGTCAGAAACGTCACACTGGGAAGATATTTGTAACAGCTGCTCTTTATTTATTTACTCATCCAAAAAGTAAGATTTCCTCTTAGAAGAAACTAAAAAAAATCTAATATAATAAAATTACTCTTGAACTGCACCGAATGAACCGGCTAGTCAGAAACGTCACACTGGGAAGATATTTGTAACAGCTGCTCTTTATTTATTTACTCATCCAAAAAGTAAGATTTCCTCTTAGAAGAAACTAAAAAATATTCTAATATAATAAAATTACACTTGACCTGCACCGAATGAACCGGCTAGTCAGAAACGTCACACTGGGAAGATATTTGTAACAGCTGCTCTTTAATTATTTATTCATCCAAAAAGTAAGATTTCCTCTCAAAAGGAACTAAAAAATATTCTAATATAGTAAAATTACTCTTGACCTGCACCGAATGAACCGGCTAGTCAGAAACGTCACACTGGGAAGATATTTGTAACAGCTGCTCTTTAATTATTTATTCATCCAAAAAGTAAGATTTCCTCTCAAAAGAAACTAAAAAATATTCTAATATAGTAAAATTACTCTTGACCTGCACCGAATGAACCGGCTAGTCAGAAACGTCACACTGGGAAGATATTTTTAACAGCTGCTCTTTATTTATTTACTCATCCAAAGAGTAAGATTTCCTCTTAGAAGAAACAAAAAAATATTCTAATATAATAAAATTACTCTTGATCTGCACCGAATGAACCGGCTAGTCAGAAACGTCACACTGGGAAGATATTTTTAACAGCTGCTCTTTATTTATTTTTTCATCCAAAAAGTAAGATTTCCTCTCAAAAGGAAGTAAAAAATATTCTAATGTAATAAAATTATTCTTGACCTGCACCGAATGAACCGGCTAGTCAGAAACGTCACACTGGGAAGATATTTGTAACAGCTGCTCTTTAATTATTTATTCATCCAAAAAGTAAGATTTCCTCTCAAAAGAAACTAAAAAATATTCTAAAAACTAAAAAAAACTAAAAAATTAAAACTCTTGACCTGCACCGAATGAACCGGCTAGTCAGAAACGGCACACTGGGAAGATATTTTTAACAGCTGCTCTTTATTTATTTACTCATCCAAAAAGTAAGATTTCCTCTTAGAAGAAACTAAAAAATATTCTAATATAATAAAATTACTCTTGATCTGCACCGAATGAACCGGCTAGTCAGAACCGTCACACTGGGAAGATATTTTTAACAGCTACTCTTTATTTATTTTTTCATCCAAAAAGTAAGATTTCCTCTCAAAAGGAACTAAAAAATATTCTAATATAATAAAATTACTCTTGACCTGCACCGAATGAACCGGCTAGTCAGAAACGTCACACTGGGAAGATATTTGTAACAGCTGCTCTTTAATTATTTATTCATCCAAAAAGTAAGATTTCCTCTCAGAAGAAACTAAAAAATGTTCTAATATAGTAAAATTACTCTTGACCTGCATCGAATGACCTTGCTAGATAGAAACGTCACACTAGGAAGATATTTGTAACAGCTGCTCTTTATTTATTTATTCATCCAAAAAGTAAGATTTCCTCTCAAAATAAACTAAAAAATATTCCAATATAGTAAAATTACTCTTGACCTGCACCGAATGAACCGGCTAGTCAGAAACGTCACACTGGGAAGATATTTGTAACAGCTGCTCTTTAATTATTTATTCATCCAAAAAGTAAGATTTCCTCTCAGAAGAAACTAAAAAATGTTCTAATATAGTAAAATTACTCTTGACCTGCACCGAATGAACCGGCTAGTCAGAAACGTCACACTGGGAAGATATTTGTAACAGCTGCTCTTTAATTATTTATTCATCCAAAAAGTAAGATTTCCTCTCAGAAGAAACTAAAATATGTTCTAATATATTAAAATTACTCTTGACCTGCATCGAATGACCTTGCTAGATAGAAACGTCACACTGGGAAGATATTTGTAACAGCTGCTCTTTATTTATTTATTCATCCAAAAAGTAAGATTTCCTCTCAAAAGAAACTAAAAAAGATTCCAATATAGTAAAATTACTCTTGAACTGCACCGAATGAACCGGCTAGTCAGAAACGTCACACTGGGAAGATATTTGTAACAGCTACTCTTTATTTATTTATTCATACAAAAATAAGATTTCCTTTTAAAAGAAACTAAAAAATATTCTAATATAGTAAAATTACTCTTGACCTGTACCGAATGAACCGGCTAGTCAGAAATGTCACACTGGGAAGATATTTGTAACAGCTGCTCTTTAATTATTTATTCATCCAAAAAGTAAGATTTCCTCTCAAAAGAAACTAAAAAATATTCTAATATAGTAAAATTACTCTTGACCTGCACCGAATGAACCGGCTAGTCAGAAACGTCACACTGGGAAGATATTTGTAACAGCTGCTCTTTATTTATTTACTCATCCAAAAAGTAAGATTTCCTCTTAGAAGAAACTAAAAAAAATCTAATATAATAAAATTACTCTTGAACTGCACCGAATGAACCGGCTAGTCAGAAACGTCACACTGGGAAGATTTTTGTAACAGCTGCTCTTTATTTATTTACTCATCCAAAAAGTAAGATTTCCTCTTAGAAGAAACTAAAAAATATTCTAATATAATAAAATTACACTTGACCTGCACCGAATGAACCGGCTAGTCAGAAACGTCACACTGGGAAGATATTTGTAACAGCTGCTCTTTAATTATTTATTCATCCAAAAAGTAAGATTTCCTCTCAAAAGGAACTAAAAAATATTCTAATATAGTAAAATTACTCTTGACCTGCACCGAATGAACCGGCTAGTCAGAAACGTCACACTGGGAAGATATTTGTAACAGCTGCCATTTAATTATTTATTCATCCAAAAAGTAAGATTTCCTCTCAAAAGAAACTAAAAAATATTCTAATATAGTAAAATTACTCTTGACCTGCACCGAATGAACCGGCTAGTCAGAAACGTCACACTGGGAAGATATTTTTAACAGCTGCTCTTTATTTATTTACTCATCCAAAGAGTAAGATTTCCTCTTAGAAGAAACTAAAAAATATTCTAATATAATAAAATTACTCTTGATCTGCACCGAATGAACCGGCTAGTCAGAAACGTCACACTGGGAAGATATTTTTAACAGCTGCTCTTTAATTATTTATTCATCCAAAAAGTAAGATTTCCTCTCAAAAGGAACTAAAAAATATTCTAATATAGTAAAATTACTCTTGACCTGCACCGAATGAACCGGCTAGTCAGAAACGTCACACTGGGAAGATATTTGTAACAGCTGCCATTTAATTATTTATTCATCCAAAAAGTAAGATTTCCTCTCAAAAGAAACTAAAAAATATTCTAATATAGTAAAATTACTCTTGACCTGCACCGAATGAACCGGCTAGTCAGAAACGTCACACTGGGAAGATATTTTTAACAGCTGCTCTTTATTTATTTACTCATCCAAAGAGTAAGATTTCCTCTTAGAAGAAACTAAAAAATATTCTAATATAATAAAATTACTCTTGATCTGCACCGAATGAACCGGCTAGTCAGAAACGTCACACTGGGAAGATATTTGTAACAGCTGCTCTTTAATTATTTATTCATCCAAAAAGTAAGATTTCCTCTCAAAAGGAACTAAAAAATATTCTAATATAGTAAAATTACTCTTGACCTGCACCGAATGAACCGGCTAGTCAGAAACGTCACACTGGGAAGATATTTGTAACAGCTGCCATTTAATTATTTATTCATCCAAAAAGTAAGATTTCCTCTCAAAAGAAACTAAAAAATATTCTAATATAGTAAAATTACTCTTGACCTGCACCGAATGAACCGGCTAGTCAGAAACGTCACACTGGGAAGATATTTTTAACAGCTGCTCTTTATTTATTTACTCATCCAAAGAGTAAGATTTCCTCTTAGAAGAAACTAAAAAATATTCTAATATAATAAAATTACTCTTGATCTGCACCGAATGAACCGGCTAGTCAGAAACGTCACACTGGGAAGATATTTGTAACAGCTGCTCTTTATTTATTTATTCATCCAAAAAGTAAGATTTCCTCTCAAAATAAACTAAAAAATATTCCAATATAGTAAAATTACTCTTGACCTGCACCGAATGAACCGGCTAGTCAGAAACGTCACACTGGGAAGATATTTGTAACAGCTGCTCTTTAATTATTTATTCATCCAAAAAGTAAGATTTCCTCTCAGAAGAAACTAAAAAATGTTCTAATATAGTAAAATTACTCTTGACCTGCACCGAATGAACCGGCTAGTCAGAAACGTCACACTGGGAAGATATTTGTAACAGCTGCTCTTTAATTATTTATTCATCCAAAAAGTAAGATTTCCTCTCAGAAGAAACTAAAATATATTCTAATATATTAAAATTACTCTTGACCTGCATCGAATGACCTTGCTAGATAGAAACGTCACACTGGGAAGATATTTGTAACAGCTGCTCTTTATTTATTTACTCATCCAAAAAGTAAGATTTCCTCTCAAAAGGAACTAAAAAATATTCTAATATAATAAAATTACTCTTGACCTGCACCGAATGAACCGGCTAGTCAGAAACGTCACACTGGGAAGATATTTGTAACAGCTGCTCCTTAATTATTTCTTCATCCAAAAAGTAAGATTTCCTCTCAGAAGAAACTAAAAAATATTCTAATATAGTAAAATTACTCTTGACCTGCACCGAATGACCCGGCTAGTCAGAAACGTCACACTGGGAAGATATTTGTAAGAGCTGCTCTTTATTTATTTATTCATCCAAAAAGTAAGATTTCCTCTCAAAAGAAACTAAAAAATATTCTAATATAGTAAAATTACTCTTGACCTGCACCGAATGAACCGGCTAGTCAGAAACGTCACACTGGGAAGATATTTGTAACAGCTGCTCTTTATTTATTTACTCATCCAAAAAGTAAGATTTCCTCTTAGAAGAAACTAAAAAAAATCTAATATAATAAAATTACTCTTGAACTGCACCGAATGAACCGGCTAGTCAGAAACGTCACACTGGGAAGATATTTGTAACAGCTGCTCTTTATTTATTTACTCATCCAAAAAGTAAGATTTCCTCTTAGAAGAAACTAAAAAATATTCTAATATAATAAAATTACACTTGACCTGCACCGAATGAACCGGCTAGTCAGAAACGTCACACTGGGAAGATATTTGTAACAGCTGCTCTTTAATTATTTATTCATCCAAAAAGTAAGATTTCCTCTCAGAAGAAACTAAAATATATTCTAATATATTAAAATTACTCTTGACCTGCATCGAATGACCTTGCTAGATAGAAACGTCACACTGGGAAGATATTTGTAACAGCTGCTCTTTATTTATTTACTCATCCAAAAAGTAAGATTTCCTCTCAAAAGGAACTAAAAAATATTCTAATATAATAAAATTACTCTTGACCTGCACCGAATGAACCGGCTAGTCAGAAACGTCACACTGGGAAGATATTTGTAACAGCTGCTCCTTAATTATTTCTTCATCCAAAAAGTAAGATTTCCTCTCAGAAGAAACTAAAAAATATTCTAATATAGTAAAATTACTCTTGACCTGCACCGAATGACCCGGCTAGTCAGAAACGTCACACTGGGAAGATATTTGTAAGAGCTGCTCTTTATTTATTTATTCATCCAAAAAGTAAGATTTCCTCTCAAAAGAAACTAAAAAATATTCTAATATAGTAAAATTACTCTTGACCTGCACCGAATGAACCGGCTAGTCAGAAACGTCACACTGGGAAGATATTTGTAACAGCTGCTCTTTATTTATTTACTCATCCAAAAAGTAAGATTTCCTCTTAGAAGAAACTAAAAAAAATCTAATATAATAAAATTACTCTTGAACTGCACCGAATGAACCGGCTAGTCAGAAACGTCACACTGGGAAGATATTTGTAACAGCTGCTCTTTATTTATTTACTCATCCAAAAAGTAAGATTTCCTCTTAGAAGAAACTAAAAAATATTCTAATATAATAAAATTACACTTGACCTGCACCGAATGAACCGGCTAGTCAGAAACGTCACACTGGGAAGATATTTGTAACAGCTGCTCTTTAATTATTTATTCATCCAAAAAGTAAGATTTCCTCTCAAAAGGAACTAAAAAATATTCTAATATAGTAAAATTACTCTTGACCTGCACCGAATGAACCGGCTAGTCAGAAACGTCACACTGGGAAGATATTTGTAACAGCTGCTCTTTAATTATTTATTCATCCAAAAAGTAAGATTTCCTCTCAAAAGAAACTAAAAAATATTCTAATATAGTAAAATTACTCTTGACCTGCACCGAATGAACCGGCTAGTCAGAAACGTCACACTGGGAAGATATTTTTAACAGCTGCTCTTTATTTATTTACTCATCCAAAGAGTAAGATTTCCTCTTAGAAGAAACAAAAAAATATTCTAATATAATAAAATTACTCTTGATCTGCACCGAATGAACCGGCTAGTCAGAAACGTCACACTGGGAAGATATTTTTAACAGCTGCTCTTTATTTATTTTTTCATCCAAAAAGTAAGATTTCCTCTCAAAAGGAAGTAAAAAATATTCTAATGTAATAAAATTACTCTTGACCTGCACCGAATGAACCGGCTAGTCAGAAACGTCACACTGGGAAGATATTTGTAACAGCTGCTCTTTAATTATTTATTCATCCAAAAAGTAAGATTTCCTCTCAAAAGAAACTAAAAAATATTCTAAAAACTAAAAAAAACTAAAAAATTAAAACTCTTGACCTGCACCGAATGAACCGGCTAGTCAGAAACGGCACACTGGGAAGATATTTTTAACAGCTGCTCTTTATTTATTTACTCATCCAAAAAGTAAGATTTCCTCTTAGAAGAAACTAAAAAATATTCTAATATAATAAAATTACTCTTGATCTGCACCGAATGAACCGGCTAGTCAGAACCGTCACACTGGGAAGATATTTTTAACAGCTACTCTTTATTTATTTTTTCATCCAAAAAGTAAGATTTCCTCTCAAAAGGAACTAAAAAATATTCTAATATAATAAAATTACTCTTGACCTGCACCGAATGAACCGGCTAGTCAGAAACGTCACACTGGGAAGATATTTGTAACAGCTGCTCTTTAATTATTTATTCATCCAAAAAGTAAGATTTCCTCTCAGAAGAAACTAAAAAATGTTCTAATATAGTAAAATTACTCTTGACCTGCATCGAATGACCTTGCTAGATAGAAACGTCACACTAGGAAGATATTTGTAACAGCTGCTCTTTATTTATTTATTCATCCAAAAAGTAAGATTTCCTCTCAAAATAAACTAAAAAATATTCCAATATAGTAAAATTACTCTTGACCTGCACCGAATGAACCGGCTAGTCAGAAACGTCACACTGGGAAGATATTTGTAACAGCTGCTCTTTAATTATTTATTCATCCAAAAAGTAAGATTTCCTCTCAGAAGAAACTAAAAAATGTTCTAATATAGTAAAATTACTCTTGACCTGCACCGAATGAACCGGCTAGTCAGAAACGTCACACTGGGAAGATATTTGTAACAGCTGCTCTTTAATTATTTATTCATCCAAAAAGTAAGATTTCCTCTCAGAAGAAACTAAAATATGTTCTAATATATTAAAATTACTCTTGACCTGCATCGAATGACCTTGCTAGATAGAAACGTCACACTGGGAAGATATTTGTAACAGCTGCTCTTTATTTATTTATTCATCCAAAAAGTAAGATTTCCTCTCAAAAGAAACTAAAAAAGATTCCAATATAGTAAAATTACTCTTGAACTGCACCGAATGAACCGGCTAGTCAGAAACGTCACACTGGGAAGATATTTGTAACAGCTACTCTTTATTTATTTATTCATACAAAAATAAGATTTCCTTTTAAAAGAAACTAAAAAATATTCTAATATAGTAAAATTACTCTTGACCTGTACCGAATGAACCGGCTAGTCAGAAATGTCACACTGGGAAGATATTTGTAACAGCTGCTCTTTAATTATTTATTCATCCAAAAAGTAAGATTTCCTCTCAAAAGAAACTAAAAAATATTCTAATATAGTAAAATTACTCTTGACCTGCACCGAATGAACCGGCTAGTCAGAAACGTCACACTGGGAAGATATTTGTAACAGCTGCTCTTTATTTATTTACTCATCCAAAAAGTAAGATTTCCTCTTAGAAGAAACTAAAAAAAATCTAATATAATAAAATTACTCTTGAACTGCACCGAATGAACCGGCTAGTCAGAAACGTCACACTGGGAAGATTTTTGTAACAGCTGCTCTTTATTTATTTACTCATCCAAAAAGTAAGATTTCCTCTTAGAAGAAACTAAAAAATATTCTAATATAATAAAATTACACTTGACCTGCACCGAATGAACCGGCTAGTCAGAAACGTCACACTGGGAAGATATTTGTAACAGCTGCTCTTTAATTATTTATTCATCCAAAAAGTAAGATTTCCTCTCAAAAGGAACTAAAAAATATTCTAATATAGTAAAATTACTCTTGACCTGCACCGAATGAACCGGCTAGTCAGAAACGTCACACTGGGAAGATATTTGTAACAGCTGCCATTTAATTATTTATTCATCCAAAAAGTAAGATTTCCTCTCAAAAGAAACTAAAAAATATTCTAATATAGTAAAATTACTCTTGACCTGCACCGAATGAACCGGCTAGTCAGAAACGTCACACTGGGAAGATATTTTTAACAGCTGCTCTTTATTTATTTACTCATCCAAAGAGTAAGATTTCCTCTTAGAAGAAACTAAAAAATATTCTAATATAATAAAATTACTCTTGATCTGCACCGAATGAACCGGCTAGTCAGAAACGTCACACTGGGAAGATATTTTTAACAGCTGCTCTTTATTTATTTTTTCATCCAAAAAGTAAGATTTCCTCTCAAAACGAAGTAAAAAATATTCTAATGTAATAAAATTACTCTTGACCTGCACCGAATGAACCGGCTAGTCAGAAACGTCACACTGGGAAGATATTTGTAACAGCTGCTCTTTAATTATTTATTCATCCAAAAAGTAAGATTTCCTCTCAGAAGAAACTAAAATATGTTCTAATATATTAAAATTACTCTTGACCTGCATCGAATGACCTTGCTAGATAGAAACGTCACACTGGGAAGATATTTGTAACAGCTGCTCTTTATTTATTTATTCATCCAAAAAGTAAGATTTCCTCTCAAAAGAAACTAAAAAAGATTCCAATATAGTAAAATTACTCTTGAACTGCACCGAATGAACCGGCTAGTCAGAAACGTCACACTGGGAAGATATTTGTAACAGCTACTCTTTATTTATTTATTCATACAAAAATAAGATTTCCTTTTAAAAGAAACTAAAAAATATTCTAATATAGTAAAATTACTCTTGACCTGTACCGAATGAACCGGCTAGTCAGAAATGTCACACTGGGAAGATATTTGTAACAGCTGCTCTTTAATTATTTATTCATCCAAAAAGTAAGATTTCCTCTCAAAAGAAACTAAAAAATATTCTAATATAGTAAAATTACTCTTGACCTGCACCGAATGAACCGGCTAGTCAGAAACGTCACACTGGGAAGATATTTGTAACAGCTGCTCTTTATTTATTTACTCATCCAAAAAGTAAGATTTCCTCTTAGAAGAAACTAAAAAAAATCTAATATAATAAAATTACTCTTGAACTGCACCGAATGAACCGGCTAGTCAGAAACGTCACACTGGGAAGATTTTTGTAACAGCTGCTCTTTATTTATTTACTCATCCAAAAAGTAAGATTTCCTCTTAGAAGAAACTAAAAAATATTCTAATATAATAAAATTACACTTGACCTGCACCGAATGAACCGGCTAGTCAGAAACGTCACACTGGGAAGATATTTGTAACAGCTGCTCTTTAATTATTTATTCATCCAAAAAGTAAGATTTCCTCTCAAAAGGAACTAAAAAATATTCTAATATAGTAAAATTACTCTTGACCTGCACCGAATGAACCGGCTAGTCAGAAACGTCACACTGGGAAGATATTTGTAACAGCTGCCATTTAATTATTTATTCATCCAAAAAGTAAGATTTCCTCTCAAAAGAAACTAAAAAATATTCTAATATAGTAAAATTACTCTTGACCTGCACCGAATGAACCGGCTAGTCAGAAACGTCACACTGGGAAGATATTTTTAACAGCTGCTCTTTATTTATTTACTCATCCAAAGAGTAAGATTTCCTCTTAGAAGAAACTAAAAAATATTCTAATATAATAAAATTACTCTTGATCTGCACCGAATGAACCGGCTAGTCAGAAACGTCACACTGGGAAGATATTTTTAACAGCTGCTCTTTATTTATTTTTTCATCCAAAAAGTAAGATTTCCTCTCAAAACGAAGTAAAAAATATTCTAATGTAATAAAATTACTCTTGACCTGCACCGAATGAACCGGCTAGTCAGAAACGTCACACTGGGAAGATATTTGTAACAGCTGCTCTTTAAATATTTATTCATCCAAAAAGTAAGATTTCCTCTCAAAAGAAACTAAAAAATATTCTAAAAACTAAAAAAAACTAAAAAATTAAAACTCTTGACCTGCACCGAATGAACCGGCTAGTCAGAAACGGCACACTGGGAAGATATTTTTAACAGCTGCTCTTTATTTATTTACTCATCCAAAAAGTAAGATTTCCTCTTAGAAGAAACTAAAAAATATTCTAATATAATAAAATTACTCTTGATCTGCACCGAATGAACCGGCTAGTCAGAACCGTCACACTGGGAAGATATTTTTAACAGCTACTCTTTATTTATTTTTTCATCCAAAAAGTAAGATTTCCTCTCAAAAGGAACTAAAAAATATTCTAATATAATAAAATTACTCTTGACCTGCACCGAATGAACCGGCTAGTCAGAAACGTCACACTGGGAAGATATTTGTAACAGCTGCTCTTTAATTATTTATTCATCCAAAAAGTAAGATTTCCTCTCAGAAGAAACTAAAAAATGTTCTAATATAGTAAAATTACTCTTGACCTGCATCGAATGACCTTGCTAGATAGAAACGTCACACTAGGAAGATATTTGTAACAGCTGCTCTTTATTTATTTATTCATCCAAAAAGTAAGATTTCCTCTCAAAATAAACTAAAAAATATTCCAATATAGTAAAACTACTCTTGACCTGCACCGAATGAACCGGCTAGTCAGAAACGTCACACTGGGAAGATATTTGTAACAGCTGCTCTTTAATTATTTATTCATCCAAAAAGTAAGATTTCCTCTCAGAAGAAACTAAAAAATGTTCTAATATAGTAAAATTACTCTTGACCTGCACCGAATGAACCGGCTAGTCAGAAACGTCACACTGGGAAGATATTTGTAACAGCTGCTCTTTAATTATTTATTCATCCAAAAAGTAAGATTTCCTCTCAGAAGAAACTAAAATATGTTCTAATATATTAAAATTACTCTTGACCTGCATCGAATGACCTTGCTAGATAGAAACGTCACACTGGGAAGATATTTGTAACAGCTGCTCTTTATTTATTTATTCATCCAAAAAGTAAGATTTCCTCTCAAAAGAAACTAAAAAAGATTCCAATATAGTAAAATTACTCTTGAACTGCACCGAATGAACCGGCTAGTCAGAAACGTCACACTGGGAAGATATTTGTAACAGCTACTCTTTATTTATTTATTCATACAAAAATAAGATTTCCTTTTAAAAGAAACTAAAAAATATTCTAATATAGTAAAATTACTCTTGACCTGTACCGAATGAACCGGCTAGTCAGAAATGTCACACTGGGAAGATATTTGTAACAGCTGCTCTTTAATTATTTATTCATCCAAAAAGTAAGATTTCCTCTCAAAAGAAACTAAAAAATATTCTAATATAGTAAAATTACTCTTGACCTGCACCGAATGAACCGGCTAGTCAGAAACGTCACACTGGGAAGATATTTGTAACAGCTGCTCTTTATTTATTTACTCATCCAAAAAGTAAGATTTCCTCTTAGAAGAAACTAAAAAAAATCTAATATAATAAAATTACTCTTGAACTGCACCGAATGAACCGGCTAGTCAGAAACGTCACACTGGGAAGATTTTTGTAACAGCTGCTCTTTATTTATTTACTCATCCAAAAAGTAAGATTTCCTCTTAGAAGAAACTAAAAAATATTCTAATATAATAAAATTACACTTGACCTGCACCGAATGAACCGGCTAGTCAGAAACGTCACACTGGGAAGATATTTGTAACAGCTGCTCTTTAATTATTTATTCATCCAAAAAGTAAGATTTCCTCTCAAAAGGAACTAAAAAATATTCTAATATAGTAAAATTACTCTTGACCTGCACCGAATGAACCGGCTAGTCA
The DNA here is from genome assembly GCF_044657685.1 of Stegodyphus dumicola. NCBI lineage: Eukaryota > Metazoa > Arthropoda > Arachnida > Araneae > Eresidae > Stegodyphus > Stegodyphus dumicola. The sequence continues at coordinate 7,987,706 of NC_140775.1, read as the reverse complement.
GAAACGTCACACTGGGAAGATATTTGTAACAGCTGCCATTTAATTATTTATTCATCCAAAAAGTAAGATTTCCTCTCAAAAGAAACTAAAAAATATTCTAATATAGTAAAATTACTCTTGACCTGCACCGAATGAACCGGCTAGTCAGAAACGTCACACTGGGAAGATATTTTTAACAGCTGCTCTTTATTTATTTACTCATCCAAAGAGTAAGATTTCCTCTTAGAAGAAACTAAAAAATATTCTAATATAATAAAATTACTCTTGATCTGCACCGAATGAACCGGCTAGTCAGAAACGTCACACTGGGAAGATATTTTTAACAGCTGCTCTTTATTTATTTTTTCATCCAAAAAGTAAGATTTCCTCTCAAAACGAAGTAAAAAATATTCTAATGTAATAAAATTACTCTTGACCTGCACCGAATGAACCGGCTAGTCAGAAACGTCACACTGGGAAGATATTTGTAACAGCTGCTCTTTAATTATTTATTCATCCAAAAAGTAAGATTTCCTCTCAAAAGAAACTAAAAAATATTCTAAAAACTAAAAAAAACTAAAAAATTAAAACTCTTGACCTGCACCGAATGAACCGGCTAGTCAGAAACGGCACACTGGGAAGATATTTTTAACAGCTGCTCTTTATTTATTTACTCATCCAAAAAGTAAGATTTCCTCTTAGAAGAAACTAAAAAATATTAATATAATAAAATTACTCTTGATCTGCACCGAATGAACCGGCTGGTCAGAACCGTCACACTGGGAAGATATTTTTAACAGCTACTCTTTATTTATTTTTTCATCCAAAAAGTAAGATTTCCTCTCAAAAGGAACTAAAAAATATTCTAATATAATAAAATTACTCTTGACCTGCACCGAATGAACCGGCTAGTCAGAAACGTCACACTGGGAAGATATTTGTAACAGCTGCTCTTTAATTATTTATTCATCCAAAAAGTAAGATTTCCTCTCAGAAGAAACTAAAAAATGTTCTAATATAGTAAAATTACTCTTGACCTGCACCGAATGAACCGGCTAGTCAGAAACGTCACACTGGGAAGATATTTGTAACAGCTGCTCTTTAATTATTTATTCATCCAAAAAGTAAGATTTCCTCTCAGAAGGAACTAAAATATGTTCTAATATATTAAAATTACTCTTGACCTGCACCGAATGAACCGGCTAGTCAGAAACGTCACACTGGGAAGATATTTGTAACAGCTGCTCTTTAATTATTTATTCATCCAAAAAGTAAGATTTCCTATCAAAAGAAACTAAAAAATATTCTAAAAACTAAAAAAAACTAAAAAATTAAAACTCTTGACCTGCACCGAATGAACCGGCTAGTCAGAAACGGCACACTGGGAAGATATTTTTAACAGCTGCTCTTTATTTATTTACTCATCCAAAAAGTAAGATTTCCTCTTAGAAGAAACTAAAAAATATTCTAATATAATAAAATTACTCTTGATCTGCACCGAATGAACCGGCTAGTCAGAACCGTCACACTGGGAAGATATTTTTAACAGCTACTCTTTATTTATTTTTTCATCCAAAAAGTAAGATTTCCTCTCAAAAGGAACTAAAAAATATTCTAATATAATAAAATTACTCTTGACCTGCACCGAATGAACCGGCTAGTCAGAAATGTCACACTGGGAAGATATTTGTAACAGCTGCTCTTTAATTATTTATTCATCCAAAAAGTAAGATTTCCTCTCAGAAGAAACTAAAAAATGTTCTAATATAGTAAAATTACTCTTGACCTGCACCGAATGAACCGGCTAGTCAGAAACGTCACACTGGGAAGATATTTGTAACAGCTGCTCTTTAATTATTTATTCATCCAAAAAGTAAGATTTCCTCTCAGAAGAAACTAAAATATGTTCTAATATAGTAAAATTACTCTTGACCTGCATCGAATGACGCGGCTAGATAGAAACGTCACACTGGGAAGATATTTGTAACAGCTGCTCTTTATTTATTTATTCATCCAAAAAGTAAGATTTCCTCCCAAAAGAAACTAAAAAATATTCCAATATAGTAAAATTACTCATGACCTGCACCGAATGAACCGGCTAGTCAGAAACGTCACACAGGTAAGATATTTGTAACAGCTACTCTTTATTTATTTATTCATACAAAAAGTAAGATTTCCTTTTAAAAGAAACTAAAAAATATTCTAATATAGTAAAATTACTCTTGACCTGCACCGAATGAACCGGCTAGTCAGAAATGTCACACTGGGAAGATATTTGTAACAGCTGCCATTTAATTATTTATTCATCCAAAAAGTAAGATTTCCTCTCAAAAGAAACTAAAAAATATTCTAATATAGTAAAATTACTCTTGACCTGCACCGAATGAACCGGCTAGTCAGAAACGTCACACTGGGAAGATATTTTTAACAGCTGCTCTTTATTTATTTACTCATCCAAAGAGTAAGATTTCCTCTTAGAAGAAACTAAAAAATATTCTAATATAATAAAATTACTCTTGATCTGCACCGAATGAACCGGCTAGTCAGAAACGTCACACTGGGAAGATATTTTTAACAGCTGCTCTTTATTTATTTTTTCATCCAAAAAGTAAGATTTCCTCTCAAAACGAAGTAAAAAATATTCTAATGTAATAAAATTACTCTTGACCTGCACCGAATGAACCGGCTAGTCAGAAACGTCACACTGGGAAGATATTTGTAACAGCTGCTCTTTAAATATTTATTCATCCAAAAAGTAAGATTTCCTCTCAAAAGAAACTAAAAAATATTCTAAAAACTAAAAAAAACTAAAAAATTAAAACTCTTGACCTGCACCGAATGAACCGGCTAGTCAGAAACGGCACACTGGGAAGATATTTTTAACAGCTGCTCTTTATTTATTTACTCATCCAAAAAGTAAGATTTCCTCTTAGAAGAAACTAAAAAATATTCTAATATAATAAAATTACTCTTGATCTGCACCGAATGAACCGGCTAGTCAGAACCGTCACACTGGGAAGATATTTTTAACAGCTACTCTTTATTTATTTTTTCATCCAAAAAGTAAGATTTCCTCTCAAAAGGAACTAAAAAATATTCTAATATAATAAAATTACTCTTGACCTGCACCGAATGAACCGGCTAGTCAGAAACGTCACACTGGGAAGATATTTGTAACAGCTGCTCTTTAATTATTTATTCATCCAAAAAGTAAGATTTCCTCTCAGAAGAAACTAAAAAATGTTCTAATATAGTAAAATTACTCTTGACCTGCATCGAATGACCTTGCTAGATAGAAACGTCACACTAGGAAGATATTTGTAACAGCTGCTCTTTATTTATTTATTCATCCAAAAAGTAAGATTTCCTCTCAAAATAAACTAAAAAATATTCCAATATAGTAAAATTACTCTTGACCTGCACCGAATGAACCGGCTAGTCAGAAACGTCACACTGGGAAGATATTTGTAACAGCTGCTCTTTAATTATTTATTCATCCAAAAAGTAAGATTTCCTCTCAGAAGAAACTAAAAAATGTTCTAATATAGTAAAATTACTCTTGACCTGCACCGAATGAACCGGCTAGTCAGAAACGTCACACTGGGAAGATATTTGTAACAGCTGCTCTTTAATTATTTATTCATCCAAAAAGTAAGATTTCCTCTCAGAAGAAACTAAAATATGTTCTAATATATTAAAATTACTCTTGACCTGCATCGAATGACCTTGCTAGATAGAAACGTCACACTGGGAAGATATTTGTAACAGCTGCTCTTTATTTATTTATTCATCCAAAAAGTAAGATTTCCTCTCAAAAGAAACTAAAAAAGATTCCAATATAGTAAAATTACTCTTGAACTGCACCGAATGAACCGGCTAGTCAGAAACGTCACACTGGGAAGATATTTGTAACAGCTACTCTTTATTTATTTATTCATACAAAAATAAGATTTCCTTTTAAAAGAAACTAAAAAATATTCTAATATAGTAAAATTACTCTTGACCTGTACCGAATGAACCGGCTAGTCAGAAATGTCACACTGGGAAGATATTTGTAACAGCTGCTCTTTAATTATTTATTCATCCAAAAAGTAAGATTTCCTCTCAAAAGAAACTAAAAAATATTCTAATATAGTAAAATTACTCTTGACCTGCACCGAATGAACCGGCTAGTCAGAAACGTCACACTGGGAAGATATTTGTAACAGCTGCTCTTTATTTATTTACTCATCCAAAAAGTAAGATTTCCTCTTAGAAGAAACTAAAAAAAATCTAATATAATAAAATTACTCTTGAACTGCACCGAATGAACCGGCTAGTCAGAAACGTCACACTGGGAAGATTTTTGTAACAGCTGCTCTTTATTTATTTACTCATCCAAAAAGTAAGATTTCCTCTTAGAAGAAACTAAAAAATATTCTAATATAATAAAATTACACTTGACCTGCACCGAATGAACCGGCTAGTCAGAAACGTCACACTGGGAAGATATTTGTAACAGCTGCTCTTTAATTATTTATTCATCCAAAAAGTAAGATTTCCTCTCAAAAGGAACTAAAAAATATTCTAATATAGTAAAATTACTCTTGACCTGCACCGAATGAACCGGCTAGTCAGAAACGTCACACTGGGAAGATATTTGTAACAGCTGCCATTTAATTATTTATTCATCCAAAAAGTAAGATTTCCTCTCAAAAGAAACTAAAAAATATTCTAATATAGTAAAATTACTCTTGACCTGCACCGAATGAACCGGCTAGTCAGAAACGTCACACTGGGAAGATATTTTTAACAGCTGCTCTTTATTTATTTACTCATCCAAAGAGTAAGATTTCCTCTTAGAAGAAACTAAAAAATATTCTAATATAATAAAATTACTCTTGATCTGCACCGAATGAACCGGCTAGTCAGAAACGTCACACTGGGAAGATATTTTTAACAGCTGCTCTTTATTTATTTTTTCATCCAAAAAGTAAGATTTCCTCTCAAAACGAAGTAAAAAATATTCTAATGTAATAAAATTACTCTTGACCTGCACCGAATGAACCGGCTAGTCAGAAACGTCACACTGGGAAGATATTTGTAACAGCTGCTCTTTAATTATTTATTCATCCAAAAAGTAAGATTTCCTCTCAAAAGAAACTAAAAAATATTCTAAAAACTAAAAAAAACTAAAAAATTAAAACTCTTGACCTGCACCGAATGAACCGGCTAGTCAGAAACGGCACACTGGGAAGATATTTTTAACAGCTGCTCTTTATTTATTTACTCATCCAAAAAGTAAGATTTCCTCTTAGAAGAAACTAAAAAATATTAATATAATAAAATTACTCTTGATCTGCACCGAATGAACCGGCTGGTCAGAACCGTCACACTGGGAAGATATTTTTAACAGCTACTCTTTATTTATTTTTTCATCCAAAAAGTAAGATTTCCTCTCAAAAGGAACTAAAAAATATTCTAATATAATAAAATTACTCTTGACCTGCACCGAATGAACCGGCTAGTCAGAAACGTCACACTGGGAAGATATTTGTAACAGCTGCTCTTTAATTATTTATTCATCCAAAAAGTAAGATTTCCTCTCAGAAGAAACTAAAAAATGTTCTAATATAGTAAAATTACTCTTGACCTGCACCGAATGAACCGGCTAGTCAGAAACGTCACACTGGGAAGATATTTGTAACAGCTGCTCTTTAATTATTTATTCATCCAAAAAGTAAGATTTCCTCTCAGAAGGAACTAAAATATGTTCTAATATATTAAAATTACTCTTGACCTGCACCGAATGAACCGGCTAGTCAGAAACGTCACACTGGGAAGATATTTGTAACAGCTGCTCTTTAATTATTTATTCATCCAAAAAGTAAGATTTCCTATCAAAAGAAACTAAAAAATATTCTAAAAACTAAAAAAAACTAAAAAATTAAAACTCTTGACCTGCACCGAATGAACCGGCTAGTCAGAAACGGCACACTGGGAAGATATTTTTAACAGCTGCTCTTTATTTATTTACTCATCCAAAAAGTAAGATTTCCTCTTAGAAGAAACTAAAAAATATTCTAATATAATAAAATTACTCTTGATCTGCACCGAATGAACCGGCTAGTCAGAAATGTCACACTGGGAAGATATTTGTAACAGCTGCTCTTTAATTATTTATTCATCCAAAAAGTAAGATTTCCTCTCAGAAGAAACTAAAAAATGTTCTAATATAGTAAAATTACTCTTGACCTGCACCGAATGAACCGGCTAGTCAGAAACGTCACACTGGGAAGATATTTGTAACAGCTGCTCTTTAATTATTTATTCATCCAAAAAGTAAGATTTCCTCTCAGAAGAAACTAAAATATGTTCTAATATAGTAAAATTACTCTTGACCTGCATCGAATGACGCGGCTAGATAGAAACGTCACACTGGGAAGATATTTGTAACAGCTGCTCTTTATTTATTTATTCATCCAAAAAGTAAGATTTCCTCCCAAAAGAAACTAAAAAATATTCCAATATAGTAAAATTACTCATGACCTGCACCGAATGAACCGGCTAGTCAGAAACGTCACACAGGTAAGATATTTGTAACAGCTACTCTTTATTTATTTATTCATACAAAAAGTAAGATTTCCTTTTAAAAGAAACTAAAAAATATTCTAATATAGTAAAATTATTCTTGACCTGCACCGAATGAACCGGCTAGTCAGAAATGTCACACTGGGAAGATATTTGTAACAGCTGCTCTTTAATTATTTATTCATCCAAAAAGTAAGATTTCCTCTCAAAAGGAACTAAAAAATATTCTAATATAGTAAAATTACTCTTGACCTGCACCGAATGAACCGGCTAGTCAGAAACGTCACACTGGGAAGATACTTGTAACAGCTGCTCTTTAATTATTTATTCATCCAAAAAGTAAGATTTCCTCTCAAAAGAAACTAAAAAATATTCTAATATAGTAAAATTACTCTTGACCTGCACCGAATGAACCGGCTAGTCAGAAACGTCACACTGGGAAGATATTTTTAACAGCTACTCTTTATTTATTTACTCATCCAAAAAGTAAGATTTCCTCTTAGAAGAAACTAAAATATATTCTAATATAGTAAAATTACTCTTGATCTGCACCGAATGAACCGGCTAGTCAGAAACGTGACACTGGGAAGATATTTTTAACAGCTTCTCTTTATTTATTTATTCATCCAAAAAGTAAGATTTCCTCTCAAAAGAAACTAAAAAATATTCTAATATAATAAAATTACTCTTGACCTGCACCGAATGAACCGGCTAGTCATAAACGTCACACTGGGAAGATATTTGTAACAGCTGCTCTTTAATTATTTATTCATTCGAAAAGTAAGATTTCCTCTCAAAAGAAACTAAAAAATATTCTAATATAGTAAAATTACTCTTGACCTGCACCGAATGAACCGGCTAGTCAGAAACGTCACACTGGGAAGGTATTTTTAACAGCTGCTCTTTATTTATTTATTCATCCAAAAAGTAAGATTTCCTCTCAGAAGAAACTAAAAAATATTCTAATATAGTAAAATTACTCTTGACCTGCACCGAATGACCCGGCTGGTCAGAAACGTCACACTGGGAAGATATTTGTAACAGCTGCTCTTTATTTATTTATTCATCCAAAAAGTAAGATTTCCTCTCAAAAGAAACTAAAAAATATTCTAATATAGTGAAATTACTCTTGACCTGCACCGAATGAACCGGCTAGTCAGAAACGTCACACTGGGAAGATATTTGTAACAGCTGCTCTTTATTTCTTTATTCATCCAAAAAGTAAGATTTCCTCTCAGAAGAAACTAAAAAATATTCTAATATAGTAAAATTACTCTTGACCTGCACCGAATGACCCGGCTAGTCAGAAACGTCACACTGGGAAGATATTTGTAACAGCTGCTCTTTATTTATTTATTCATCCAAAAAGTAAGATTTCCTCTCAAAAGAAACTAAAAAATATTCTAATATAGTGAAATTACTCTTGACCTGCACCGAATGAACCGGCTAGTCAGAAACTTCACACTGGGAAGATATTTGTAACAGCTGCTCTTTATTTATTTATTCATCCAAAAAGTAAGATTTCCTCTCAAAAGGAACTAAAAAATATTCTAATATAGTAAAATTACTCTTGACCTGCACCGAATGAACCGGCTAGTCAGAAACGTCACACTGGGAAGATATTTGTAACAGCTGCTCTTTAATTATTTATTCATCCAAAAAGTAAGATTTCCTCTCAAAAGAAACTAAAAAATATTCTAATAACTAAAAAAAACTAAAAAATTAAAACTCTTGACCTGCACCGAATGAACCGGCTAGTCAGAAACGGCACACTGGGAAGATATTTTTAACAGCTGCTCTTTATTTATTTACTCATCCAAAAAGTAAGATTTCCTCTTAGAAGAAACTAAAAAATATTCTAATATAATAAAATTACTCTTGATCTGCACCGAATGAACCGGCTAGTCAGAACCGTCACACTGGGAAGATATTTTTAACAGCTACTCTTTATTTATTTTTTCATCCAAAAAGTAAGATTTCCTCTCAAAAGGAACTAAAAAATATTCTAATATAATAAAATTACTCTTGACCTGCACCGAATGAACCGGCTAGTCAGAAACGTCACACTGGGAAGATATTTGTAACAGCTGCTCTTTAATTATTTATTCATCCAAAAAGTAAGATTTCCTCTCAGAAGAAACTAAAAAATGTTCTAATATAGTAAAATTACTCTTGACCTGCACCGAATGAACCGGCTAGTCAGAAACGTCACACTGGGAAGATATTTGTAACAGCTGCTCTTTAATTATTTATTCATCCAAAAAGTAAGATTTCCTCTCAGAAGAAACTAAAATATGTTCTAATATAGTAAAATTACTCTTGACCTGCATCGAATGACCCGGCTAGATAGAAACGTCACAGTGGGAAGATATTTGTAACAGCTGCTCTTTATTTATTTATTCATCCAAAAAGTAAGATTTCCTCTCAAAAGAAACTAAAAAATATTCCAATATAGTAAAATTACTCTTGACCTGCACCGAATGAACCGGCTAGTCAGAAACGTCACACAGGTAAGATATTTGTAACAGCTACTCTTTATTTATTTATTCATACAAAAAGTAAGATTTCCTTTTAAAAGAAACTAAAAAATATTCTAATATAGTAAAATTACTCTTGACCTGCGGCCGAATGAACCGGCTAGTCAGAAATGTCACACTGGGAAGATATTTGTAACAGCTGCTCTTTAATTATTTATTCATCCAAAAAGTAAGATTTCCTCTCAAAAGGAACTAAAAATATTCTAATATAGTAAAATTACTCTTGACCTGCACCGAATGAACCGGCTAGTCAGAAACGTCACACTGGGAAGATATTTGTAACAGCTGCTCTTTAATTATTTATTCATCCAAAAAGTAAGATTTCCTCTCAAAAGAAACTAAAAAATATTCTAATATAGTAAAATTACTCTTGACCTGCACCGAATGAACCGGCTAGTCAGAAACGTCACACTGGGAAGATATTTTTAACAGCTTCTCTTTATTTATTTATTCATCCAAAAAGTAAGATTTCCTCTCAAAAGAAACTAAAAAATATTCTAATATAATAAAATTACTCTTGACCTGCACCGAATGAACCGGCTAGTCATAAACGTCACACTGGGAAGATATTTGTAACAGCTGCTCTTTAATTATTTATTCATCCGAAAAGTAAGATTTCCTCTCAAAAGAAACTAAAAAATATTCTAATATAGTAAAATTACTCTTGACCTGCACCGAATGAACCGGCTAGTCAGAAACGTCACACTGGGAAGGTATTTTTAACAGCTGCTCTTTATTTAATTATTCATCCAAAAAGTAAGATTTCCTCTCAGAAGAAACTAAAAAATATTCTAATATAGTAAAATTACTCTTGACCTGCACCGAATGACCCGGCTAGTCAGAAACGTCACACTGGGAAGATATTTGTAACAGCTGCTCTTTATTTATTTATTCATCCAAAAAGTAAGATTTCCTCTCAAAAGAAACTAAAAAATATTCTAATATAGTGAAATTACTCTTGACCTGCACCGAATGAACCGGCTAGTCAGAAACGTCACACTGGGAAGATATTTGTTACCGCTGCTCTTTATTTATTTATTCATACAAAAAGTGAGATTTCCTCTCAAAAGAAACTAAAAAATATTCTAATATAGTAAAATTACTCTTGACCTGCACCGAATGAACCGGCTAGTCAGAAACGTCACACTGGGAAGATATTTGTAACAGCTGCTCTTTATTTATTTACTCATCCAAAAAGTAAGATTTCCTCTTAGAAGAAACTAAAAAAAATCTAATATAATAAAATTACTCTTGAACTGCACCGAATGAACCGGCTAGTCAGAAACGTCACACTGGGAAGATATTTGTAACAGCTGCTCTTTATCTATTTATTCATCCAAAAAGTAAGATTTCCTCTCAAAAGGAACTAAAAAATATTCTAATATAGTAAAATTACTCTTGACCTGCACCGAATGAACCGGCTAGTCAGAAACGTCACACTGGGAAGATATTTGTAACAGCTGCTCTTTAATTATTTATTCATCCAAAAAGTAAGATTTCATCTCAAAAGAAACTAAAAAATATTCTAATATAGTAAAATTACTCTTGACCTGCACCGAATGAACCGGCTAGTCAGAAACGTCACACTGGGAAGATATTTTTAACAGCTACTCTTTATTTATTTACTCATCCAAAAAGTAAGATTTCCTCTTAGAAGAAACAAAAATATATTCTAATATAGTAAAATTACTCTTGATCTGCACCGAATGAACCGGCTAGTCAGAAACGTCACACTGGGAAGATATTTTTAACAGCTTCTCTTTATTTATTTATTCATCCAAAAAGTAAGATTTCCTCTCAAAATAAACTAAAAAATATTCTAATATAATAAAATTACTCTTGACCTGCACCGAATGAACCGGCTAGTCATAAACGTCACACTGGGAAGATATTTGTAACAGCTGCTCTTTAATTATTTATTCATCCGAAAAGTAAGATTTCCTCTCAAAAGAAACTAAAAAATATTCTAATATAGTAAAATTACTCTTGACCTGCATCGAATGAACCGGCTAGTCAGAAACGTCACACTGGGAAGGTATTTTTAACAGCTGCTCTTTAATTATTTATTCATCCAAAAAGTAAGATTTCCTCTCAGAAGAAACTAAAAAATATTCTAATATAGTAAAATTACTCTTGACCTGCACCGAATGACCCGGCTAGTCAGGAACGTCACACTGGGAAGATATTTGTAAGAGCTGCTCTTTATTTATTTATTCATCCAAAAAGTAAGATTTCCTCTCAAAAGAAACTAAAAAATATTCTAATATAGTAAAATTACTCTTGACCTGCACCGAATGAACCGGCTAGTCAGAAACGTCACACTGGGAAGATATTTGTAACAGCTGCTCTTTATTTATTTACCAATCCAAAAAGTAAGATTTCCTCTTAGAAGAAACTAAAAAAAATCTAATATAATAAAATTACTCTTGAACTGCACCGAATGAACCAGCTAGTCAGAAACGTCACACTGGGAAGATATTTGTAACAGCTGCTCTTTATTTATTTACTCATCCAAAAAGTAAGATTTCCTCTTAGAAGAAACTAAAAAATATTCTAATATAATAAAATTACACTTGACCTGCACCGAATGAACCGGCTAGTCAGAAACGTCACACTGGGAAGATATTTGTAACAGCTGCTCTTTAATTATTTATTCATCCAAAAAGTAAGATTTCCTCTCAAAAGGAACTAAAAAATATTCTAATATAGTAAAATTACTCTTGACCTGCACCGAATGAACCGGCTAGTCAGAAACGTCACACTGGGAAGATATTTGTAACAGCTGCTCTTTAATTATTTATTCATCCAAAAAGTAAGATTTCCTCTCAGAAGAAACTAAAATATGTTCTAATATAGTAAAATTACTCTTGACCTGCATCGAATGACGCGGCTAGATAGAAACGTCACACTGGGAAGATATTTGTAACAGCTGCTCTTTATTTATTTATTCATCCAAAAAGTAAGATTTCCTCCCAAAAGAAACTAAAAAATATTCCAATATAGTAAAATTACTCATGACCTGCACCGAATGAACCGGCTAGTCAGAAACGTCACACAGGTAAGATATTTGTAACAGCTACTCTTTATTTATTTATTCATACAAAAAGTAAGATTTCCTTTTAAAAGAAACTAAAAAATATTCTAATATAGTAAAATTACTCTTGACCTGCACCGAATGAACCGGCTAGTCAGAAATGTCACACTGGGAAGATATTTGTAACAGCTGCTCTTTAATTATTTATTCATCCAAAAAGTAAGATTTCCTCTCAAAAGGAACTAAAAAATATTCTAATATAGTAAAATTACTCTTGACCTGCACCGAATGAACCGGCTAGTCAGAAACGTCACACTGGGAAGATATTTGTAACAGCTGCTCTTTAATTATTTATTCATCCAAAAAGTAAGATTTCCTCTCAAAAGAAACTAAAAAATATTCTAATATAGTAAAATTACTCTTGACCTGCACCGAATGAACCGGCTAGTCAGAAACGTCACACTGGGAAGATATTTTTAACAGCTACTCTTTATTTATTTACTCATCCAAAAAGTAAGATTTCCTCTTAGAAGAAACTAAAATATATTCTAATATAGTAAAATTACTCTTGATCTGCACCGAATGAACCGGCTAGTCAGAAACGTGACACTGGGAAGATATTTTTAACAGCTTCTCTTTATTTATTTATTCATCCAAAAAGTAAGATTTCCTCTCAAAAGAAACTAAAAAATATTCTAATATAATAAAATTACTCTTGACCTGCACCGAATGAACCGGCTAGTCATAAACGTCACACTGGGAAGATATTTGTAACAGCTGCTCTTTAATTATTTATTCATTCGAAAAGTAAGATTTCCTCTCAAAAGAAACTAAAAAATATTCTAATATAGTAAAATTACTCTTGACCTGCACCGAATGAACCGGCTAGTCAGAAACGTCACACTGGGAAGGTATTTTTAACAGCTGCTCTTTATTTATTTATTCATCCAAAAAGTAAGATTTCCTCTCAGAAGAAACTAAAAAATATTCTAATATAGTAAAATTACTCTTGACCTGCACCGAATGACCCGGCTGGTCAGAAACGTCACACTGGGAAGATATTTGTAACAGCTGCTCTTTATTTATTTATTCATCCAAAAAGTAAGATTTCCTCTCAAAAGAAACTAAAAAATATTCTAATATAGTGAAATTACTCTTGACCTGCACCGAATGAACCGGCTAGTCAGAAACGTCACACTGGGAAGATATTTGTAACAGCTGCTCTTTATTTCTTTATTCATCCAAAAAGTAAGATTTCCTCTCAGAAGAAACTAAAAAATATTCTAATATAGTAAAATTACTCTTGACCTGCACCGAATGACCCGGCTAGTCAGAAACGTCACACTGGGAAGATATTTGTAACAGCTGCTCTTTATTTATTTATTCATCCAAAAAGTAAGATTTCCTCTCAAAAGAAACTAAAAAATATTCTAATATAGTGAAATTACTCTTGACCTGCACCGAATGAACCGGCTAGTCAGAAACTTCACACTGGGAAGATATTTGTAACAGCTGCTCTTTATTTATTTATTCATCCAAAAAGTAAGATTTCCTCTCAAAAGGAACTAAAAAATATTCTAATATAGTAAAATTACTCTTGACCTGCACCGAATGAACCGGCTAGTCAGAAACGTCACACTGGGAAGATATTTGTAACAGCTGCTCTTTAATTATTTATTCATCCAAAAAGTAAGATTTCCTCTCAAAAGAAACTAAAAAATATTCTAATAACTAAAAAAAACTAAAAAATTAAAACTCTTGACCTGCACCGAATGAACCGGCTAGTCAGAAACGGCACACTGGGAAGATATTTTTAACAGCTGCTCTTTATTTATTTACTCATCCAAAAAGTAAGATTTCCTCTTAGAAGAAACTAAAAAATATTCTAATATAATAAAATTACTCTTGATCTGCACCGAATGAACCGGCTAGTCAGAACCGTCACACTGGGAAGATATTTTTAACAGCTACTCTTTATTTATTTTTTCATCCAAAAAGTAAGATTTCCTCTCAAAAGGAACTAAAAAATATTCTAATATAATAAAATTACTCTTGACCTGCACCGAATGAACCGGCTAGTCAGAAACGTCACACTGGGAAGATATTTGTAACAGCTGCTCTTTAATTATTTATTCATCCAAAAAGTAAGATTTCCTCTCAGAAGAAACTAAAAAATGTTCTAATATAGTAAAATTACTCTTGACCTGCACCGAATGAACCGGCTAGTCAGAAACGTCACACTGGGAAGATATTTGTAACAGCTGCTCTTTAATTATTTATTCATCCAAAAAGTAAGATTTCCTCTCAGAAGAAACTAAAATATGTTCTAATATAGTAAAATTACTCTTGACCTGCATCGAATGACCCGGCTAGATAGAAACGTCACAGTGGGAAGATATTTGTAACAGCTGCTCTTTATTTATTTATTCATCCAAAAAGTAAGATTTCCTCTCAAAAGAAACTAAAAAATATTCCAATATAGTAAAATTACTCTTGACCTGCACCGAATGAACCGGCTAGTCAGAAACGTCACACAGGTAAGATATTTGTAACAGCTACTCTTTATTTATTTATTCATACAAAAAGTAAGATTTCCTTTTAAAAGAAACTAAAAAATATTCTAATATAGTAAAATTACTCTTGACCTGCGCCGAATGAACCGGCTAGTCAGAAATGTCACACTGGGAAGATATTTGTAACAGCTGCTCTTTAATTATTTATTCATCCAAAAAGTAAGATTTCCTCTCAAAAGGAACTAAAAAATATTCTAATATAGTAAAATTACTCTTGACCTGCACCGAATGAACCGGCTAGTCAGAAACGTCACACTGGGAAGATATTTGTAACAGCTGCTCTTTAATTATTTATTCATCCAAAAAGTAAGATTTCCTCTCAAAAGAAACTAAAAAATATTCTAATATAGTAAAATTACTCTTGACCTGCACCGAATGAACCGGCTAGTCAGAAACGTCACACTGGGAAGATATTTTTAACAGCTTCTCTTTATTTATTTATTCATCCAAAAAGTAAGATTTCCTCTCAAAAGAAACTAAAAAATATTCTAATATAATAAAATTACTCTTGACCTGCACCGAATGAACCGGCTAGTCATAAACGTCACACTGGGAAGATATTTGTAACAGCTGCTCTTTAATTATTTATTCATCCGAAAAGTAAGATTTCCTCTCAAAAGAAACTAAAAAATATTCTAATATAGTAAAATTACTCTTGACCTGCACCGAATGAACCGGCTAGTCAGAAACGTCACACTGGGAAGGTATTTTTAACAGCTGCTCTTTATTTAATTATTCATCCAAAAAGTAAGATTTCCTCTCAGAAGAAACTAAAAAATATTCTAATATAGTAAAATTACTCTTGACCTGCACCGAATGACCCGGCTAGTCAGAAACGTCACACTGGGAAGATATTTGTAACAGCTGCTCTTTATTTATTTATTCATCCAAAAAGTAAGATTTCCTCTCAAAAGAAACTAAAAAATATTCTAATATAGTGAAATTACTCTTGACCTGCACCGAATGAACCGGCTAGTCAGAAACGTCACGCTGGGAAGATATTTGTTACCGCTGCTCTTTATTTATTTATTCATACAAAAAGTGAGATTTCCTCTCAAAAGAAACTAAAAAATATTCTAATATAGTAAAATTACTCTTGACCTGCACCGAAAGAACCGGCTAGTCAGAAACGTCACACTGGGAAGATATTTGTAACAGCTGCTCTTTATTTATTTACTCATCCAAAAAGTAAGATTTCCTCTTAGAAGAAACTAAAAAAAATCTAATATAATAAAATTACTCTTGAACTGCACCGAATGAACCGGCTAGTCAGAAACGTCACACTGGGAAGATATTTGTAACAGCTGCTCTTTATCTATTTATTCATCCAAAAAGTAAGATTTCCTCTCAAAAGGAACTAAAAAATATTCTAATATAGTAAAATTACTCTTGACCTGCACCGAATGAACCGGCTAGTCAGAAACGTCACACTGGGAAGATATTTGTAACAGCTGCTCTTTAATTATTTATTCATCCAAAAAGTAAGATTTCATCTCAAAAGAAACTAAAAAATATTCTAATATAGTAAAATTACTCTTGACCTGCACCGAATGAACCGGCTAGTCAGAAACGTCACACTGGGAAGATATTTTTAACAGCTACTCTTTATTTATTTACTCATCCAAAAAGTAAGATTTCCTCTTAGAAGAAACAAAAATATATTCTAATATAGTAAAATTACTCTTGATCTGCACCGAATGAACCGGCTAGTCAGAAACGTCACACTGGGAAGATATTTTTAACAGCTTCTCTTTATTTATTTATTCATCCAAAAAGTAAGATTTCCTCTCAAAATAAACTAAAAAATATTCTAATATAATAAAATTACTCTTGACCTGCACCGAATGAACCGGCTAGTCATAAACGTCACACTGGGAAGATATTTGTAACAGCTGCTCTTTAATTATTTATTCATCCGAAAAGTAAGATTTCCTCTCAAAAGAAACTAAAAAATATTCTAATATAGTAAAATTACTCTTGACCTGCATCGAATGAACCGGCTAGTCAGAAACGTCACACTGGGAAGGTATTTTTAACAGCTGCTCTTTAATTATTTATTCATCCAAAAAGTAAGATTTCCTCTCAGAAGAAACTAAAAAATATTCTAATATAGTAAAATTACTCTTGACCTGCACCGAATGACCCGGCTAGTCAGGAACGTCACACTGGGAAGATATTTGTAAGAGCTGCTCTTTATTTATTTATTCATCCAAAAAGTAAGATTTCCTCTCAAAAGAAACTAAAAAATATTCTAATATAGTAAAATTACTCTTGACCTGCACCGAATGAACCGGCTAGTCAGAAACGTCACACTGGGAAGATATTTGTAA
The DNA here is from genome assembly GCF_044657685.1 of Stegodyphus dumicola. NCBI lineage: Eukaryota > Metazoa > Arthropoda > Arachnida > Araneae > Eresidae > Stegodyphus > Stegodyphus dumicola. The sequence continues at coordinate 7,970,683 of NC_140775.1, read as the reverse complement.
CAGCTGCTCTTTATTTATTTACTCATCCAAAAAGTAAGATTTCCTCTTAGAAGAAACTAAAAAAAATCTAATATAATAAAATTACTCTTGAACTGCACCGAATGAACCAGCTAGTCAGAAACGTCACACTGGGAAGATATTTGTAACAGCTGCTCTTTATTTATTTACTCATCCAAAAAGTAAGATTTCCTCTTAGAAGAAACTAAAAAATATTCTAATATAATAAAATTACACTTGACCTGCACCGAATGAACCGGCTAGTCAGAAACGTCACACTGGGAAGATATTTGTAACAGCTGCTCTTTAATTATTTATTCATCCAAAAAGTAAGATTTCCTCTCAAAAGGAACTAAAAAATATTCTAATATAGTAAAATTACTCTTGACCTGCACCGAATGAACCGGCTAGTCAGAAACGTCACACTGGGAAGATATTTGTAACAGCTGCTCTTTAATTATTTATTCATCCAAAAAGTAAGATTTCCTCTCAAAAGAAACTAAAAAATATTCTAATATAGTAAAATTACTCTTGACCTGCACCGAATGAACCGGCTAGTCAGAAACGTCACACTGGGAAGATATTTTTAACAGCTGCTCTTTATTTATTTACTCATCCAAAGAGTAAGATTTCCTCTTAGAAGAAACTAAAAAATATTCTAATATAATAAAATTACTCTTGATCTGCACCGAATGAACCGGCTAGTGAGAAACGTCACACTGGGAAGATATTTTTAACAGCTGCTCTTTATTTATTTTTTCATCCAAAAAGTAAGATTTCCTCTCAAAAGGAAGTAAAAAATATTCTAATGTAACAAAATTACTCTTGACCTGCACCGAATGAACCGGCTAGTCAGAAACGTCACACTGGGAAGATATTTGTAACAGCTGCTCTTTAATTATTTATTCATCCAAAAAGTAAGATTTCCTCTCAAAAGAAACTAAAAAATATTCTAAAAACTAAAAAAAACTAAAAAATTAAAACTCTTGACCTGCACCGAATGAACCGGCTAGTCAGAAACGGCACACTGGGAAGATATTTTTAACAGCTGCTCTTTATTTATTTACTCATCCAAAAAGTAAGATTTCCTCTTAGAAGAAACTAAAAAATATTCTAATATAATAAAATTACTCTTGATCTGCACCGAATGAACCGGCTAGTCAGAACCGTCACACTGGGAAGATATTTTTAACAGCTACTCTTTATTTATTTTTTCATCCAAAAAGTAAGATTTCCTCTCAAAAGGAACTAAAAAATATTCTAATATAATAAAATTACTCTTGACCTGCACCGAATGAACCGGCTAGTCAGAAACGTCACACTGGGAAGGTATTTTTAACAGCTGCTCTTTAATAATTTATTCATCCAAAAAGTAAGATTTCCTCTCAGAAGAAACTAAAAAATATTCTAATATAGTAAAATTACTCTTGACCTGCACCGAATGACCCGGCTAGTCAGGAACGTCACACTGGGAAGATATTTGTAAGAGCTGCTCTTTATTTATTTATTCATCCAAAAAGTAAGATTTCCTCTCAAAAGAAACTAAAAAATATTCTAATATAGTAAAATTACTCTTGACCTGCACCGAATGAACCGGCTAGTCAGAAACGTCACACTGGGAAGATATTTGTAACAGCTGCTCTTTATTTATTTACTCATCCAAAAAGTAAGATTTCCTCTTAGAAGAAACTAAAAAAAATCTAATATAATAAAATTACTCTTGAACTGCACCGAATGAACCGGCTAGTCAGAAACGTCACACTGGGAAGATATTTGTAACAGCTGCTCTTTATTTATTTACTCATCCAAAAAGTAAGATTTCCTCTCAGAAGAAACTAAAAAATATTCTAATATAGTAAAATTACTCTTGACCTGCACCGAATGACCCGGCTAGTCAGAAACGTCACACTGGGAAGATATTTGTAACAGCTGCTCTTTATTTATTTATTCATCCAAAAAGTAAGATTTCCTCTCAAAAGAAACTAAAAAATATTCTAATATAGTGAAATTACTCTTGACCTGCACCGAATGAACCGGCTAGTCAGAAACGTCACACTGGGAAGATATTTGTTACCGCTGCTCTTTATTTATTTATTCATACAAAAAGTGAGATTTCCTCTCAAAAGAAACTAAAAAATATTCTAATATAGTAAAGTTACTCTTGACCTGCACCGAATGAACCGGCTAGTCAGAAACGTCACACTGGGAAGATATTTGTAACAGCTGCTCTTTATTTATTTACTCATCCAAAAAGTAAGATTTCCTCTTAGAAGAAACTAAAAAAAATCTAATATAATAAAATTACTCTTGAACTGCACCGAATGAACCGGCTAGTCAGAAACGTCACACTGGGAAGATATTTGTAACAGCTGCTCTTTATCTATTTATTCATCCAAAAAGTAAGATTTCCTCTCAAAAGGAACTAAAAAATATTCTAATATAGTAAAATTACTCTTGACCTGCACCGAATGAACCGGCTAGTCAGAAACGTCACACTGGGAAGATATTTGTAACAGCTGCTCTTTAATTATTTATTCATCCAAAAAGTAAGATTTCATCTCAAAAGAAACTAAAAAATATTCTAATATAGTAAAATTACTCTTGACCTGCACCGAATGAACCGGCTAGTCAGAAACGTCACACTGGGAAGATATTTTTAACAGCTACTCTTTATTTATTTACTCATCCAAAAAGTAAGATTTCCTCTTACAAGAAACAAAAATATATTCTAATATAGTAAAATTACTCTTGATCTGCACCGAATGAACCGGCTAGTCAGAAACGTCACACTGGGAAGATATTTTTAACAGCTTCTCTTTATTTATTTATTCATCCAAAAAGTAAGATTTCCTCTCAAAATAAACTAAAAAATATTCTAATATAATAAAATTACTCTTGACCTGCACCGAATGAACCGGCTAGTCATAAACGTCACACTGGGAAGATATTTGTAACAGCTGCTCTTTAATTATTTATTCATCCGAAAAGTAAGATTTCCTCTCAAAAGAAACTAAAAAATATTCTAATATAGTAAAATTACTCTTGACCTGCATCGAATGAACCGGCTAGTCAGAAACGTCACACTGGGAAGGTATTTTTAACAGCTGCTCTTTAATTATTTATTCATCCAAAAAGTAAGATTTCCTCTCAGAAGAAACTAAAAAATATTCTAATATAGTAAAATTACTCTTGACCTGCACCGAATGACCCGGCTAGTCAGGAACGTCACACTGGGAAGATATTTGTAAGAGCTGCTCTTTATTTATTTATTCATCCAAAAAGTAAGATTTCCTCTCAAAAGAAACTAAAAAATATTCTAATATAGTAAAATTACTCTTGACCTGCACCGAATGAACCGGCTAGTCAGAAACGTCACACTGGGAAGATATTTGTAACAGCTGCTCTTTATTTATTTACTCATCCAAAAAGTAAGATTTCCTCTTAGAAGAAACTAAAAAAAATCTAATATAATAAAATTACTCTTGAACTGCACCGAATGAACCAGCTAGTCAGAAACGTCACACTGGGAAGATATTTGTAACAGCTGCTCTTTATTTATTTACTCATCCAAAAAGTAAGATTTCCTCTTAGAAGAAACTAAAAAATATTCTAATATAATAAAATTACACTTGACCTGCACCGAATGAACCGGCTAGTCAGAAACGTCACACTGGGAAGATATTTGTAACAGCTGCTCTTTAATTATTTATTCATCCAAAAAGTAAGATTTCCTCTCAAAAGGAACTAAAAAATATTCTAATATAGTAAAATTACTCTTGACCTGCACCGAATGAACCGGCTAGTCAGAAACGTCACACTGGGAAGATATTTGTAACAGCTGCTCTTTAATTATTTATTCATCCAAAAAGTAAGATTTCCTCTCAAAAGAAACTAAAAAATATTCTAATATAGTAAAATTACTCTTGACCTGCACCGAATGAACCGGCTAGTCAGAAACGTCACACTGGGAAGATATTTTTAACAGCTGCTCTTTATTTATTTACTCATCCAAAGAGTAAGATTTCCTCTTAGAAGAAACTAAAAAATATTCTAATATAATAAAATTACTCTTGATCTGCACCGAATGAACCGGCTAGTGAGAAACGTCACACTGGGAAGATATTTTTAACAGCTGCTCTTTATTTATTTTTTCATCCAAAAAGTAAGATTTCCTCTCAAAAGGAAGTAAAAAATATTCTAATGTAACAAAATTACTCTTGACCTGCACCGAATGAACCGGCTAGTCAGAAACGTCACACTGGGAAGATATTTGTAACAGCTGCTCTTTAATTATTTATTCATCCAAAAAGTAAGATTTCCTCTCAAAAGAAACTAAAAAATATTCTAAAAACTAAAAAAAACTAAAAAATTAAAACTCTTGACCTGCACCGAATGAACCGGCTAGTCAGAAACGGCACACTGGGAAGATATTTTTAACAGCTGCTCTTTATTTATTTACTCATCCAAAAAGTAAGATTTCCTCTTAGAAGAAACTAAAAAATATTCTAATATAATAAAATTACTCTTGATCTGCACCGAATGAACCGGCTAGTCAGAACCTTCACACTGGGAAGATATTTTTAACAGCTACTCTTTATTTATTTTTTCATCCAAAAAGTAAGATTTCCTCTCAAAAGGAACTAAAAAATATTCTAATATAATAAAATTACTCTTGACCTGCACCGAATGAACCGGCTAGTCAGAAACGTCACACTGGGAAGGTATTTTTAACAGCTGCTCTTTAATTATTTATTCATCCAAAAAGTAAGATTTCCTCTCAGAAGAAACTAAAAAATATTCTAATATAGTAAAATTACTCTTGACCTGCACCGAATGACCCGGCTAGTCAGGAACGTCACACTGGGAAGATATTTGTAAGAGCTGCTCTTTATTTATTTATTCATCCAAAAAGTAAGATTTCCTCTCAAAAGAAACTAAAAAATATTCTAATATAGTAAAATTACTCTAGACCTGCACCGAATGAACCGGCTAGGCAGAAACATCACACTGGGAAGATATTTGTAACAGCTGCTCTTTATTTATTTACTCATCCAAAAAGTAAGATTTCCTCTTAGAAGAAACTAAAAAAAATCTAATATAATAAAATTACTCTTGAACTGCACCGAATGAACCGGCTAGTCAGAAACGTCACACTGGGAAGATATTTGTAACAGCTGCTCTTTATTTATTTACTCATCCAAAAAGTAAGATTTCCTCTTAGAAGAAACTAAAAAATATTCTAATATAATAAAATTACACTTGACCTGCACCGAATGAACCGGCTAGTCAGAAACGTCACACTGGGAAGATATTTGTAACAGCTGCTCTTTAATTATTTATTCATCCAAAAAGTAAGATTTCCTCTCAAAAGGAACTAAAAAATATTCTAATATAGTAAAATTACTCTTGACCTGCACCGAATGAACCGGCTAGTCAGAAACGTCACACTGGGAAGATATTTGTAACAGCTGCTCTTTAATTATTTATTCATCCAAAAAGTAAGATTTCCTCTCAAAAGAAACTAAAATATATTCTAATATAGTAAAATTACTCTTGACCTGCACCGAATGAACCGGCTAGTCAGAAACGTCACACTGGGAAGATATTTTTAACAGCTGCTCTTTATTTATTTACTCATCCAAAGAGTAAGATTTCCTCTTAGAAGAAACTAAAAAATATTCTAATATAATAAAATTACTCTTGATCTGCACCGAATGAACCGGCTAGTCAGAAACGTCACACTGGGAAGATATTTTTAACAGCTGCTCTTTATTTATTTTTTCATCCAAAAAGTAAGATTTCCTCTCAAAAGGAAGTAAAAAATATTCTAATGTAATAAAATTACTCTTGACCTGCACCGAATGAACCGGCTAGTCAGAAACGTCACACTGGGAAGATATTTGTAACAGCTGCTCTTTAATTATTTATTCATCCAAAAAGTAAGATTTCCTCTCAAAAGAAACTAAAAAATATTCTAAAAACTAAAAAAACTAAAAAATTAAAACTCTTGACCTGCACCGAATGAACCGGCTAGTCAGAAACGGCACACTGGGAAGATATTTTTAACCGCTGCTCTTTATTTATTTACTCATCCAAAAAGTAAGATTTCCTCTTAGAAGAAACTAAAAAATATTCTAATATAATAAAATTACTCTTGATCTGCACCGAATGAACCGGCTAGTCAGAACCGTCACACTGGGAAGATATTTTTAACAGCTACTCTTTATTTATTTTTTCATCCAAAAAGTAAGATTTCCTCTCAAAAGGAACTAAAAAATATTCTAATATAATAAAATTACTCTTGACCTGCACCGAATGAACCGGCTAGTCAGAAACGTCACACTGGGAAGATATTTGTAACAGCTGCTCTTTAATTATTTATTCATCCAAAAAGTAAGATTTCCTCTCAGAAGAAACTAAAAAATGTTCTAATATAGTAAAATTACTCTTGACCTGCACCGAATGAACCGGCTAGTCAGAAACGTCACACTGGGAAGATATTTGTAACAGCTGCTCTTTAATTATTTATTCATCCAAAAAGTAAGATTTCCTCTCAGAAGGAACTAAAATATGTTCTAATATATTAAAATTACTCTTGACCTGCATCGAATGACCTTGCTAGATAGAAACGTCACACTAGGAAGATATTTGTAACAGCTGCTCTTTATTTATTTATTCATCCAAAAAGTAAGATTTCCTCTCAAAATAAACTAAAAAATATTCCAATATAGTAAAATTACTCTTGACCTGCACCGAATGAACCGGCTAGTCAGAAACGTCACACTGGGAAGATATTTGTAACAGCTGCTCTTTAATTATTTATTCATCCAAAAAGTAAGATTTCCTCTCAGAAGAAACTAAAAAATGTTCTAATATAGTAAAATTACTCTTGACCTGCACCGAATGAACCGGCTAGTCAGAACGTCACACTGGGAAGATATTTGTAACAGCTGCTCTTTAATTATTTATTCATCCAAAAAGTAAGATTTCCTCTCAGAAGAAACTAAAATATGTTCTAATATATTAAAATTACTCTTGACCTGCATCGAATGACCTTGCTAGATAGAAACGTCACACTGGGAAGATATTTGTAACAGCTGCTCTTTATTTATTTATTCATCCAAAAAGTAAGATTTCCTCTCAAAAGAAACTAAAAAATATTCCAATATAGTAAAATTACTCTTGAACTGCACCGAATGAACCGGCTAGTCAGAAACGTCACACTGGGAAGATATTTGTAACAGCTACTCTTTATTTATTTATTCATACAAAAATAAGATTTCCTTTTAAAAGAAACTAAAAAATATTCTAATATAATAAAATTACTCTTGACCTGCACCGAATGAACCGGCTAGTCATAAACGTCACACTGGGAAGATATTTGTAACAGCTGCTCTTTAATTATTTTTTCATCCGAAAAGTAAGATTTCCTCTCAAAAGAAACTAAAAAATATTCTAATATAGTAAAATTACTCTTGACCTGCATCGAATGAACCGGCTAGTCAGAAACGTCACACTGGGAAGATATTTGTAACAGCTGCTCTTTAATTATTTATTCATCCAAAAAGTAAGATTTCCTCTCAAAAGAAACTAAAAAATATTCTAATATAGTAAAATTACTCTTGACCTGCACCGAATGAACCGGCTAGTCAGAAACGTCACACTGGGAAGATATTTTTAACAGCTACTCTTTATTTATTTACTCATCCAAAAAGTAAGATTTCCTTTTAGAAGAAACTAAAATATATTCTAATATAGTAAAATTACTCTTGATCTGCACCGAATGAACCGGCTAGTCAGAAACGTGACACTGGGAAGATATTTTTAACAGCTTCTCTTTATTTATTTATTCATCCAAAAAGTAAGATTTCCTCTCAAAAGAAACTAAAAAATATTCTAATATAATAAAATTACTCTTGACCTGCACCGAATGAACCGGCTAGTCATAAACGTCACACTGGGAAGATATTTGTAACAGCTGCTCTTTAATTATTTATTCATCCGAAAAGTAAGATTTCCTCTCAAAAGAAACTAAAAAATATTCTAATATAGTAAAATTACTCTTGACCTGCACCGAATGAACCGGCTAGTCAGAAACGTCACACTGGGAAGGTATTTTTAACAGCTGCTCTTTATTTAATTATTCATCCAAAAAGTAAGATTTCCTCTCAGAAGAAACTAAAAAATATTCTAATATAGTAAAATTACTCTTGACCTGCACCGAATGACCCGGCTAGTCAGAAACGTCACACTGGGAAGATATTTGTAACAGCTGCTCTTTATTTATTTATTCATCCAAAAAGTAAGATTTCCTCTCAAAAGAAACTAAAAAATATTCTAATATAATAAAATTACTCTTGATCTGCACCGAATGAACCGGCTAGTCAGAACCGTCACACTGGGAAGATATTTTTAACAGCTACTCTTTATTTATTTTTTCATCCAAAAAGTAAGATTTCCTCTCAAAAGGAACTAAAAAATATTCTTATATAATAAAATTACTCTTGACCTGCACCGAATGAACCGGCTAGTCAGAAACGTCACACTGGGAAGATATTTGTAACAGCTGCTCTTTAATTATTTATTCATCCAAAAAGTAAGATTTCCTCTCAGAAGAAACTAAAAAATGTTCTAATATAGTAAAATTACTCTTGACCTGCACCGAATGAACCGGCTAGTCAGAAACGTCACACTGGGAAGATATTTGTAACAGCTGCTCTTTAATTATTTATTCATCCAAAAAGTAAGATTTCCTCTCAGAAGGAACTAAAATATGTTCTAATATATTAAAATTACTCTTGACCTGCATCGAATGACCTTGCTAGATAGAAACGTCACACTAGGAAGATATTTGTAACAGCTGCTCTTTATTTATTTATTCATCCAAAAAGTAAGATTTCCTCTCAAAATAAACTAAAAAATATTCCAATATAGTAAAATTACTCTTGACCTGCACCGAATGAACCGGCTAGTCAGAAACGTCACACTGGGAAGATATTTGTAACAGCTGCTCTTTAATTATTTATTCATCCAAAAAGTAAGATTTCCTCTCAGAAGAAACTAAAAAATGTTCTAATATAGTAAAATTACTCTTGACCTGCACCGAATGAACCGGCTAGTCAGAACGTCACACTGGGAAGATATTTGTAACAGCTGCTCTTTAATTATTTATTCATCCAAAAAGTAAGATTTCCTCTCAGAAGAAACTAAAATATGTTCTAATATATTAAAATTACTCTTGACCTGCATCGAATGACCTCTCTAGATAGAAACGTCACACTGGGAAGATATTTGTAACAGCTGCTCTTTATTTATTTATTCATCCAAAAAGTAAGATTTCCTCTCAAAAGAAACTAAAAAATATTCCAATATAGTAAAATTACTCTTGAACTGCACCGAATGAACCGGCTAGTCAGAAACGTCACACTGGGAAGATATTTGTAACAGCTACTCTTTATTTATTTATTCATACAAAAATAAGATTTCCTTTTAAAAGAAACTAAAAAATATTCTAATATAATAAAATTACTCTTGACCTGCACCGAATGAACCGGCTAGTCATAAACGTCACACTGGGAAGATATTTGTAACAGCTGCTCTTTAATTATTTATTCATCCGAAAAGTAAGATTTCCTCTCAAAAGAAACTAAAAAATATTCTAATATAGTAAAATTACTCTTGACCTGCATCGAATGAACCGGCTAGTCAGAAACGTCACACTGGGAAGATATTTGTAACAGCTGCTCTTTAATTATTTATTCATCCAAAAAGTAAGATTTCCTCTCAAAAGAAACTAAAAAATATTCTAATATAGTAAAATTACTCTTGACCTGCACCGAATGAACCGGCTAGTCAGAAACGTCACACTGGGAAGATATTTTTAACAGCTACTCTTTATTTATTTACTCATCCAAAAAGTAAGATTTCCTTTTAGAAGAAACTAAAATATATTCTAATATAGTAAAATTACTCTTGATCTGCACCGAATGAACCGGCTAGTCAGAAACGTGACACTGGGAAGATATTTTTAACAGCTTCTCTTTATTTATTTATTCATCCAAAAAGTAAGATTTCCTCTCAAAAGAAACTAAAAAATATTCTAATATAATAAAATTACTCTTGACCTGCACCGAATGAACCGGCTAGTCATAAACGTCACACTGGGAAGATATTTGTAACAGCTGCTCTTTAATTATTTATTCATCCGAAAAGTAAGATTTCCTCTCAAAAGAAACTAAAAAATATTCTAATATAGTAAAATTACTCTTGACCTGCACCGAATGAACCGGCTAGTCAGAAACGTCACACTGGGAAGGTATTTTTAACAGCTGCTCTTTATTTAATTATTCATCCAAAAAGTAAGATTTCCTCTCAGAAGAAACTAAAAAATATTCTAATATAGTGAAATTACTCTTGACCTGCACCGAATGAACCGGCTAGTCAGAAACGTCACACTGGGAAGATATTTGTTACCGCTGCTCTTTATTTATTTATTCATACAAAAAGTGAGATTTCCTCTCAAAAGAAACTAAAAAATATTCTAATATAGTAAAATTACTCTTGACCTGCACCGAATGAACCGGCTAGTCAGAAACGTCACACTGGGAAGATATTTGTAACAGCTGCTCTTTATTTATTTACTCATCCAAAAAGTAAGATTTCCTCTTAGAAGAAACTAAAAAAAATCTAATATAATAAAATTACTCTTGAACTGCACCGAATGAACCGGCTAGTCAGAAACGTCACACTGGGAAGATATTTGTAACAGCTGCTCTTTATCTATTTATTCATCCAAAAAGTAAGATTTCCTCTCAAAAGGAACTAAAAAATATTCTAATATAGTAAAATTACTCTTGACCTGCACCGAATGAACCGGCTAGTCAGAAACGTCACACTGGGAAGATATTTGTAACAGCTGCTCTTTAATTATTTATTCATCCAAAAAGTAAGATTTCATCTCAAAAGAAACTAAAAAATATTCTAATATAGTAAAATTACTCTTGACCTGCACCGAATGAACCGGCTAGTCAGAAACGTCACACTGGGAAGATATTTTTAACAGCTACTCTTTATTTATTTACTCATCCAAAAAGTAAGATTTCCTCTTAGAAGAAACAAAAATATATTCTAATATAGTAAAATTACTCTTGATCTGCACCGAATGAACCGGCTAGTCAGAAACGTCACACTGGGAAGATATTTTTAACAGCTTCTCTTTATTTATTTATTCATCCAAAAAGTAAGATTTCCTCTCAAAATAAACTAAAAAATATTCTAATATAATAAAATTACTCTTGACCTGCACCGAATGAACCGGCTAGTCATAAACGTCACACTGGGAAGATATTTGTAACAGCTGCTCTTTAATTATTTATTCATCCGAAAAGTAAGATTTCCTCTCAAAAGAAACTAAAAAATATTCTAATATAGTAAAATTACTCTTGACCTGCATCGAATGAACCGGCTAGTCAGAAACGTCACACTGGGAAGGTATTTTTAACAGCTGCTCTTTAATTATTTATTCATCCAAAAAGTAAGATTTCCTCTCAGAAGAAACTAAAAAATATTCTAATATAGTAAAATTACTCTTGACCTGCACCGAATGACCCGGCTAGTCAGGAACGTCACACTGGGAAGATATTTGTAAGAGCTGCTCTTTATTTATTTATTCATCCAAAAAGTAAGATTTCCTCTCAAAAGAAACTAAAAAATATTCTAATATAGTAAAATTACTCTTGACCTGCACCGAATGAACCGGCTAGTCAGAAACGTCACACTGGGAAGATATTTGTAACAGCTGCTCTTTATTTATTTACTCATCCAAAAAGTAAGATTTCCTCTTAGAAGAAACTAAAAAAAATCTAATATAATAAAATTACTCTTGAACTGCACCGAATGAACCGGCTAGTCAGAAACGTCACACTGGGAAGATATTTGTAACAGCTGCTCTTTATTTATTTACTCATCCAAAAAGTAAGATTTCCTCTTAGAAGAAACTAAAAAATATTCTAATATAATAAAATTACACTTGACCTGCACCGAATGAACCGGCTAGTCAGAAACGTCACACTGGGAAGATATTTGTAACAGCTACTCTTTATTTATTTTTTCATCCAAAAAGTAAGATTTCCTCTCAAAAGGAACTAAAAAATATTCTAATATAATAAAATTACTCTTGACCTGCACCGAATGAACCGGCTAGTCAGAAACGTCACACTGGGAAGGTATTTTTAACAGCTGCTCTTTAATTATTTATTCATCCAAAAAGTAAGATTTCCTCTCAGAAGAAACTAAAAAATATTCTAATATAGTAAAATTACTCTTGACCTGCACCGAATGACCCGGCTAGTCAGGAACGTCACACTGGGAAGATATTTGTAAGAGCTGCTCTTTATTTATTTATTCATCCAAAAAGTAAGATTTCCTCTCAAAAGAAACTAAAAAATATTCTAATATAGTAAAATTACTCTAGACCTGCACCGAATGAACCGGCTAGTCAGAAACATCACACTGGGAAGATATTTGTAACAGCTGCTCTTTATTTATTTACTCATCCAAAAAGTAAGATTTCCTCTTAGAAGAAACTAAAAAAAATCTAATATAATAAAATTACTCTTGAACTGCACCGAATGAACCGGCTAGTCAGAAACGTCACACTGGGAAGATATTTGTAACAGCTGCTCTTTATTTATTTACTCATCCAAAAAGTAAGATTTCCTCTTAGAAGAAACTAAAAAATATTCTAATATAATAAAATTACACTTGACCTGCACCGAATGAACCGGCTAGTCAGAAACGTCACACTGGGAAGATATTTGTAACAGCTGCTCTTTAATTATTTATTCATCCAAAAAGTAAGATTTCCTCTCAAAAGGAACTAAAAAATATTCTAATATAGTAAAATTACTCTTGACCTGCACCGAATGAACCGGCTAGTCAGAAACGTCACACTGGGAAGATATTTGTAACAGCTGCTCTTTAATTATTTATTCATCCAAAAAGTAAGATTTCCTCTCAAAAGAAACTAAAATATATTCTAATATAGTAAAATTACTCTTGACCTGCACCGAATGAACCGGCTAGTCAGAAACGTCACACTGGGAAGATATTTTTAACAGCTGCTCTTTATTTATTTACTCATCCAAAGAGTAAGATTTCCTCTTAGAAGAAACTAAAAAATATTCTAATATAATAAAATTACTCTTGATCTGCACCGAATGAACCGGCTAGTCAGAAACGTCACACTGGGAAGATATTTTTAACAGCTGCTCTTTATTTATTTTTTCATCCAAAAAGTAAGATTTCCTCTCAAAAGGAAGTAAAAAATATTCTAATGTAATAAAATTACTCTTGACCTGCACCGAATGAACCGGCTAGTCAGAAACGTCACACTGGGAAGATATTTGTAACAGCTGCTCTTTAATTATTTATTCATCCAAAAAGTAAGATTTCCTCTCAAAAGAAACTAAAAAATATTCTAAAAACTAAAAAAACTAAAAAATTAAAACTCTTGACCTGCACCGAATGAACCGGCTAGTCAGAAACGGCACACTGGGAAGATATTTTTAACCGCTGCTCTTTATTTATTTACTCATCCAAAAAGTAAGATTTCCTCTTAGAAGAAACTAAAAAATATTCTAATATAATAAAATTACTCTTGATCTGCACCGAATGAACCGGCTAGTCAGAACCGTCACACTGGGAAGATATTTTTAACAGCTACTCTTTATTTATTTTTTCATCCAAAAAGTAAGTATTCCTCTCAAAAGGAACTAAAAAATATTCTAATATAATAAAATTACTCTTGACCTGCACCGAATGAACCGGCTAGTCAGAAACGTCACACTGGGAAGATATTTGTAACAGCTGCTCTTTAATTATTTATTCATCCAAAAAGTAAGATTTCCTCTCAGAAGAAACTAAAAAATGTTCTAATATAGTAAAATTACTCTTGACCTGCACCGAATGAACCGGCTAGTCAGAAACGTCACACTGGGAAGATATTTGTAACAGCTGCTCTTTAATTATTTATTCATCCAAAAAGTAAGATTTCCTCTCAGAAGGAACTAAAATATGTTCTAATATATTAAAATTACTCTTGACCTGCATCGAATGACCTTGCTAGATAGAAACGTCACACTAGGAAGATATTTGTAACAGCTGCTCTTTATTTATTTATTCATCCAAAAAGTAAGATTTCCTCTCAAAATAAACTAAAAAATATTCCAATATAGTAAAATTACTCTTGACCTGCACCGAATGAACCGGCTAGTCAGAAACGTCACACTGGGAAGATATTTGTAACAGCTGCTCTTTAATTATTTATTCATCCAAAAAGTAAGATTTCCTCTCAGAAGAAACTAAAAAATGTTCTAATATAGTAAAATTACTCTTGACCTGCACCGAATGAACCGGCTAGTCAGAACGTCACACTGGGAAGATATTTGTAACAGCTGCTCTTTAATTATTTATTCATCCAAAAAGTAAGATTTCCTCTCAGAAGAAACTAAAATATGTTCTAATATATTAAAATTACTCTTGACCTGCATCGAATGACCTTGCTAGATAGAAACGTCACACTGGGAAGATATTTGTAACAGCTGCTCTTTATTTATTTATTCATCCAAAAAGTAAGATTTCCTCTCAAAAGAAACTAAAAAATATTCCAATATAGTAAAATTACTCTTGAACTGCACCGAATGAACCGGCTAGTCAGAAACGTCACACTGGGAAGATATTTGTAACAGCTACTCTTTATTTATTTATTCATACAAAAATAAGATTTCCTTTTAAAAGAAACTAAAAAATATTCTAATATAATAAAATTACTCTTGACCTGCACCGAATGAACCGGCTAGTCATAAACGTCACACTGGGAAGATATTTGTAACAGCTGCTCTTTAATTATTTTTTCATCCGAAAAGTAAGATTTCCTCTCAAAAGAAACTAAAAAATATTCTAATATAGTAAAATTACTCTTGACCTGCATCGAATGAACCGGCTAGTCAGAAACGTCACACTGGGAAGATATTTGTAACAGCTGCTCTTTAATTATTTATTCATCCAAAAAGTAAGATTTCCTCTCAAAAGAAACTAAAAAATATTCTAATATAGTAAAATTACTCTTGACCTGCACCGAATGAACCGGCTAGTCAGAAACGTCACACTGGGAAGATATTTTTAACAGCTACTCTTTATTTATTTACTCATCCAAAAAGTAAGATTTCCTTTTAGAAGAAACTAAAATATATTCTAATATAGTAAAATTACTCTTGATCTGCACCGAATGAACCGGCTAGTCAGAAACGTGACACTGGGAAGATATTTTTAACAGCTCCTCTTTATTTATTTATTCATCCAAAAAGTAAGATTTCCTCTCAAAAGAAACTAAAAAATATTCTAATATAATAAAATTACTCTTGACCTGCACCGAATGAACCGGCTAGTCATAAACGTCACACTGGGAAGATATTTGTAACAGCTGCTCTTTAATTATTTATTCATCCGAAAAGTAAGATTTCCTCTCAAAAGAAACTAAAAAATATTCTAATATAGTAAAATTACTCTTGACCTGCACCGAATGAACCGGCTAGTCAGAAACGTCACACTGGGAAGGTATTTTTAACAGCTGCTCTTTATTTAATTATTCATCCAAAAAGTAAGATTTCCTCTCAGAAGAAACTAAAAAATATTCTAATATAGTAAAATTACTCTTGACCTGCACCGAATGACCCGGCTAGTCAGAAACGTCACACTGGGAAGATATTTGTAACAGCTGCTCTTTATTTATTTATTCATCCAAAAAGTAAGATTTCCTCTCAAAAGAAACTAAAAAATATTCTAATATAATAAAATTACTCTTGATCTGCACCGAATGAACCGGCTAGTCAGAACCGTCACACTGGGAAGATATTTTTAACAGCTACTCTTTATTTATTTTTTCATCCAAAAAGTAAGATTTCCTCTCAAAAGGAACTAAAAAATATTCTAATATAATAAAATTACTCTTGACCTGCACCGAATGAACCGGCTAGTCAGAAACGTCACACTGGGAAGATATTTGTAACAGCTGCTCTTTAATTATTTATTCATCCAAAAAGTAAGATTTCCTCTCAGAAGAAACTAAAAAATGTTCTAATATAGTAAAATTACTCTTGACCTGCACCGAATGAACCGGCTAGTCAGAAACGTCACACTGGGAAGATATTTGTAACAGCTGCTCTTTAATTATTTATTCATCCAAAAAGTAAGATTTCCTCTCAGAAGGAACTAAAATATGTTCTAATATATTAAAATTACTCTTGACCTGCATCGAATGACCTTGCTAGATAGAAACGTCACACTAGGAAGATATTTGTAACAGCTGCTCTTTATTTATTTATTCATCCAAAAAGTAAGATTTCCTCTCAAAATAAACTAAAAAATATTCCAATATAGTAAAATTACTCTTGACCTGCACCGAATGAACCGGCTAGTCAGAAACGTCACACTGGGAAGATATTTGTAACAGCTGCTCTTTAATTATTTATTCATCCAAAAAGTAAGATTTCCTCTCAGAAGAAACTAAAAAATGTTCTAATATAGTAAAATTACTCTTGACCTGCACCGAATGAACCGGCTAGTCAGAACGTCACACTGGGAAGATATTTGTAACAGCTGCTCTTTAATTATTTATTCATCCAAAAAGTAAGATTTCCTCTCAGAAGAAACTAAAATATGTTCTAATATATTAAAATTACTCTTGACCTGCATCGAATGACCTCTCTAGATAGAAACGTCACACTGGGAAGATATTTGTAACAGCTGCTCTTTATTTATTTATTCATCCAAAAAGTAAGATTTCCTCTCAAAAGAAACTAAAAAATATTCCAATATAGTAAAATTACTCTTGAACTGCACCGAATGAACCGGCTAGTCAGAAACGTCACACTGGGAAGATATTTGTAACAGCTACTCTTTATTTATTTATTCATACAAAAATAAGATTTCCTTTTAAAAGAAACTAAAAAATATTCTAATATAATAAAATTACTCTTGACCTGCACCGAATGAACCGGCTAGTCATAAACGTCACACTGGGAAGATATTTGTAACAGCTGCTCTTTAATTATTTATTCATCCGAAAAGTAAGATTTCCTCTCAAAAGAAACTAAAAAATATTCTAATATAGTAAAATTACTCTTGACCTGCATCGAATGAACCGGCTAGTCAGAAACGTCACACTGGGAAGATATTTGTAACAGCTGCTCTTTAATTATTTATTCATCCAAAAAGTAAGATTTCCTCTCAAAAGAAACTAAAAAATATTCTAATATAGTAAAATTACTCTTGACCTGCACCGAATGAACCGGCTAGTCAGAAACGTCACACTGGGAAGATATTTTTAACAGCTACTCTTTATTTATTTACTCATCCAAAAAGTAAGATTTCCTTTTAGAAGAAACTAAAATATATTCTAATATAGTAAAATTACTCTTGATCTGCACCGAATGAACCGGCTAGTCAGAAACGTGACACTGGGAAGATATTTTTAACAGCTTCTCTTTATTTATTTATTCATCCAAAAAGTAAGATTTCCTCTCAAAAGAAACTAAAAAATATTCTAATATAATAAAATTACTCTTGACCTGCACCGAATGAACCGGCTAGTCATAAACGTCACACTGGGAAGATATTTGTAACAGCTGCTCTTTAATTATTTATTCATCCGAAAAGTAAGATTTCCTCTCAAAAGAAACTAAAAAATATTCTAATATAGTAAAATTACTCTTGACCTGCACCGAATGAACCGGCTAGTCAGAAACGTCACACTGGGAAGGTATTTTTAACAGCTGCTCTTTATTTAATTATTCATCCAAAAAGTAAGATTTCCTCTCAGAAGAAACTAAAAAATATTCTAATATAGTGAAATTACTCTTGACCTGCACCGAATGAACCGGCTAGTCAGAAACGTCACACTGGGAAGATATTTGTTACCGCTGCT
Organism: Stegodyphus dumicola; assembly: GCF_044657685.1. Classification (NCBI taxonomy): domain Eukaryota; kingdom Metazoa; phylum Arthropoda; class Arachnida; order Araneae; family Eresidae; genus Stegodyphus; species Stegodyphus dumicola. Next base: position 7,952,703 of record NC_140775.1, on the reverse strand, counting down.
CTTTATTTATTTATTCATACAAAAAGTGAGATTTCCTCTCAAAAGAAACTAAAAAATATTCTAATATAGTAAAATTACTCTTGACCTGCACCGAATGAACCGGCTAGTCAGAAACGTCACACTGGGAAGATATTTGTAACAGCTGCTCTTTATTTATTTACTCATCCAAAAAGTAAGATTTCCTCTTAGAAGAAACTAAAAAAAATCTAATATAATAAAATTACTCTTGAACTGCACCGAATGAACCGGCTAGTCAGAAACGTCACACTGGGAAGATATTTGTAACAGCTGCTCTTTATCTATTTATTCATCCAAAAAGTAAGATTTCCTCTCAAAAGGAACTAAAAAATATTCTAATATAGTAAAATTACTCTTGACCTGCACCGAATGAACCGGCTAGTCAGAAACGTCACACTGGGAAGATATTTGTAACAGCTGCTCTTTAATTATTTATTCATCCAAAAAGTAAGATTTCATCTCAAAAGAAACTAAAAAATATTCTAATATAGTAAAATTACTCTTGACCTGCACCGAATGAACCGGCTAGTCAGAAACGTCACACTGGGAAGATATTTTTAACAGCTACTCTTTATTTATTTACTCATCCAAAAAGTAAGATTTCCTCTTAGAAGAAACAAAAATATATTCTAATATAGTAAAATTACTCTTGATCTGCACCGAATGAACCGGCTAGTCAGAAACGTCACACTGGGAAGATATTTTTAACAGCTTCTCTTTATTTATTTATTCATCCAAAAAGTAAGATTTCCTCTCAAAATAAACTAAAAAATATTCTAATATAATAAAATTACTCTTGACCTGCACCGAATGAACCGGCTAGTCATAAACGTCACACTGGGAAGATATTTGTAACAGCTGCTCTTTAATTATTTATTCATCCGAAAAGTAAGATTTCCTCTCAAAAGAAACTAAAAAATATTCTAATATAGTAAAATTACTCTTGACCTGCATCGAATGAACCGGCTAGTCAGAAACGTCACACTGGGAAGGTATTTTTAACAGCTGCTCTTTAATTATTTATTCATCCAAAAAGTAAGATTTCCTCTCAGAAGAAACTAAAAAATATTCCAATATAGTAAAATTACTCTTGACCTGCACCGAATGAACCGGCTAGTCAGAAACGTCACACTGGGAAGATATTTGTAACAGCTGCTCTTTAATTATTTATTCATCCAAAAAGTAAGATTTCCTCTCAGAAGAAACTAAAAAATGTTCTAATATAGTAAAATTACTCTTGACCTGCACCGAATGAACCGGCTAGTCAGAACGTCACACTGGGAAGATATTTGTAACAGCTGCTCTTTAATTATTTATTCATCCAAAAAGTAAGATTTCCTCTCAGAAGAAACTAAAATATGTTCTAATATATTAAAATTACTCTTGACCTGCATCGAATGACCTTGCTAGATAGAAACGTCACACTGGGAAGATATTTGTAACAGCTGCTCTTTATTTATTTATTCATCCAAAAAGTAAGATTTCCTCTCAAAAGAAACTAAAAAATATTCCAATATAGTAAAATTACTCTTGAACTGCACCGAATGAACCGGCTAGTCAGAAACGTCACACTGGGAAGATATTTGTAACAGCTACTCTTTATTTATTTATTCATACAAAAATAAGATTTCCTTTTAAAAGAAACTAAAAAATATTCTAATATAATAAAATTACTCTTGACCTGCACCGAATGAACCGGCTAGTCATAAACGTCACACTGGGAAGATATTTGTAACAGCTGCTCTTTAATTATTTTTTCATCCGAAAAGTAAGATTTCCTCTCAAAAGAAACTAAAAAATATTCTAATATAGTAAAATTACTCTTGACCTGCATCGAATGAACCGGCTAGTCATAAACGTCACACTGGGAAGATATTTGTAACAGTTGCTCTTTAATTATTTATTCATCCAAAAAGTAAGATTTCCTCTCAAAAGAAACTAAAAAATATTCTAATATAGTAAAATTACTCTTGACCTGCACCGAATGAACCGGCTAGTCAGAAACGTCACACTGGGAAGATATTTTTAACAGCTACTCTTTATTTATTTACTCATCCAAAAAGTAAGATTTCCTTTTAGAAGAAACTAAAATATATTCTAATATAGTAAAATTACTCTTGATCTGCACCGAATGAACCGGCTAGTCAGAAACGTGACACTGGGAAGATATTTTTAACAGCTTCTCTTTATTTATTTATTCATCCAAAAAGTAAGATTTCCTCTCAAAAGAAACTAAAAAATATTCTAATATAATAAAATTACTCTTGACCTGCACCGAATGAACCGGCTAGTCATAAACGTCACACTGGGAAGATATTTGTAACAGCTGCTCTTTAATTATTTATTCATCCGAAAAGTAAGATTTCCTCTCAAAAGAAACTAAAAAATATTCTAATATAGTAAAATTACTCTTGACCTGCACCGAATGAACCGGCTAGTCAGAAACGTCACACTGGGAAGGTATTTTTAACAGCTGCTCTTTATTTAATTATTCATCCAAAAAGTAAGATTTCCTCTCAGAAGAAACTAAAAAATATTCTAATATAGTAAAATTACTCTTGACCTGCACCGAATGACCCGGCTAGTCAGAAACGTCACACTGGGAAGATATTTGTAACAGCTGCTCTTTATTTATTTATTCATCCAAAAAGTAAGATTTCCTCTCAAAAGAAACTAAAAAATATTCTAATATAATAAAATTACTCTTGATCTGCACCGAATGAACCGGCTAGTCAGAACCGTCACACTGGGAAGATATTTTTAACAGCTACTCTTTATTTATTTTTTCATCCAAAAAGTAAGATTTCCTCTCAAAAGGAACTAAAAAATATTCTAATATAATAAAATTACTCTTGACCTGCACCGAATGAACCGGCTAGTCAGAAACGTCACACTGGGAAGATATTTGTAACAGCTGCTCTTTAATTATTTATTCATCCAAAAAGTAAGATTTCCTCTCAGAAGAAACTAAAAAATGTTCTAATATAGTAAAATTACTCTTGACCTGCACCGAATGAACCGGCTAGTCAGAAACGTCACACTGGGAAGATATTTGTAACAGCTGCTCTTTAATTATTTATTCATCCAAAAAGTAAGATTTCCTCTCAGAAGGAACTAAAATATGTTCTAATATATTAAAATTACTCTTGACCTGCATCGAATGACCTTGCTAGATAGAAACGTCACACTAGGAAGATATTTGTAACAGCTGCTCTTTATTTATTTATTCATCCAAAAAGTAAGATTTCCTCTCAAAATAAACTAAAAAATATTCCAATATAGTAAAATTACTCTTGACCTGCACCGAATGAACCGGCTAGTCAGAAACGTCACACTGGGAAGATATTTGTAACAGCTGCTCTTTAATTATTTATTCATCCAAAAAGTAAGATTTCCTCTCAGAAGAAACTAAAAAATGTTCTAATATAGTAAAATTACTCTTGACCTGCACCGAATGAACCGGCTAGTCAGAACGTCACACTGGGAAGATATTTGTAACAGCTGCTCTTTAATTATTTATTCATCCAAAAAGTAAGATTTCCTCTCAGAAGAAACTAAAATATGTTCTAATATATTAAAATTACTCTTGACCTGCATCGAATGACCTCTCTAGATAGAAACGTCACACTGGGAAGATATTTGTAACAGCTGCTCTTTATCTATTTATTCATCCAAAAAGTAAGATTTCCTCTCAAAAGAAACTAAAAAATATTCCAATATAGTAAAATTACTCTTGAACTGCACCGAATGAACCGGCTAGTCAGAAACGTCACACTGGGAAGATATTTGTAACAGCTACTCTTTATTTATTTATTCATACAAAAATAAGATTTCCTTTTAAAAGAAACTAAAAAATATTCTAATATAATAAAATTACTCTTGACCTGCACCGAATGAACCGGCTAGTCATAAACGTCACACTGGGAAGATATTTGTAACAGCTGCTCTTTAATTATTTATTCATCCGAAAAGTAAGATTTCCTCTCAAAAGAAACTAAAAAATATTCTAATATAGTAAAATTACTCTTGACCTGCATCGAATGAACCGGCTAGTCAGAAACGTCACACTGGGAAGATATTTGTAACAGCTGCTCTTTAATTATTTATTCATCCAAAAAGTAAGATTTCCTCTCAAAAGAAACTAAAAAATATTCTAATATAGTAAAATTACTCTTGACCTGCACCGAATGAACCGGCTAGTCAGAAACGTCACACTGGGAAGATATTTTTAACAGCTACTCTTTATTTATTTACTCATCCAAAAAGTAAGATTTCCTTTTAGAAGAAACTAAAATATATTCTAATATAGTAAAATTACTCTTGATCTGCACCGAATGAACCGGCTAGTCAGAAACGTGACACTGGGAAGATATTTTTAACAGCTTCTCTTTATTTATTTATTCATCCAAAAAGTAAGATTTCCTCTCAAAAGAAACTAAAAAATATTCTAATATAATAAAATTACTCTTGACCTGCACCGAATGAACCGGCTAGTCATAAACGTCACACTGGGAAGATATTTGTAACAGCTGCTCTTTAATTATTTATTCATCCGAAAAGTAAGATTTCCTCTCAAAAGAAACTAAAAAATATTCTAATATAGTAAAATTACTCTTGACCTGCACCGAATGAACCGGCTAGTCAGAAACGTCACACTGGGAAGGTATTTTTAACAGCTGCTCTTTATTTAATTATTCATCCAAAAAGTAAGATTTCCTCTCAGAAGAAACTAAAAAATATTCTAATATAGTGAAATTACTCTTGACCTGCACCGAATGAACCGGCTAGTCAGAAACGTCACACTGGGAAGATATTTGTTACCGCTGCTCTTTATTTATTTATTCATACAAAAAGTGAGATTTCCTCTCAAAAGAAACTAAAAAATATTCTAATATAGTAAAATTACTCTTGACCTGCACCGAATGAACCGGCTAGTCAGAAACGTCACACTGGGAAGATATTTGTAACAGCTGCTCTTTATTTATTTACTCATCCAAAAAGTAAGATTTCCTCTTAGAAGAAACTAAAAAAAATCTAATATAATAAAATTACTCTTGAACTGCACCGAATGAACCGGCTAGTCAGAAACGTCACACTGGGAAGATATTTGTAACAGCTGCTCTTTATCTATTTATTCATCCAAAAAGTAAGATTTCCTCTCAAAAGGAACTAAAAAATATTCTAATATAGTAAAATTACTCTTGACCTGCACCGAATGAACCGGCTAGTCAGAAACGTCACACTGGGAAGATATTTGTAACAGCTGCTCTTTAATTATTTATTCATCCAAAAAGTAAGATTTCATCTCAAAAGAAACTAAAAAATATTCTAATATAGTAAAATTACTCTTGACCTGCACCGAATGAACCGGCTAGTCAGAAACGTCACACTGGGAAGATATTTTTAACAGCTACTCTTTATTTATTTACTCATCCAAAAAGTAAGATTTCCTCTTAGAAGAAACAAAAATATATTCTAATATAGTAAAATTACTCTTGATCTGCACCGAATGAACCGGCTAGTCAGAAACGTCACACTGGGAAGATATTTTTAACAGCTTCTCTTTATTTATTTATTCATCCAAAAAGTAAGATTTCCTCTCAAAATAAACTAAAAAATATTCTAATATAATAAAATTACTCTTGACCTGCACCGAATGAACCGGCTAGTCATAAACGTCACACTGGGAAGATATTTGTAACAGCTGCTCTTTAATTATTTATTCATCCGAAAAGTAAGATTTCCTCTCAAAAGAAACTAAAAAATATTCTAATATAGTAAAATTACTCTTGACCTGCATCGAATGAACCGGCTAGTCAGAAACGTCACACTGGGAAGGTATTTTTAACAGCTGCTCTTTAATTATTTATTCATCCAAAAAGTAAGATTTCCTCTCAGAAGAAACTAAAAAATATTCTAATATAGTAAAATTACTCTTGACCTGCACCGAATGACCCGGCTAGTCAGGAACGTCACACTGGGAAGATATTTGTAAGAGCTGCTCTTTATTTATTTATTCATCCAAAAAGTAAGATTTCCTCTCAAAAGAAACTAAAAAATATTCTAATATAGTAAAATTACTCTTGACCTGCACCGAATGAACCGGCTAGTCAGAAACGTCACACTGGGAAGATATTTGTAACAGCTGCTCTTTATTTATTTACTCATCCAAAAAGTAAGATTTCCTCTTAGAAGAAACTAAAAAAAATCTAATATAATAAAATTACTCTTGAACTGCACCGAATGAACCGGCTAGTCAGAAACGTCACACTGGGAAGATATTTGTAACAGCTGCTCTTTATTTATTTACTCATCCAAAAAGTAAGATTTCCTCTTAGAAGAAACTAAAAAATATTCTAATATAATAAAATTACACTTGACCTGCACCGAATGAACCGGCTAGTCAGAAACGTCACACTGGGAAGATATTTGTAACAGCTGCTCTTTAATTATTTATTCATCCAAAAAGTAAGATTTCCTCTCAAAAGGAACTAAAAAATATTCTAATATAGTAAAATTACTCTTGACCTGCACCGAATGAACCGGCTAGTCAGAAACGTCACACTGGGAAGATATTTGTAACAGCTGCTCTTTAATTATTTATTCATCCAAAAAGTAAGATTTCCTCTCAAAAGAAACTAAAAAATATTCTAATATAGTAAAATTACTCTTGACCTGCACCGAATGAACCGGCTAGTCAGAAACGTCACACTGGGAAGATATTTTTAACAGCTGCTCTTTATTTATTTACTCATCCAAAGAGTAAGATTTCCTCTTAGAAGAAACTAAAAAATATTCTAATATAATAAAATTACTCTTGATCTGCACCGAATGAACCGGCTAGTCAGAAACGTCACACTGGGAAGATATTTTTAACAGCTGCTCTTTATTTATTTTTTCATCCAAAAAGTAAGATTTCCTCTCAAAAGGAAGTAAAAAATATTCTAATGTAATAAAATTACTCTTGACCTGCACCGAATGAACCGGCTAGTCAGAAACGTCACACTGGGAAGATATTTGTAACAGCTGCTCTTTAATTATTTATTCATCCAAAAAGTAAGATTTCCTCTCAAAAGAAACTAAAAAATATTCTAAAAACTAAAAAAAACTAAAAAATTAAAACTCTTGACCTGCACCGAATGAACCGGCTAGTCAGAAACGGCACACTGGGAAGATATTTTTAACAGCTGCTCTTTATTTATTTACTCATCCAAAAAGTAAGATTTCCTCTTAGAAGAAACTAAAAAATATTATAATATAATAAAATTACTCTTGATCTGCACCGAATGAACCGGCTAGTCAGAACCGTCACACTGGGAAGATATTTTTAACAGCTACTCTTTATTTATTTTTTCATCCAAAAAGTAAGATTTCCTCTCAAAAGGAACTAAAAAATATTCTAATATAATAAAATTACTCTTGACCTGCACCGAATGAACCGGCTAGTCAGAAACGTCACACTGGGAAGGTATTTTTAACAGCTGCTCTTTAATTATTTATTCATCCAAAAAGTAAGATTTCCTCTCAGAAGAAACTAAAAAATATTCTAATATAGTAAAATTACTCTTGACCTGCACCGAATGACCCGGCTAGTCAGGAACGTCACACTGGGAAGATATTTGTAAGAGCTGCTCTTTATTTATTTATTCATCCAAAAAGTAAGATTTCCTCTCAAAAGAAACTAAAAATATTCTAATATAGTAAAATTACTCTTGACCTGCACCGAATGAACCGGCTAGTCAGAAACGTCACACTGGGAAGATATTTGTAACAGCTGCTCTTTATTTATTTACTCATCCAAAAAGTAAGATTTCCTCTTAGAAGAAACTAAAAAATATTCTAATATAGTAAAATTACTCTTGACCTGCACCGAATGAACCGGCTAGTCAGAAACGTCACACTGGGAAGATATTTTTAACAGCTACTCTTTATTTATTTACTCATCCAAAAAGTAAGATTTCCTCTTAGAAGAAGCAAAAATATATTCTAATATAGTAAAATTACTCTTGATCTGCACCGTATGAACCGGCTAGTCAGAAACGTCACACTGGGAAGATATTTTTAACAGCTTCTCTTTATTTATTTATTCATCCAAAAAGTAAGATTTCCTCTCAAAATAAACTAAAAAATATTCTAATATAATAAAATTACTCTTGACCTGCACCGAATGAACCGGCTAGTCATAAACGTCACACTGGGAAGATATTTGTAACAGCTGCTCTTTAATTATTTATTCATCCGAAAAGTAAGATTTCCTCTCAAAAGAAACTAAAAAATATTCTAATATAGTAAAATTACTCTTGACCTGCATCGAATGAACCGGCTAGTCAGAAACGTCACACTGGGAAGGTATTTTTAACAGCTGCTCTTTAATTATTTATTCATCCAAAAAGTAAGATTTCCTCTCAGAAGAAACTAAAAAATATTCTAATATAATAAAATTACACTTGACCTGCACCGAATGAACCGGCTAGTCAGAAACGTCACACTGGGAAGATATTTGTAACAGCTGCTCTTTAATTATTTATTCATCCAAAAAGTAAGATTTCCTCTCAAAAGGAACTAAAAAATATTCTAATATAGTAAAATTACTCTTGACCTGCACCGAATGAACCGGCTAGTCAGAAACGTCACACTGGGAAGATATTTGTAACAGCTGCTCTTTAATTATTTATTCATCCAAAAAGTAAGATTTCCTCTCAAAAGAAACTAAAAAATATTCTAATATAGTAAAATTACTCTTGACCTGCACCGAATGAACCGGCTAGTCAGAAACGTCACACTGGGAAGATATTTTTAACAGCTGCTCTTTATTTATTTACTCATCCAAAGAGTAAGATTTCCTCTTAGAAGAAACTAAAAAATATTCTAATATAATAAAATTACTCTTGATCTGCACCGAATGAACCGGCTAGTCAGAAACGTCACACTGGGAAGATATTTTTAACAGCTGCTCTTTATTTATTTTTTCATCCAAAAAGTAAGATTTCCTCTCAAAAGGAAGTAAAAAATATTCTAATGTAATAAAATTACTCTTGACCTGCACCGAATGAACCGGCTAGTCAGAAACGTCACACTGGGAAGATATTTGTAACAGCTGCTCTTTAATTATTTATTCATCCAAAAAGTAAGATTTCCTCTCAAAAGAAACTAAAAAATATTTAAAAACTAAAAAAAACTAAAAAATTAAAACTCTTGACCTGCACCGAATGAACCGGCTAGTCAGAAACGGCGCACTGGGAAGATATTTTTAACAGCTGCTCTTTATTTATTTACTCATCCAAAAAGTAAGATTTCCTCTTAGAAGAAACTAAAAAATATTCTAATATAATAAAATTACTCTTGATCTGCACCGAATGAACCGGCTAGTCAGAACCGTCACACTGGGAAGATATTTTTAACAGCTACTCTTTATTTATTTATTCATCCAAAAAGTAAGATTTCCTCTCAAAATAAACTAAAAAATATTCTAATATAATAAAATTACTCTTGACCTGCACCGAATGAACCGGCTAGTCATAAACGTCACACTGGGAAGATATTTGTAACAGCTGCTCTTTAATTATTTATTCATCCGAAAAGTAAGATTTCCTCTCAAAAGAAACTAAAAAATATTCTAATATAGTAAAATTACTCTTGACCTGCATCGAATGAACCGGCTAGTCAGAAACGTCACACTGGGAAGGTATTTTTAACAGCTGCTCTTTAATTATTTATTCATCCAAAAAGTAAGATTTCCTCTCAGAAGAAACTAAAAAATATTCTAATATAGTAAAATTACTCTTGACCTGCACCGAATGACCCGGCTAGTCAGGAACGTCACACTGGGAAGATATTTGTAAGAGCTGCTCTTTATTTATTTATTCATCCAAAAAGTAAGATTTCCTCTCAAAAGAAACTAAAAATATTCTAATATAGTAAAATTACTCTTGACCTGCACCGAATGAACCGGCTAGTCAGAAACGTCACACTGGGAAGATATTTGTAACAGCTGCTCTTTATTTATTTACTCATCCAAAAAGTAAGATTTCCTCTTAGAAGAAACTAAAAAATATTCTAATATAGTAAAATTACTCTTGACCTGCACCGAATGAACCGGCTAGTCAGAAACGTCACACTGGGAAGATATTTTTAACAGCTACTCTTTATTTATTTACTCATCCAAAAAGTAAGATTTCCTCTTAGAAGAAGCAAAAATATATTCTAATATAGTAAAATTACTCTTGATCTGCACCGAATGAACCGGCTAGTCAGAAACGTCACACTGGGAAGATATTTTTAACAGCTTCTCTTTTTTTATTTATTCATCCAAAAAGTAAGATTTCCTCTCAAAATAAACTAAAAAATATTCTAATATAATAAAATTACTCTTGACCTGCACCGAATGAACCGGCTAGTCATAAACGTCACACTGGGAAGATATTTGTAACAGCTGCTCTTTAATTATTTATTCATCCGAAAAGTAAGATTTCCTCTCAAAAGAAACTAAAAAATATTCTAATATAGTAAAATTACTCTTGACCTGCATCGAATGAACCGGCTAGTCAGAAACGTCACACTGGGAAGGTATTTTTAACAGCTGCTCTTTAATTATTTATTCATCCAAAAAGTAAGATTTCCTCTCAGAAGAAACTAAAAAATATTCTAATATAATAAAATTACACTTGACCTGCACCGAATGAACCGGCTAGTCAGAAACGTCACACTGGGAAGATATTTGTAACAGCTGCTCTTTAATTATTTATTCATCCAAAAAGTAAGATTTCCTCTCAAAAGGAACTAAAAAATATTCTAATATAGTAAAATTACTCTTGACCTGCACCGAATGAACCGGCTAGTCAGAAACGTCACACTGGGAAGATATTTGTAACAGCTGCTCTTTAATTATTTATTCATCCAAAAAGTAAGATTTCCTCTCAAAAGAAACTAAAAAATATTCTAATATAGTAAAATTACTCTTGACCTGCACCGAATGAACCGGCTAGTCAGAAACGTCACACTGGGAAGATATTTTTAACAGCTGCTCTTTATTTATTTACTCATCCAAAGAGTAAGATTTCCTCTTAGAAGAAACTAAAAAATATTCTAATATAATAAAATTACTCTTGATCTGCACCGAATGAACCGGCTAGTCAGAAACGTCACACTGGGAAGATATTTTTAACAGCTGCTCTTTATTTATTTTTTCATCCAAAAAGTAAGATTTCCTCTCAAAAGGAAGTAAAAAATATTCTAATGTAATAAAATTACTCTTGACCTGCACCGAATGAACCGGCTAGTCAGAAACGTCACACTGGGAAGATATTTGTAACAGCTGCTCTTTAATTATTTATTCATCCAAAAAGTAAGATTTCCTCTCAAAAGAAACTAAAAAATATTTAAAAACTAAAAAAAACTAAAAAATTAAAACTCTTGACCTGCACCGAATGAACCGGCTAGTCAGAAACGGCGCACTGGGAAGATATTTTTAACAGCTGCTCTTTATTTATTTACTCATCCAAAAAGTAAGATTTCCTCTTAGAAGAAACTAAAAAATATTCTAATATAATAAAATTACTCTTGATCTGCACCGAATGAACCGGCTAGTCAGAACCGTCACACTGGGAAGATATTTTTAACAGCTACTCTTTATTTATTTATTCATCCAAAAAGTAAGATTTCCTCTCAAAATAAACTAAAAAATATTCTAATATAATAAAATTACTCTTGACCTGCACCGAATGAACCGGCTAGTCATAAACGTCACACTGGGAAGATATTTGTAACAGCTGCTCTTTAATTATTTATTCATCCGAAAAGTAAGATTTCCTCTCAAAAGAAACTAAAAAATATTCTAATATAGTAAAATTACTCTTGACCTGCATCGAATGAACCGGCTAGTCAGAAACGTCACACTGGGAAGGTATTTTTAACAGCTGCTCTTTAATTATTTATTCATCCAAAAAGTAAGATTTCCTCTCAGAAGAAACTAAAAAATATTCTAATATAGTAAAATTACTCTTGACCTGCACCGAATGACCCGGCTAGTCAGGAACGTCACACTGGGAAGATATTTGTAAGAGCTGCTCTTTATTTATTTATTCATCCAAAAAGTAAGATTTCCTCTCAAAAAAAACTAAAAAATATTCTAATATAGTAAAATTACTCTTGACCTGCACCGAATGAACCGGCTAGTCAGAAACGTCACACCGGGAAGATATTTGTAACAGCTGCTCTTTATTTATTTACTCATCCAAAAAGTAAGATTTCCTCTTAGAAGAAACTAAAAAAAATCTAATATAATAAAATTACTCTTGAACTGCACCGAATGAACCGGCTAGTCAGAAACGTCACACTGGGAAGATATTTGTAACAGCTGCTCTTTATTTATTTACTCATCCAAAAAGTAAGATTTCCTCTTAGAAGAAACTAAAAAATATTCTAATATAATAAAATTACACTTGACCTGCACCGAATGACCCGGCTAGTCAGGAACGTCACACTGGGAAGATATTTGTAAGAGCTGCTCTTTATTTATTTATTCATCCAAAAAGTAAGATTTCCTCTCAAAAGAAACTAAAAATATTCTAATATAGTAAAATTACTCTTGACCTGCACCGAATGAACCGGCTAGTCAGAAACGTCACACTGGGAAGATATTTGTAACAGCTGCTCTTTATTTATTTACTCATCCAAAAAGTAAGATTTCCTCTTAGAAGAAACTAAAAAATATTCTAATATAGTAAAATTACTCTTGACCTGCACCGAATGAACCGGCTAGTCAGAAACGTCACACTGGGAAGATATTTTTAACAGCTACTCTTTATTTATTTACTCATCCAAAAAGTAAGATTTCCTCTTAGAAGAAGCAAAAATATATTCTAATATAGTAAAATTACTCTTGATCTGCACCGTATGAACCGGCTAGTCAGAAACGTCACACTGGGAAGATATTTTTAACAGCTTCTCTTTATTTATTTATTCATCCAAAAAGTAAGATTTCCTCTCAAAATAAACTAAAAAATATTCTAATATAATAAAATTACTCTTGACCTGCACCGAATGAACCGGCTAGTCATAAACGTCACACTGGGAAGATATTTGTAACAGCTGCTCTTTAATTATTTATTCATCCGAAAAGTAAGATTTCCTCTCAAAAGAAACTAAAAAATATTCTAATATAGTAAAATTACTCTTGACCTGCATCGAATGAACCGGCTAGTCAGAAACGTCACACTGGGAAGGTATTTTTAACAGCTGCTCTTTAATTATTTATTCATCCAAAAAGTAAGATTTCCTCTCAGAAGAAACTAAAAAATATTCTAATATAATAAAATTACACTTGACCTGCACCGAATGAACCGGCTAGTCAGAAACGTCACACTGGGAAGATATTTGTAAGAGCTGCTCTTTAATTATTTATTCATCCAAAAAGTAAGATTTCCTCTCAAAAGGAACTAAAAAATATTCTAATATAGTAAAATTACTCTTGACCTGCACCGAATGAACCGGCTAGTCAGAAACGTCACACTGGGAAGATATTTGTAACAGCTGCTCTTTAATTATTTATTCATCCAAAAAGTAAGATTTCCTCTCAAAAGAAACTAAAAAATATTCTAATATAGTAAAATTACTCTTGACCTGCACCGAATGAACCGGCTAGTCAGAAACGTCACACTGGGAAGATATTTTTAACAGCTGCTCTTTATTTATTTACTCATCCAAAGAGTAAGATTTCCTCTTAGAAGAAACTAAAAAATATTCTAATATAATAAAATTACTCTTGATCTGCACCGAATGAACCGGCTAGTCAGAAACGTCACACTGGGAAGATATTTTTAACAGCTGCTCTTTATTTATTTTTTCATCCAAAAAGTAAGATTTCCTCTCAAAAGGAAGTAAAAAATATTCTAATGTAATAAAATTACTCTTGACCTGCACCGAATGAACCGGCTAGTCAGAAACGTCACACTGGGAAGATATTTGTAACAGCTGCTCTTTAATTATTTATTCATCCAAAAAGTAAGATTTCCTCTCAAAAGAAACTAAAAAATATTTAAAAACTAAAAAAAACTAAAAAATTAAAACTCTTGACCTGCACCGAATGAACCGGCTAGTCAGAAACGGCGCACTGGGAAGATATTTTTAACAGCTGCTCTTTATTTATTTACTCATCCAAAAAGTAAGATTTCCTCTTAGAAGAAACTAAAAAATATTCTAATATAATAAAATTACTCTTGATCTGCACCGAATGAACCGGCTAGTCAGAACCGTCACACTGGGAAGATATTTTTAACAGCTACTCTTTATTTATTTATTCATCCAAAAAGTAAGATTTCCTCTCAAAATAAACTAAAAAATATTCTAATATAATAAAATTACTCTTGACCTGCACCGAATGAACCGGCTAGTCATAAACGTCACACTGGGAAGATATTTGTAACAGCTGCTCTTTAATTATTTATTCATCCGAAAAGTAAGATTTCCTCTCAAAAGAAACTAAAAAATATTCTAATATAGTAAAATTACTCTTGACCTGCATCGAATGAACCGGCTAGTCAGAAACGTCACACTGGGAAGGTATTTTTAACAGCTGCTCTTTAATTATTTATTCATCCAAAAAGTAAGATTTCCTCTCAGAAGAAACTAAAAAATATTCTAATATAGTAAAATTACTCTTGACCTGCACCGAATGACCCGGCTAGTCAGGAACGTCACACTGGGAAGATATTTGTAAGAGCTGCTCTTTATTTATTTATTCATCCAAAAAGTAAGATTTCCTCTCAAAAGAAACTAAAAATATTCTAATATAGTAAAATTACTCTTGACCTGCACCGAATGAACCGGCTAGTCAGAAACGTCACACTGGGAAGATATTTGTAACAGCTGCTCTTTATTTATTTACTCATCCAAAAAGTAAGATTTCCTCTTAGAAGAAACTAAAAAATATTCTAATATAGTAAAATTACTCTTGACCTGCACCGAATGAACCGGCTAGTCAGAAACGTCACACTGGGAAGATATTTTTAACAGCTACTCTTTATTTATTTACTCATCCAAAAAGTAAGATTTCCTCTTAGAAGAAGCAAAAATATATTCTAATATAGTAAAATTACTCTTGATCTGCACCGAATGAACCGGCTAGTCAGAAACGTCACACTGGGAAGATATTTTTAACAGCTTCTCTTTATTTATTTATTCATCCAAAAAGTAAGATTTCCTCTCAAAATAAACTAAAAAATATTCTAATATAATAAAATTACTCTTGACCTGCACCGAATGAACCGGCTAGTCATAAACGTCACACTGGGAAGATATTTGTAACAGCTGCTCTTTAATTATTTATTCATCCGAAAAGTAAGATTTCCTCTCAAAAGAAACTAAAAAATATTCTAATATAGTAAAATTACTCTTGACCTGCATCGAATGAACCGGCTAGTCAGAAACGTCACACTGGGAAGGTATTTTTAACAGCTGCTCTTTAATTATTTATTCATCCAAAAAGTAAGATTTCCTCTCAGAAGAAACTAAAAAATATTCTAATATAATAAAATTACACTTGACCTGCACCGAATGAACCGGCTAGTCAGAAACGTCACACTGGGAAGATATTTGTAACAGCTGCTCTTTAATTATTTATTCATCCAAAAAGTAAGATTTCCTCTCAAAAGGAACTAAAAAATATTCTAATATAGTAAAATTACTCTTGACCTGCACCGAATGAACCGGCTAGTCAGAAACGTCACACTGGGAAGATATTTGTAACAGCTGCTCTTTAATTATTTATTCATCCAAAAAGTAAGATTTCCTCTCAAAAGAAACTAAAAAATATTCTAATATAGTAAAATTACTCTTGACCTGCACCGAATGAACCGGCTAGTCAGAAACGTCACACTGGGAAGATATTTTTAACAGCTGCTCTTTATTTATTTACTCATCCAAAGAGTAAGATTTCCTCTTAGAAGAAACTAAAAAATATTCTAATATAATAAAATTACTCTTGATCTGCACCGAATGAACCGGCTAGTCAGAAACGTCACACTGGGAAGATATTTTTAACAGCTGCTCTTTATTTATTTTTTCATCCAAAAAGTAAGATTTCCTCTCAAAAGGAAGTAAAAAATATTCTAATGTAATAAAATTACTCTTGACCTGCACCGAATGAACCGGCTAGTCAGAAACGTCACACTGGGAAGATATTTGTAACAGCTGCTCTTTAATTATTTATTCATCCAAAAAGTAAGATTTCCTCTCAAAAGAAACTAAAAAATATTTAAAAACTAAAAAAAACTAAAAAATTAAAACTCTTGACCTGCACCGAATGAACCGGCTAGTCAGAAACGGCGCACTGGGAAGATATTTTTAACAGCTGCTCTTTATTTATTTACTCATCCAAAAAGTAAGATTTCCTCTTAGAAGAAACTAAAAAATATTCTAATATAATAAAATTACTCTTGATCTGCACCGAATGAACCGGCTAGTCAGAACCGTCACACTGGGAAGATATTTTTAACAGCTACTCTTTATTTATTTATTCATCCAAAAAGTAAGATTTCCTCTCAAAATAAACTAAAAAATATTCTAATATAATAAAATTACTCTTGACCTGCACCGAATGAACCGGCTAGTCATAAACGTCACACTGGGAAGATATTTGTAACAGCTGCTCTTTAATTATTTATTCATCCGAAAAGTAAGATTTCCTCTCAAAAGAAACTAAAAAATATTCTAATATAGTAAAATTACTCTTGACCTGCATCGAATGAACCGGCTAGTCAGAAACGTCACACTGGGAAGGTATTTTTAACAGCTGCTCTTTAATTATTTATTCATCCAAAAAGTAAGATTTCCTCTCAGAAGAAACTAAAAAATATTCTAATATAGTAAAATTACTCTTGACCTGCACCGAATGACCCGGCTAGTCAGGAACGTCACACTGGGAAGATATTTGTAAGAGCTGCTCTTTATTTATTTATTCATCCAAAAAGTAAGATTTCCTCTCAAAAAAAACTAAAAAATATTCTAATATAGTAAAATTACTCTTGACCTGCACCGAATGAACCGGCTAGTCAGAAACGTCACACTGGGAAGATATTTGTAACAGCTGCTCTTTATTTATTTACTCATCCAAAAAGTAAGATTTCCTCTTAGAAGAAACTAAAAAAAATCTAATATAATAAAATTACTCTTGAACTGCACCGAATGAACCGGCTAGTCAGAAACGTCACACTGGGAAGATATTTGTAACAGCTGCTCTTTATTTATTTACTCATCCAAAAAGTAAGATTTCCTCTTAGAAGAAACTAAAAAATATTCTAATATAATAAAATTACACTTGACCTGCACCGAATGAACCGGCTAGTCAGAAACGTCACACTGGGAAGATATTTGTAACAGCTGCTCTTTAATTATTTATTCATCCAAAAAGTAAGATTTCCTCTCAAAAGGAACTAAAAAATATTCTAATATAGTAAAATTACTCTTGACCTGCACCGAATGAACCGGCTAGTCAGAAACGTCACACTGGGAAGATATTTTTAACAGCTGCTCTTTATTTATTTTTTCATCCAAAAAGTAAGATTTCCTCTCAAAAGGAAGTAAAAAATATTCTAATGTAATAAAATTACTCTTGACCTGCACCGAATGAACCGGCTAGTCAGAAACGTCACACTGGGAAGATATTTGTAACAGCTGCTCTTTAATTATTTATTCATCCAAAAAGTAAGATTTCCTCTCAAAAGAAACTAAAAAATATTCTAAAAACTAAAAAAAACTAAAAAATTAAAACTCTTGACCTGCACCGAATGAACCGGCTAGTCAGAAACGGCGCACTGGGAAGATATTTTTAACAGCTGCTCTTTATTTATTTACTCATCCAAAAAGTAAGATTTCCTCTTAGAAGAAACTAAAAAATATTCTAATATAATAAAATTACTCTTGATCTGCACCGAATGAACCCGCTAGTCAGAACCGTCACACTGGGAAGATATTTTTAACAGCTACTCTTTATTTATTTTTTCATCCAAAAAGTAAGATTTCCTCTCAAAAGGAACTAAAAAGTATTCTAATATAATAAAATTACTCTTGACCTGCACCGAATGAACCGGCTAGTTAGAAACGTCACACTGGGAAGGTATTTTTAACAGCTGCTCTTTAATTATTTATTCATCCAAAAAGTAAGATTTCCTCTCAAAAGAAACTAAAAAATATTCTAATATAGTAAAATTACTCTTGACCTGCACCGAATGAACCGGCTAGTCAGAAACGTCACACTGGGAAGATATTTGTAACAGCTGCTCTTTATTTATTTACTCATCCAAAAAGTAAGATTTCCTCTTAGAAGAAACTAAAAAAAATCTAATATAATAAAATTACTCTTGAACTGCACCGAATGAACCGGCTAGTCAGAAACGTCACACTGGGAAGATATTTGTAACAGCTGCTCTTTATTTATTTACTCATCCAAAAAGTAAGATTTCCTCTTAGAAGAAACTAAAAAATATTCTAATATAATAAAATTACACTTGACCTGCACCGAATGAACCGGCTAGTCAGAAACGTCACACTGGGAAGATATTTGTAACAGCTGCTCTTTAATTATTTATTCATCCAAAAAGTAAGATTTCCTCTCAAAAGGAACTAAAAAATATTCTAATATAGTAAAATTACTCTTGACCTGCACCGAATGAACCGGCTAGTCAGAAACGTCACACTGGGAAGATATTTGTAACAGCTGCTCTTTATTTATTTACTCATCCAAAAAGTAAGATTTCCTCTTAGAAGAAACTAAAAAATATTCTAATATAATAAAATTACACTTGACCTGCACCGAATGAACCGGCTAGTCAGAAACGTCACACTGGGAAGATATTTGTAACAGCTGCTCTTTAATTATTTATTCATCCAAAAAGTAAGATTTCCTCTCAAAAGGAACTAAAAAATATTCTAATATAGTAAAATTACTCTTGACCTGCACCGAATGAACCGGCTAGTCAGAAACGTCACACTGGGAAGATATTTGTAACAGCTGCTCTTTAATTATTTATTCATCCAAAAAGTAAGATTTCCTCTCAAAAGAAACTAAAAAATATTCTAATATAGTAAAATTACTCTTGACCTGCACCGAATGAACCGGCTAGTCAGAAACGTCACACTGGGAAGATATTTTTAACAGCTGCTCTTTATTTATTTACTCATCCAAAGAGTAAGATTTCCTCTTAGAAGAAACTAAAAAATATTCTAATATAATAAAATTACTCTTGATCTGCACCGAATGAACCGGCTAGTCAGAAACGTCACACTGGGAAGATATTTTTAACAGCTGCTCTTTATTTATTTTTTCATCCAAAAAGTAAGATTTCCTCTCAAAAGGAAGTAAAAAATATTCTAATGTAATAAAATTACTCTTGACCTGCACCGAATGAACCGGCTAGTCAGAAACGTCACACTGGGAAGATATTTGTAACAGCTGCTCTTTAATTATTTATTCATCCAAAAAGTAAGATTTCCTCTCAAAAGAAACTAAAAAATATTCTAAAAACTAAAAAAAACGAAAAAATTAAAACTCTTGACCTGCACCGAATGAACCGGCTAGTCAGAAACGGCGCACTGGGAAGATATTTTTAACAGCTGCTCTTTATTTATTTACTCATCCAAAAAGTAAGATTTCCTCTTAGAAGAAACTAAAAAATATTCTAATATAATAAAATTACTCTTGATCTGCACCGAATGAACCGGCTAGTCAGAACCGTCACACTGGGAAGATATTTTTAACAGCTACTCTTTATTTATTTTTTCATCCAAAAAGTAAGATTTCCTCTCAAAAGGAACTAAAAAATATTCTAATATAATAAAATTACTCTTGACCTGCACCGAATGAACCGGCTAGTCAGAAACGTCACACTGGGAAGGTATTTTTAACAGCTGCTCTTTAATTATTTATTCATCCAAAAAGTAAGATTTCCTCTCAGAAGAAACTAAAAAATATTCTAATATAGTAAAATTACTCTTGACCTGCACCGAATGACCCGGCTAGTCAGGAACGTCACACTGGGAAGATATTTGTAAGAGCTGCTCTTTATTTATTTATTCATCCAAAAAGTAAGATTTCCTCTCAAAAGAAACTAAAAAATATTCTAATATAGTAAAATTACTCTTGACCTGCACCGAATGAACCGGCTAGTCAGAAACGTCACACTGGGAAGATATTTGTAACAGCTGCTCTTTATTTATTTACTCATCCAAAAAGTAAGATTTCCTCTTAGAAGAAACTAAAAAAAATCTAATATAATAAAATTACTCTTGAACTGCACCGAATGAACCGGCTAGTCAGAAACGTCACACTGGGAAGATATTTGTAACAGCTGCTCTTTATTTATTTACTCATCCAAAAAGTAAGATTTCCTCTTAGAAGAAACTAAAAAATATTCTAATATAATAAAATTACACTTGACCTGCACCGAATGAACCGGCTAGTCAGAAACGTCACACTGGGAAGATATTTGTAACAGCTGCTCTTTAATTATTTATTCATCCAAAAAGTAAGATTTCCTCTCAAAAGGAACTAAAAAATATTCTAATATAGTAAAATTACTCTTGACCTGCACCGAATGAACCGGCTAGTCAGAAACGTCACACTGGGAAGATATTTGTAACAGCTGCTCTTTAATTATTTATTCATCCAAAAAGTAAGATTTCCTCTCAAAAGAAACTAAAAAATATTCTAATATAGTAAAATTACTCTTGACCTGCACCGAATGAACCGGCTAGTCAGAAACGTCACACTGGGAAGATATTTTTAACAGCTGCTCTTTATTTATTTACTCATCCAAAGAGTAAGATTTCCTCTTAGAAGAAACTAAAAAATATTCTAATATAATAAAATTACTCTTGATCTGCACCGAATGAACCGGCTAGTCAGAAACGTCACACTGGGAAGATATTTTTAACAGCTGCTCTTTATTTATTTTTTCATCCAAAAAGTAAGATTTCCTCTCAAAAGGAAGTAAAAAATATTCTAATGTAATAAAATTACTCTTGACCTGCACCGAATGAACCGGCTAGTCAGAAACGTCACACTGGGAAGATATTTGTAACAGCTGCTCTTTAATTATTTATTCATCCAAAAAGTAAGATTTCCTCTCAAAAGAAACTAAAAAATATTCTAAAAACTAAAAAAAACTAAAAAATTAAAACTCTTGACCTGCACCGAATGAACCGGCTAGTCAGAAACGGCACACTGGAAGATATTTTTAACAGCTGCTCTTTATTTATTTACTCATCCAAAAAGTAAGATTTCCTCTTAGAAGAAACTAAAAAATATTCTAATATAATAAAATTACTCTTGATCTGCACCGAATGAACCGGCTAGTCAGAACCGTCACACTGGGAAGATATTTTTAACAGCTACTCTTTATTTATTTTTTCATCCAAAAAGTAAGATTTCCTCTCAAAAGGAACTAAAAAATATTCTAATATAATAAAATTACTCTTGACCTGCACCGAATGAACCGGCTAGTCAGAAACGTCACACTGGGAAGATATTTGTAACAGCTGCTCTTTAATTATTTATTCATCCAAAAAGTAAGATTTCCTCTCAGAAGAAACTAAAAAATGTTCTAATATAGTAAAATTACTCTTGACCTGCACCGAATGAACCGGCTAGTCAGAAACGTCACACTGGGAAGATATTTGTAACAGCTGCTCTTTAATTATTTATTCATCCAAAAAGTAAGATTTCCTCTCAGAAGGAACTAAAATATGTTCTAATATATTAAAATTACTCTTGACCTGCATCGAATGACCTTGCTAGATAGAAACGTCACACTAGGAAGATATTTGTAACAGCTGCTCTTTATTTATTTATTCATCCAAAAAGTAAGATTTCCTCTCAAAATAAACTAAAAAATATTCCAATATAGTAAAATTACTCTTGACCTGCACCGAATGAACCGGCTAGTCAGAAACGTCACACTGGGAAGATATTTGTAACAGCTGCTCTTTAATTATTTATTCATCCAAAAAGTAAGATTTCCTCTCAGAAGAAACTAAAAAATGTTCTAATATAGTAAAATTACTCTTGACCTGCACCGAATGAACCGGCTAGTCAGAAACGTCACACTGGGAAGATATTTGTAACAGCTGCTCTTTAATTATTTATTCATCCAAAAAGTAAGATTTCCTCTCAGAAGAAACTAAAATATGTTCTAATATATTAAAATTACTCTTGACCTGCATCGAATGACCTTGCTAGATAGACACGTCACACTGGGAAGATATTTGTAACAGCTGCTCTTTATTTATTTATTCATCCAAAAAGTAAGATTTCCTCTCAAAAGAAACTAAAAAATATTCCAATATAGTAAAATTACTCTTGAACTGCACCGAATGAACCGGCTAGTCAGAAACGTCACACTGGGAAGATATTTGTAACAGCTACTCTTTATTTATTTATTCATACAAAAATAAGATTTCCTTTTAAAAGAAACTAAAAAATATTCTAATATAGTAAAATTACTCTTGACCTGCACCGAATGAACCGGCTAGTCAGAAATGTCACACTGGGAAGATATTTGTAACAGCTGCTCTTTAATTATTTATTCATCCAAAAAGTAAGATTTCCTCTCAAAAGGAACTAAAAAATATTCTAATATAGTAAAATTACTCTTGACCTGCACCGAATGAACCGGCTAGTCAGAAACGTCACACTGGGCAGATATTTGTAACAGCTGCTCTTTAATTATTTATTCATCCAAAAAGTAAGATTTCCTCTCAAAAGAAACTAAAAAATATTCTAATATAGTAAAATTACTCTTGACCTGCACCGAATGAACCGGCTAGTCAGAAACGTCACACTGGGAAGATATTTGTAACAGCTGCTCTTTAATTATTTATTCATCCAAAAAGTAAGATTTCCTCTCAGAAGAAACTAAAAAATGTTCTAATATAGTAAAATTACTCTTGACCTGCACCGAATGAACCGGCTAGTCAGAAACGTCACACTGGGAAGATATTTGTAACAGCTGCTCTTTAATTATTTATTCATCCAAAAAGTAAGATTTCCTCTCAGAAGAAACTAAAATATGTTCTAATATATTAAAATTACTCTTGACCTGCATCGAATGACCTTGCTAGATAGAAACGTCACACTGGGAAGATATTTGTAACAGCTGCTCTTTATTTATTTATTCATCCAAAAAGTAAGATTTCCTCTCAAAAGAAACTAAAAAATATTCCAATATAGTAAAATTACTCTTGACCTGCACCGAATGAACCGGCTAGTCAGAAACGTCACACTGGGAAGATATTTGTAACAGCTGCTCTTTAATTATTTATTCATCCAAAAAGTAAGATTTCCTCTCAGAAGAAACTAAAATATGTTCTAATATATTAAAATTACTCTTGACCTGCATCGAATGACCTTGCTAGATAGAAACGTCACACTGGGAAGATATTTGTAACAGCTGCTCTTTATTTATTTATTCATCCAAAAAGTAAGATTTCCTCTCAAAAGAAACTAAAAAATATTCCAATATAGTAAAATTACTCTTGAACTGCACCGAATGAACCGGCTAGTCAGAAACGTCACACTGGGAAGATATTTGTAACAGCTACTCTTTATTTATTTATTCATACAAAAATAAGATTTCCTTTTAAAAGAAACTAAAAAATATTCTAATATAGTAAAATTACTCTTGACCTGCACCGAATGAACCGGCTAGTCAGAAATGTCACACTGGGAAGATATTTGTAACAGCTGCTCTTTAATTATTTATTCATCCAAAAAGTAAGATTTCCTCTCAAAAGGAACTAAAAAATATTCTAATATAGTAAAATTACTCTTGACCTGCACCGAATGAACCGGCTAGTCAGAAACGTCACACTGGGCAGATATTTGTAACAGCTGCTCTTTAATTATTTATTCATCCAAAAAGTAAGATTTCCTCTCAAAAGAAACTAAAAAATATTCTAATATAGTAAAATTACTCTTGACCTGCACCGAATGAACCGGCTAGTCAGAAACGTCACACTGGGAAGATATTTCTAACAGCTGCTCTTTAATTATTTATTCATCCAAAAAGTAAGATTTCCTCTCAGAAGAAACTAAAAAATGTTCTAATATAGTAAAATTACTCTTGACCTGCACCGAATGAACCGGCTAGTCAGAAACGTCACACTGGGAAGATATTTGTAACAGCTGCTCTTTAATTATTTATTCATCCAAAAAGTAAGATTTCCTCTCAGAAGAAACTAAAATATGTTCTAATATATTAAAATTACTCTTGACCTGCATCGAATGACCTTGCTAGATAGAAACGTCACACTGGGAAGATATTTGTAACAGCTGCTCTTTATTTATTTATTCATCCAAAAAGTAAGATTTCCTCTCAAAAGAAACTAAAAAATATTCCAATATAGTAAAATTACTCTTGACCTGCACCGAATGAACCGGCTAGTCAGAAATGTCACACTGGGAAGATATTTGTAACAGCTGCTCTTTAATTATTTATTCATCCAAAAACTAAGATTTCCTCTCAAAAGGAACTAAAAAATATTCTAATATAGTAAAATTACTCTTGACCTGCACCGAATGAACCGGCTAGTCAGAACCGTCACACTGGGAAGATATTTGTAACAGCTGCTCTTTAATTATTTATTCATCCAAAAAGTAAGATTTCCTCTCAGAAGAAACTAAAAAATGTTCTAATATAGTAAAATTACTCTTGACCTGCACCGAATGAACCGGCTAGTCAGGAACGTCACACTGGGAAGATATTTGTAACAGCTGCTCTTTAATTATTTATTCATCCAAAAAGTAAGATTTCCTCTCAGAAGGAACTAAAATATGTTCTAATATATTAAAATTACTCTTGACCTGCATCGAATGACCTTGCTAGATAGAAACGTCACACTAGGAAGATATTTGTAACAGCTGCTCTTTATTTATTTATTCATCCAAAAAGTAAGATTTCCTCTCAAAATAAACTAAAAAATATTCCAATATAGTAAAATTACTCTTGACCTGCACCGAATGAACCGGCTAGTCAGAAACGTCACACTGGGAAGATATTTGTAACAGCTGCTCTTTATTTCTTCATTCAAAAAGTAAGATTTCCTCTCAAAGAAACTAAAATATATTCTAATATAGTAAAATTACTCTTGACCTGCACCGAATGAACCGGCTAGTCAGAAACGTCACACTGGGAAGATATTTTTAACAGCTGCTCTTTATTTATTTATTCATCCAAAAAGTAAGATTTCCACTCAAAAGAAACTAAAAAATATTCTAATATAGTAAAATTACTCTTGACCTGCACTGAATGAACCGGCTAGTCAGAAACGTCACACTGGGAAGATATTTGTAACAGCTGCTCTTTATTTATTTATTCATACAAAAAGTAAGATTTCCTCTCAAAAGAAACTAAAAAATATTCTAATATAGTAAAATTACTCTTGACCTGCACCGAATGAACCGGCTAGTCAGAAACTTCACACTGGGAAGATATTTGTAACAGCTGCTCTTTAATTATTTATTCATCTAAAAAGTAAGATTTCCTCTCAAAAGAAACTAAAAAATATTCTAATATAGTAAAATTACTCTTGACCTGCACCGAATGAACCGGTTAGTCAGAAACGTCACACTGGGAAGATATTTGTAACAGCTGCTCTTTATTTATTTATTCATCCAAACAGTAAGATTTCCTCTCAAAAGAAACTAAAAAATATTCTAATATAGTAAAATTACTCTTGACCTGCACCGAATAACCGGCTAGTCAGAAACGTCACACTGGGAAGATATTTGTAACAGCTGCTCTTTATTTCTTCATTCAAAAAGTAAGATTTCCTCTCAAAGAAACTAAAATATATTCTAATATAGTAAAATTACTCTTGACCTGCACCGAATGAACCGGCTAGTCAGAAACGTCACACTGGGAAGATATTTGTAACAGCTGCTCTTTATTTATTTACTCATCCAAAAAGTAAGATTTGCTCTTAGAAGAAACTAAAAAATATTCTAATATAATAAAATTACACTTGACCTGCACCGAATGAACCGGCTAGTCAGAAACGTCACACTGGGAAGATATTTGTAACAGCTGCTCTTTACTTATTTATTCATCCAAAAAGTAAGATTTCCTCTCAATAGAAACTGAAAAATATTCTAATATAGTAAAATTACTGTTGACCTGCACCGAATGAACCGGCTAGTCATAAACGTCACACTGTTAAGATATTTGTAACAGCTACTCTTTATTTATTTATTCATACAAAAAGTAAGATTTCCTTTTAAAAGAAACTAAAAAATATTCTAATATAGTAAAATTACTCTTGACCTGCACCGAATGAACCGGCTATTCAGAAACGTCACACTGGGAAGGTATTTGTAACAGCTGCTCTTTAATTATTTATTCATCCAAAAAGTAAGATTTCCTCTGAAAAGGAACTAAAAAATATTCTAATATAGTAAAATTACTCTTGACCTGCACCGAATGAACCGGCTAGTCAAAAACGTCACACTGGGAAGATATTTTTAACAGCTGCTCTTTATTTATTTACTCATCCAAAAAGTAAGATTTCCTCATAGAAGAAGCTAAAAAATATTCTAATATAATAAAATTACTCTTGATCTGCACCGAATGAACCGGGTAGTCAGAAACGTCACACTGGGAAGATATTTTTAACAGCTGCTCTTTATTTATTTTTTCATCCAAAAAGTAAGATTTCCTCTCAAAAGGAACTAAAAAATATTCTAATATAATAAAATTACTCTTGACCTGCACCGAATGAACCGGCTAGTCAGAAACGTCACACTGGGAAGATATTTGTAACAGCTGCTCTTTAATTATTTATTCATCCAAAAAGTAAGATTTCGTCTCAGAAGAAACTAAAAAATGTTCTAATATAGTAAAATTACTCTTGACCTGCACCGAATGAACCGGCTAGTCAGAAACTTCACACTGGGAAGATATTTGTAACAGCTGCTCTTTAATTATTTATTCATCTAAAAAGTAAGATTTCCTCTCAAAAGAAACTAAAAAATATTCTAATATAGTAAAATTACTCTTGATCTGCACCGAATGAACCGGCTAGTCAGAAACGTCACACTGGGAAGATATTTTTAACAGCTGCTCTTTATTTATTTATTCATCCAAAAAGTAAGATTTCCACTCAAAAGAAACTAAAAAATATTCTAATATAGTAAAATTACTCTTGACCTGCACTGAATGAACCGGCTAGTCAGAAACGTCACACTGGGAAGATATTTGTAACAGCTGCTCTTTATTTATTTATTCATACAAAAGTAAGATTTCCTCTCAAAAGAAACTAAAAAATATTCTAATATAGTAAAATTACTCTTGACCTGCACCGAATGAACCGGCTAGTCAGAAACGTCACACTGGGAAGATATTTGTAACAGCTGCTCTTTATTTATTTATTCATCCAAAAAGTAAGATTTCCTCTCAAAAGAAACTAAAAAATATTCTAATATAGTAAAATTACTCTTGACCTGCATCGAATGAACCGGCTAGTCAGAAACTTCACACTGGGAAGATATTTGTAACAGCTGCTCTTTAATTATTTATTCATCTAAAAAGTAAGATTTCCTCTCAAAAGAAACTAAAAAATATTCTAATATAGTAAAATTACTCTTGACCTGCACCGAATGAACCGGTTAGTCAGAAACGTCACACTGGGAAGATATTTGTAACAGCTGCTCTTCATTTATTTACTCATCCAAAAAGTAAGATTTCCTCTTAGAAGAAACTAAAAAATATTGTAATATAATAAAATTACTCTTGACCTGCACCGAATGAACCGGCTAGTCAAAAACGTCACACTGGGAAGATATTTGTAACAGCTGCTCTCTAATTACTTATTCATCCAAAAAGTAAGATTTCCTCTCAAAAGAAACTAAAAAATATTCTAATATAGTAAAATTACTCTTGACCTGCACCGAATGAACCGGCTAGTCAGAAACGTGACACTGGGAATATATTTGTAACAGCTGCTCTTTATTTATTTACTCATCCAAAAAGTAAGGTTTCCTCTTAGAAGAAACTAAAAAATATTCTAATATAATAAAATTACTCTTGACCTGCACCGAATGAACCGGCTAGTCAGAAACGTCACACTGGGAAGATATTTGTAACAGCTGCTCTTTATTTCTTCATTCAAAAAGTAAGATTTCCTCTCAAAGAAACTAAAATATATTCTAATATAGTAAAATTACTCTTGACCTGCACCGAATGAACCGGCTAGTCAGAAACGTCACACTGGGAAGATATTTTTAACAGCTGCTCTTTATTTATTTATTCATCCAAAAAGTAAGATTTCCACTCAAAAGAAACTAAAAAATATTCTAATATAGTAAAATTACTCTTGACCTGCACTGAATGAACCGGCTAGTCAGAAACGTCACACTGGGAAGATATTTGTAACAGCTGCTCTTTATTTATTTATTCATACAAAAAGTAAGATTTCCTCTCAAAAGAAACTAAAAAATATTCTAATATAGTAAAATTACTCTTGACCTGCACCGAATGAACCGGCTAGTCAGAAACTTCACACTGGGAAGATATTTGTAACAGCTGCTCTTTAATTATTTATTCATCTAAAAAGTAAGATTTCCTCTCAAAAGAAACTAAAAAATATTCTAATATAGTAAAATTACTCTTGACCTGCACCGAATGAACCGGTTAGTCAGAAACGTCACACTGGGAAGATATTTGTAACAGCTGCTCTTTATTTATTTATTCATCCAAACAGTAAGATTTCCTCTCAAAAGAAACTAAAAAATATTCTAATAATAAAATTACTCTTGACCTGCACCGAATAACCGGCTAGTCAGAAACGTCACACTGGGAAGATATTTGTAACAGCTGCTCTTTATTTCTTCATTCAAAAAGTAAGATTTCCTCTCAAAGAAACTAAAATATATTCTAATATAGTAAAATTACTCTTGACCTGCACCGAATGAACCGGCTAGTCAGAAACGTCACACTGGGAAGATATTTGTAACAGCTGCTCTTTATTTATTTACTCATCCAAAAAGTAAGATTTGCTCTTAGAAGAAACTAAAAAATATTCTAATATAATAAAATTACACTTGACCTGCACCGAATGAACCGGCTAGTCAGAAACGTCACACTGGGAAGATATTTGTAACAGCTGCTCTTTACTTATTTATTCATCCAAAAAGTAAGATTTCCTCTCAATAGAAACTGAAAAATATTCTAATATAGTAAAATTACTGTTGACCTGCACCGAATGAACCGGCTAGTCATAAACGTCACACTGTTAAGATATTTGTAACAGCTACTCTTTATTTATTTATTCATACAAAAAGTAAGATTTCCTTTTAAAAGAAACTAAAAAATATTCTAATATAGTAAAATTACTCTTGACCTGCACCGAATGAACCGGCTATTCAGAAACGTCACACTGGGAAGGTATTTGTAACAGCTGCTCTTTAATTATTTATTCATCCAAAAAGTAAGATTTCCTCTGAAAAGGAACTAAAAAATATTCTAATATAGTAAAATTACTCTTGACCTGCACCGAATGAACCGGCTAGTCAAAAACGTCACACTGGGAAGATATTTTTAACAGCTGCTCTTTATTTATTTACTCATCCAAAAAGTAAGATTTCCTCATAGAAGAAGCTAAAAAATATTCTAATATAATAAAATTACTCTTGATCTGCACCGAATGAACCGGGTAGTCAGAAACGTCACACTGGGAAGATATTTTTAACAGCTGCTCTTTATTTATTTTTTCATCCAAAAAGTAAGATTTCCTCTCAAAAGGAACTAAAAAATATTCTAATATAATAAAATTACTCTTGACCTGCACCGAATGAACCGGCTAGTCAGAAACGTCACACTGGGAAGATATTTGTAACAGCTGCTCTTTAATTATTTATTCATCCAAAAAGTAAGATTTCGTCTCAGAAGAAACTAAAAAATGTTCTAATATAGTAAAATTACTCTTGACCTGCACCGAAAGAACCGGCTAGTCAGAAACTTCACACTGGGAAGATATTTGTAACAGCTGCTCTTTAATTATTTATTCATCTAAAAAGTAAGATTTCCTCTCAAAAGAAACTAAAAAATATTCTAATATAGTAAAATTACTCTTGATCTGCACCGAATGAACCGGCTAGTCAGAAACGTCACACTGGGAAGATATTTTTAACAGCTGCTCTTTATTTATTTATTCATCCAAAAAGTAAGATTTCCACTCAAAAGAAACTAAAAAATATTCTAATATAGTAAAATTACTCTTGACCTGCACTGAATGAACCGGCTAGTCAGAAACGTCACACTGGGAAGATATTTGTAACAGCTGCTCTTTATTTATTTATTCATACAAAAGTAAGATTTCCTCTCAAAAGAAACTAAAAAATATTCTAATATAGTAAAATTACTCTTGACCTGCACCGAATGAACCGGCTAGTCAGAAACGTCACACTGGGAAGATATTTGTAACAGCTGCTCTTTATTTATTTATTCATCCAAAAAGTAAGATTTCCTCTCAAAAGAAACTAAAAAATATTCTAATATAGTAAAATTACTCTTGACCTGCATCGAATGAACCGGCTAGTCAGAAACTTCACACTGGGAAGATATTTGTAACAGCTGCTCTTTAATTATTTATTCATCTAAAAAGTAAGATTTCCTCTCAAAAGAAACTAAAAAATATTCTAATATAGTAAAATTACTCTTGACCTGCACCGAATGAACCGGTTAGTCAGAAACGTCACACTGGGAAGATATTTGTAACAGCTGCTCTTCATTTATTTACTCATCCAAAAAGTAAGATTTCCTCTTAGAAGAAACTAAAAAATATTGTAATATAATAAAATTACTCTTGACCTGCACCGAATGAACCGGCTAGTCAAAAACGTCACACTGGGAAGATATTTGTAACAGCTGCTCTCTAATTACTTATTCATCCAAAAAGTAAGATTTCCTCTCAAAAGAAACTAAAAAATATTCTAATATAGTAAAATTACTCTTGACCTGCACCGAATGAACCGGCTAGTCAGAAACGTGACACTGGGAATATATTTGTAACAGCTGCTCTTTATTTATTTACTCATCCAAAAAGTAAGGTTTCCTCTTAGAAGAAACTAAAAAATATTCTAATATAATAAAATTACTCTTGACCTGCACCGAATGAACCGGCTAGTCAGATACGTCACACTGGGAAGATATTTGTAACAGCTGCTCTTTATTTCTTCATTCAAAAAGTAAGATTTCCTCTCAAAGAAACTAAAATATATTCTAATATAGTAAAATTACTCTTGACCTGCACCGAATGAACCGGCTAGTCAGAAACGTCACACTGGGAAGATATTTTTAACAGCTGCTCTTTATTTATTTATTCATCCAAAAAGTAAGATTTCCACTCAAAAGAAACTAAAAAATATTCTAATATAGTAAAATTACTCTTGACCTGCACTGAATGAACCGGCTAGTCAGAAACGTCACACTGGGAAGATATTTGTAACAGCTGCTCTTTATTTATTTATTCATACAAAAAGTAAGATTTCCTCTCAAAAGAAACTAAAAAATATTCTAATATAGTAAAATTACTCTTGACCTGCACCGAATGAACCGGCTAGTCAGAAACTTCACACTGGGAAGATATTTGTAACAGCTGCTCTTTAATTATTTATTCATCTAAAAAGTAAGATTTCCTCTCAAAAGAAACTAAAAAATATTCTAATATAGTAAAATTACTCTTGACCTGCACCGAATGAACCGGTTAGTCAGAAACGTCACACTGGGAAGATATTTGTAACAGCTGCTCTTTATTTATTTATTCATCCAAACAGTAAGATTTCCTCTCAAAAGAAACTAAAAAATATTCTAATATAGTAAAATTACTCTTGACCTGCACCGAATAACCGGCTAGTCAGAAACGTCACACTGGGAAGATATTTGTAACAGCTGCTCTTTATTTCTTCATTCAAAAAGTAAGATTTCCTCTCAAAGAAACTAAAATATATTCTAATATAGTAAAATTACTCTTCACCTGCACCGAATGAACCGGCTAGTCAGAAACGTCACACTGGGAAGATATTTGTAACAGCTGCTCTTTATTTATTTTCTCATCCAAAAAGTAAGATTTGCTCTTAGAAGAAACTAAAAAATATTCTAATATAATAAAATTACACTTGACCTGCACCGAATGAACCGGCTAGTCAGAAACGTCACACTGGGAAGATATTTGTAACAGCTGCTCTTTACTTATTTATTCATCCAAAAAGTAAGATTTCCTCTCAATAGAAACTGAAAAATATTCTAATATAGTAAAATTACTGTTGACCTGCACCGAATGAACCGGCTAGTCATAAACGTCACACTGTTAAGATATTTGTAACAGCTACTCTTTATTTATTTATTCATACAAAAAGTAAGATTTCCTTTTAAAAGAAACTAAAAAATATTCTAATATAGTAAAATTACTCTTGACCTGCACCGAATGAACCGGCTATTCAGAAACGTCACACTGGGAAGGTATTTGTAACAGCTGCTCTTTAATTATTTATTCATCCAAAAAGTAAGATTTCCTCTGAAAAGGAACTAAAAAATATTCTAATATAGTAAAATTACTCTTGACCTGCACCGAATGAACCGGCTAGTCAAAAACGTCACACTGGGAAGATATTTTTAACAGCTGCTCTTTATTTATTTACTCATCCAAAAAGTAAGATTTCCTCATAGAAGAAGCTAAAAAATATTCTAATATAATAAAATTACTCTTGATCTGCACCGAATGAACCGGGTAGTCAGAAAGGTCACACTGGGAAGATATTTTTAACAGCTGCTCTTTATTTATTTTTTCATCCAAAAAGTAAGATTTCCTCTCAAAAGGAACTAAAAAATATTCTAATATAATAAAATTACTCTTGACCTGCACCGAATGAACCGGCTAGTCAGAAACGTCACACTGGGAAGATATTTGTAACAGCTGCTCTTTAATTATTTATTCATCCAAAAAGTAAGATTTCGTCTCAGAAGAAACTAAAAAATGTTCTAATATAGTAAAATTACTCTTGACCTGCACCGAATGAACCGGCTAGTCAGAAACTTCACACTGGGAAGATATTTGTAACAGCTGCTCTTTAATTATTTATTCATCTAAAAAGTAAGATTTCCTCTCAAAAGAAACTAAAAAATATTCTAATATAGTAAAATTACTCTTGATCTGCACCGAATGAACCGGCTAGTCAGAAACGTCACACTGGGAAGATATTTTTAACAGCTGCTCTTTATTTATTTATTCATCCAAAAAGTAAGATTTCCACTCAAAAGAAACTAAAAAATATTCTAATATAGTAAAATTACTCTTGACCTGCACTGAATGAACCGGCTAGTCAGAAACGTCACACTGGGAAGATATTTGTAACAGCTGCTCTTTATTTATTTATTCATACAAAAGTAAGATTTCCTCTCAAAAGAAACTAAAAAATATTCTAATATAGTAAAATTACTCTTGACCTGCACCGAATGAACCGGCTAGTCAGAAACGTCACACTGGGAAGATATTTGTAACAGCTGCTCTTTATTTATTTATTCATCCAAAAAGTAAGATTTCCTCTCAAAAGAAACTAAAAAATATTCTAATATAGTAAAATTACTCTTGACCTGCATCGAATGAACCGGCTAGTCAGAAACTTCACACTGGGAAGATATTTGTAACAGCTGCTCTTTAATTATTTGTTCATCTAAAAAGTAAGATTTCCTCTCAAAAGAAACTAAAAAATATTCTAATATAGTAAAATTACTCTTGACCTGCACCGAATGAACCGGTTAGTCAGAAACGTCACACTGGGAAGATATTTGTAACAGCTGCTCTTCATTTATTTACTCATCCAAAAAGTAAGATTTCCTCTTAGAAGAAACTAAAAAATATTGTAATATAATAAAATTACTCTTGACCTGCACCGAATGAACCGGCTAGTCAAAAACGTCACACTGGGAAGATATTTGTAACAGCTGCTCTCTAATTACTTATTCATCCAAAAAGTAAGATTTCCTCTCAAAAGAAACTAAAAAATATTCTAATATAGTAAAATTACTCTTGACCTGCACCGAATGAACCGGCTAGTCAGAAACGTGACACTGGGAATATATTTGTAACAGCTGCTCTTTATTTATTTACTCATCCAAAAAGTAAGGTTTCCTCTTAGAAGAAACTAAAAAATATTCTAATATAATAAAATTACTCTTGACCTGCACCGAATGAACCGGCTAGTCAGAAACGTCACACTAGGAAGATATTTGTAACAGCTGCTCTTTATTTATTTATTCATCCAAAAAGTAAGATTTCCTCTCAAAAGAAACTGAAAAATATTCTAATATAGTAAAATTACTGTTGACCTGCACCGAATGAACCGGCTAGTCATAAACGTCACACTGTTAAGATATTTGTAACAGCTACTCTTTATTTATTTATTCATCCAAAAAGTAAGATTTCCTTTTAAAAGAAACTAAAAAATATTCTAATATAGTAAAATTACTCTTGACCTGCACCGAATGAACCGGCTATTCAGAAACGTCACACTGGGAAGATATTTGTAACAGCTGCTCTTTAATTATTTATTCATCTAAAAAGTAAGATTTCCTCTCAAAGAAACTAAAATATATTCTAATATAGTAAAATTACTCTTGATCTGCGCCGAATGAACCGGCTAGTCAGAAACGTCACACTGGGAAGATATTTTTAACAGCTGCTCTTTATTTATTTATTCATCCAAAAAGTAAGATTTCCACTCAAAAGAAACTAAAAAATATTCTAATATAGTAAAATTACTCTTGACCTGCACTGAATGAACCGGCTAGTCAGAAACGTCACACTGGGAAGATATTTGTAACAGCTGCTCTTTATTTATTTATTCATACAAAAAGTAAGATTTCCTCTCAAAAGAAACTAAAAAATATTCTAATATAGTAAAATTACTCTTGACCTGCACCGAATGAACCGGCTAGTCAGAAACTTCACACTGGGAAGATATTTGTAACAGCTGCTCTTTAATTATTTATTCATCCAAAAAGTAAGATTTCCTCTCAAAAGGAACTAAAAAATATTCTAATATAGTAAAATTACTCTTGACCTGCACCGAATGAACCGGCTAGTCAAAAACGTCACACTGGGAAGATATTTTTAACAGCTGCTCTTTATTTATTTACTCATCCAAAAAGTAAGATTTCCTCTCAAAAGAAACTAAAAAATATTCTAATATAG
Source organism: Stegodyphus dumicola (assembly GCF_044657685.1). Lineage (NCBI taxonomy): Eukaryota > Metazoa > Arthropoda > Arachnida > Araneae > Eresidae > Stegodyphus > Stegodyphus dumicola. The sequence continues at coordinate 7,917,450 of NC_140775.1, read as the reverse complement.
TAAAATTACTCTTGACCTGCATCGAATGAACCGGCTAGTCAGAAACTTCACACTGGGAAGATATTTGTAACAGCTGCTCTTTAATTATTTATTCATCTAAAAAGTAAGATTTCCTCTCAAAAGAAACTAAAAAATATTCTAATATAGTAAAATTACTCTTGACCTGCACCGAATGAACCGGTTAGTCAGAAACGTCACACTGGGAAGATATTTGTAACAGCTGCTCTTCATTTATTTACTCATCCAAAAAGTAAGATTTCCTCTTAGAAGAAACTAAAAAATATTGTAATATAATAAAATTACTCTTGACCTGCACCGAATGAACCGGCTAGTCAAAAACGTCACACTGGGAAGATATTTGTAACAGCTGCTCTCTAATTACTTATTCATCCAAAAAGTAAGATTTCCTCTCAAAAGAAACTAAAAAATATTCTAATATAGTAAAATTACTCTTGACCTGCACCGAATGAACCGGCTAGTCAGAAACGTGACACTGGGAATATATTTGTAACAGCTGCTCTTTATTTATTTACTCATCCAAAAAGTAAGGTTTCCTCTTAGAAGAAACTAAAAAATATTCTAATATAATAAAATTACTCTTGACCTGCACCGAATGAACCGGCTAGTCAGAAACGTCACACTAGGAAGATATTTGTAACAGCTGCTCTTTATTTATTTATTCATCCAAAAAGTAAGATTTCCTCTCAAAAGAAACTGAAAAATATTCTAATATAGTAAAATTACTGTTGACCTGCACCGAATGAACCGGCTAGTCATAAACGTCACACTGTTAAGATATTTGTAACAGCTACTCTTTATTTATTTATTCATACAAAAAGTAAGATTTCCTCTTAGAAGAAACTAAAAAATATTCTAATATAATAAAATTACTCTTGACCTGCACCGAATGAACCGGCTAGTCCGGAACGTCACACTAGGAAGATATTTGTAACAGCTGCTCTTTATTTATTTATTCATCCAAAAAGTAAGATTTCCTCTCAAAAGAAACTAAAACATATTCTAATATAGTAAAATTACTCTTTACCTGCATCGAATGAACCGGCTAGTCAGAAACGTCACACTGGGAAGATATTTGTAACAGCTGCTCTTTAATTATTTATTCATCCAAAAAGTAAGATTTCCTCTCAAAAGGAACTAAAAAATATTCTAATATAGTAAAATTACTCTTGACCTGCACTGAATGAACCGGCTAGTCAGAAACGTCACACTGGGAATATATTTTTAACAGCTGCTCTTTATTTATTTACTCATCCAAAAAGTAAGATTTCCTCTCAAAAGGAACTAAAAAATATTCTAATATAATAAAATTACTCTTGACCTGCAATGAATGAACCGGCTAGTCAGAAACGTCACACTGGGAAGATATTTGTAACAGCTGCTCTTTAATTATTTATTCATCCAAAAAGTAAGATTTCGTCTCAGAAGAAACTAAAAAATGCTCTTATATAGTAAAATTACTCTTGACCTGCACCGAATGAACCAGCTAGTCAGAAACGTCACACTGGGAAGATATTTGTAACAGCTGCTCTTTATTTATTTATTCATCCAAAAAGTAAGATTTCCTCTCAGAAGAAACTAAAAAATATTCTAATATAGTAAAATTACTCTTGAGCTGCACCCAATGAACCGGCTAGTCAGAAACGTCACACTGGGAAGATATTTGTAACAGCTGCTCTTTATTTTATTATTCATCCAAAAAGTAAGATTTCCTCTCAAAAGAAACTAAAAAATATTCTAATATAGTAAAATTACTCTTGACCTGCACCGAATGAACCGGCTAGTCAGAAACTTCACACTGGGAACATATTTGTAACAGCTGCTCTTTAATTATTTATTCATCTGAAAAGTAAGATTTCCTCTCAAAAGAAACTAAAAAATATTCTAATATAGTAAAATTACTCTTGATCTGCACCGAATGAACCGGCTAGTCAGAAACGTCATACAAAAAGTAAGATTTCCTCTCAAAAGAAACTAAAAAATATTCTAATATAGTAAAATTACTCTTGACCTGCACCGAATGAACCGGCTAGTCAGAAACGTCACACTGGGAAGATATTTGTAACAGCTGCTCTTTATTTATTTATTCATCCAAAAAGTAAGATTTCCTCTCAAAAGAAACTAAAAAATATTCTAATATAGTAAAATTACTCTTGACCTGCACCGAATGAACCGGCTAGTCAGAAACTTCACACTGGGAAGATATTTGTAACAGCTGCTCTTTAATTATTTATTCATCTAAAAAGTAAGATTTCCTCTCAAAAGAAACTAAAAAATATTCTAATATAGTAAAATTACTCTTGACCTGCACCGAATGAACCGGTTAGTCAGAAACGTCACACTGGGAAGATATTTGTAACAGCTGCTCTTCATTTATTTACTCATCCAAAAAGTAAGATTTCCTCTTAGAAGAAACTAAAAAATATTGTAATATAATAAAATTACTCTTGATCTGCACCGAATGAACCGGCTAGTCAAAAACGTCACACTGGGAAGATATTTGTAACAGCTGCTCTCTAATTACTTATTCATCCAAAAAGTAAGATTTCCTCTCAAAAGAACTAAAAAATATTCTAATATAGTAAAATTACTCTTGACCTGCACCGAATGAACCGGCTAGTCAGAAACGTAACACTGGGAATATATTTGTAACAGCTGCTCTTTATTTATTTACTCATCCAAAAAGTAAGGTTTCCTCTTAGAAGAAACTAAAAAATATTCTAATATAATAAAATTACTCTTGACCTGCACCGAATGAACCGGCTAGTCAGAAACGTCACACTAGGAAGATATTTGTAACAGCTGCTCTTTATTTATCTATTCATCCAAAAAGTAAGATTTCCTCTCAAAAGAAACTAAAAAATATTTTAATATAGTAAAATTACTCTTTACCTGCACCGAATGAACCGGCTTGTCAGAAACGTCACACTGGGAAGATATTTGTAACAGCTGCTCTTTATTTATTTATTCATCCAAAAAGTAAGATTTCCTCTCAAAAGAAACTAAAAAATATTCTAATATAGTAAAATTACTCTTGACCTGCACCGAATGAACCGGCTAGTCAGAAACGTCACACTGGGAAGATATTTGTAACAGCTGCTCTTTATTGTTTTATTCATCCAAAAAGTAAGATTTCCTCTCAGAAGAAACTAAAAAATATTCTAATATAGTAAAATTACTCTTGACCGGCACCGAATAAACCGGCTACTGCAAAATAACAGCATTTTAGAAAGCCTTAATTGAAATCCGAAATTTATGCGTATGAGGTGGAATAATCTGATGACTTAAATGTTGAACATGTTTGAGTTATTGTTCATATAACAAGCATTATCCAGCTAGAGAATCAAGGAATTAATTATCCAGGATATAAAGATGAAGAATGGATTCATTTTTATGCCTTCGCCTGTAAACTTTGAACGCAGCGTCTATGATTTTCTGCAGACAAATCACACCGTAAAACGCCATATTTGCTTTGTGTCTTAGCTGGGAAGACATATGAAACATTACTTTACATAGCAAATTGTGTCCTATATATAACCGTGATCGTAAATGAGAGTCGAATGACGAAGATCGTCTTGGTTTTAAAACACGGCAGTCCAGTAGCAGACATCTTAGATTCGTTTACATAATCAGAGAAAAGTGACTGTCAGGTAAGAAGAGGTTCAAGCTTAGAATGAAGAAAGGTGATGAGGAGGAGGGGAACGATAAGATTAATTGTAATTTGATGCAAATTGTGTCCTATAACCGTGATCGTAAATGAGAGTCGAATGACGAAGATTGTCTTGGTTTTAAAACACGGCAGTCCAGTAGCAGATATCTTAGATTCGTTTACATAATCAGAGAAAAGTGACTGTCAGATAAGAATAGGTTCAAGCTTAGAATGGAGAAAGGTGATGAGGAGGAGGGGAACGATAAGATTAATGCGAAACGCAGAGGAAGATAATTACGTAGCAGATACTTGCCGAAGAAGTGCAGACTTTTATAACATTTCCTAAAAATGTTCGTGTATGTCGGTACGTGATGTTATGAAGCTGCATGCATAGCAAATTTTTAAAACTACGAGGAAAATTCGTAATTTTCATGCTATAATAAAAACGGAAATTTTAAAATGCTGCATCATTTTGCATTTCTTAAACATAAAATCATGTTATGTGTTTCAATTTTAAATAATCTGTACGATTTTTTATTATTTGTTATTTAATTTACACCGGTAAATTAAAAAACACTGCCGACGGGCTTCGCATCCTGAGACTTCTGTAGATGGCTTCAGAAAATATGAACAAGTAATTTCTACAAATATGAACGCAATTCCCCAGAAAACATCTTATTCGGAATACGCTCAGTGCCGCTCAGTTAAAAGGACTCTATTTTAATTTCAGTCGAGTGGTCTCAAATTCAAATTAAACGCGGGCCAAATTTATGATCCGAAAGTAGCTCAATTAGCAGTAGCTATTTTTGCAGGCAGCAATTAAAAAATAATTACCGTATATTCTGGCATATATACCGAAAGTAAAAGGGAGGTAGGTGTACAACTAGATGTTGTAGCAGTCCCATATACAAAATTTCAACGTTTTACGTGGCTTTGAGTTACGCGAGATACACGTCACAAAATATTCCATTTTATAATCCGTTTTGGAACAAAGGTTGTCTTTATTCTGTCTGTACCTTTAAAAACCCCATAAAAAGTACACAAAATGGATTCGGGAGAGGTCGAAATGGATATTTCCGTTGAAATATGATATCTGAAATTTTTCGCGACTAAAATACTTCATACAAAGAAGTAAAAAAATTAAATAAACATTAAATTTCACTTACTATATATTTATCCAAAAATGCATAAACAATAATAATAATAAAGAAAATTTATATTTATTTCCTATTTGAAATCTAAAATATGGTTCCTTTAAGACATTATTTTAGTTACAATTTTTAATCGAATATAATGACAACTAGATATTAAATTCTTAGACTGAAATTTCTTTTGGCAAATTCTAACAGGTTTGATTAATCATTAGATAAAACTAGAAATAATTAAATTATGAAACTTTCTAAGTTTTCAGAGAAAATTTACCGAACAGAGCAAAACTTGAGAAGAAATAATAATAACCTAATGCCTTTCTCTTTCTTATTAATCGAAAGAGACTTTGTCCCTGAGGGATTATTGTTTTCGTTTTGGCATTTTGCGTTGAAATTTTTAAAATGCTACATCACTTTTCAGACTGTTGCCACCAAATATTATCGCTCTGTATTATATTTGAAGAAATTAAATAATGAAGAATCCGCATAAATGCATGTATGTTTCTCGCATTGTGATAAAACAACGGTACCTAGAGCCATCGAGTTCTGAATGACGTTATCCTACTGCAAATATGGGCATCTGAAGGCCCAAATTTAAAATTTTGAATTTGTTTTATTATCGATTTAATATTTTGTAAACACTTAACGAATTTTTGATTAACAAACTCAACGATTTAAACGCGAGCAATGGCAACACTCTACGGAGGGGGGGGGGGGACTTTTTATCTCCAGCGGGCCGGAACTGTTTATCGGAAATTCTAAAGATATGCTCATTTAAAAACTATTTGCAACATTGCTGTTGAACTGAATTTTATGGTTTAAGTGGCAAGAACATGATATTTAATAAATAAAGGTAACACACAAAACGTTAAAAAAACGCTCCTTTGGACGTAATTTAAAATCTGAAATCTTTCAGATTTTCTTTCTTTTCATTCTTTCTTTTTCTTTATTTTTTTAATTTCTCTTTTTTTAATTAATATGTTTATATGTAAATAATTATAAACTTTTTAATTTTTTTCTATAACTTGTTACTCGATAGCGTTTCGATAAATTATCTTCATAATGGATGTACAAGCTCATCGACCAATCCAGTTCTTTTCTTAATTTTCAACTGTGAAAAAAGAAGATTTATACATAGTATAAAGGTATTCTTAAACAAAGCAACTATTCTTAGTGCAAAATTTCGTAATTGAGCGCATTTATGTTTTAACGAGCAGAAATTAAAGTTAAGGAAATGGTTATCTTCAGATCTTAAAATAAGATTTATATCATACTGTCAGTTAATTAGCTCCATTTATATATTTTCTGGTGTGTTATTCATGGATAACGCACAAAAACGAATATGAATGTTAATTTTTAATGGAAATAATATAAGCTCAACCTTTATATGCTCGAACTGAAATCTTAAAATCTTTGCAATATATTACATAATTGAAATGCCTTCGCGGTTCTGACAAATTGTCAGTGCATATTTAACTACTGACCTCCAACAGCCCCTTTGATCATTAAAAATTTTCACTGACCCCTTTTTTGTTTTATTATTAATAAATAATAGTAATAATAATAATATTATTAAAATACAAAAATAATTAATATGTAACATTAAAATTCTATTGAAAAGCATTTTTTGGCATACTTCTTCGTTTCTTTTATTCGCAGGGGCGGGGAACTGTTAAAATAATAATAATAATAAAAAAAAAAACAGATACTCTGAATCATAGGTTTTTTTTTTAAGTTTTTAGAATTCGTATAATATTTATATAAAATTAACGAATGAAAAGTACTATGATGTTCGTAGTTTTTATAATTACATTTCGTTTCGTATAATTTTTGTAAAAATAACGTGCGTAAAATACGATAAAGCGTCAATAATATCTTCAGCTTTTTTTATACGTATAGCTTTCGTAAAAACATATGCAAAAAATACCATACATTTATTTCGTCAGTAAAGTTGTCCATATACTTTTGGAGGCATGTTGCATGGGCAGAGACTCAAGCCTGACCCGTTTGTTTATTCCTATTTTAGGCAGCTAGTTATCGTGTCTTTTGCCTTGATTAAATAAACAAACAAAAAAAAAAAAAAAAAAAAACTGAAAGCTTTCAGATTTTACATTACGCTTAAAGGAATATTTTTTCCATTTACACGTTTCGAGAGCATTTGAGCTAACGCCCCTTCGAGATGAAATATTTTATTTCGTACAGTATGTTGCCACAGCTCGCTTTGAAATCGATGAGTTTCTTAGTAAAAAAATTCGATAAAGTTTAAAAAAATATGTAGATAATAAAACAAATTCAAGATTTGGTCTTCCAGATGCCCATATTCGGGTTGAGGACTACGTTATTCAAAAGTTCATGGCTCTAGGTATCGTTGTTTCTTCACAATGCGAGAAACGTACATACATTCATGCAGCTTCTTTATTGTTTAATTTCATTAAATATAAGGCAGGGCATTAATATTTGGTGACTACAATTTGAAGAGTGATACAGCTGTTTATAGTCATTCTGCGCAAAATGCCATTTTAAGACTAATAGCCGTTCTGGGTCAATAACTGTATAGTAAAAACTATATACGGGGGGGGGGGAGGAGGATAGATAAGAATACCTCTTAATTAAAAATATGTATGTCGTCATGTATTTACTGCAGAAATAAGTTTATATTTTAAAGATAAAATTGTATTTTTTTATTCTTCAGGAAAGCAGGCCATTTAATACTGTGCAGAATTCGTGTTTCAAACGTTGATTGCCGGGCCACTTAATGAATTTGGCGAGCTATTGGCGATATTTATCCGCCCAGATACCTTTTTAATGTGAAATTCTAATTTTCGGCAACCCTACTTCGTTGTTAGATGGAGTTTTAGTACACTCACCTGGTTTAGGTTGAGCGGGCATGGAGAGGAGTTGAGATGTGCATTAGTTTGGCAAACTCAAGGGCATCTTCTCTACTTTTCATTTCCTACTGTTTTTGTTGATGTACCAAAGAAAGAAATCGTCTGAAACGGACGTGTGAAATTATTTATTCGAACTTTGGATATTAACAATATCGTACTGACGTCAATACGTAAGTCAATTTCATTTAAACTTTTCATTTTGACATGTGAATTTACAAAATAATTTAAGCATTTATCACGTGCGATTTCCTTAAAAAATTTAAATTTATTGGTTTTGAATTATATCATTCGAAAATTGTGTGTAAAAATTTGAAAAAGTTTTTGGAACTAAATGAAATTAATTGATTTGTTACTAATTAAGTTTTCCGGATTTTAAATCAGCGTTATTCAACGAGATCCTCAGAATTCTTCTGTATTTTCCGATAAGGATTCCGTGTTTTCGAAAAATGAATATTTATTTTAAGAGTTCAAGTGTTAAGTTGTTTTACAAGTTAATTACAGCATTTAGTATAAATATGTGGAATTAATTATTTAAGTTGCTCTCAAATCCCAAAAGACCGGTAGACTGCAGAAATTGCGAGAAAATCCTAACAATCAAAAACAGTTGATAAATGTCTGAAATACCAAGTTAAATAATTAATTTTATGCATTTTTGTAACAAATAATAGTTTTCGAGAATTTAAAAACACCAGTTAAAAATGCTAATTTAGAATAACAGTTTTAACTCAGTTTATTAAAATAAAATTCATTAAATTAATTTTTAAGTATTTTGATAAAATATTTGCTTATTTAATTTCTGTCAGTTTAAAAAAAGATAAAGGAAAAAATAAAAGGAGGGAAAAAAAAAAAGAAACGAGCGCTTAACGGGAATTTAGTATTAGGAGATAAATCAGTTAGCTCTACGTAAATGAAATAACAATTTTTCTTTCTGTAAGGGAGTATTAATTCAATACTTATGATAGTGATAATCAGTTTAATGTGCTATATAAAATAGTATATTAAGTCTTTTTTTATTATACTTCTATTTCCTTAATTTATGATAAGGAAGGAAAAAAACTTGCATTTCACGCGAATTTAATATTAAGCGATAATTCAGTTAGCGCTACTGAATGCAATGATAATCTTTCTTGCCGTATAAAAGAGTATTAATCAGTTAACTCGATATTCATGAGAGTGATAATAAGTTTACTATATCAATAAAATAATTTAAGGAATATTTTGATAATATTTCTGTTTCCTTAATATATGTTAGCATCCCCCCCCCAAAAAAAAGGCGCTTTAACGCGAATTCAGTATTATGGTATTTAGAATTCAGTATTGTATTAATTCAGTTAGCGCTACTGAGACAAATGATTATCTTTCTTGGCGTAAGAAAATGATAACCGGTTAGTTCGATTCTTACGAGAGTGTTAATCAGTTTATTGTATTAAATAAAAAATAACAAAGTATTTAATAAAGTATATTATTTGATAATTTAATATTATTAATAAATAGTATTTTAATAATACTTTTATTTGTTTTATACATGCTGACACAAAATTTCGCACCCAACAGGAATTTAGTTTTGGGGGATAATTCAGTTAACGCTGAATGAAATGATAATTTTTATTGCCTTACGATATTTTATTTTGCATTATATAATATTATATGTATTATAAAAACATTATTAAAACAATAAAAAGAGACCGCTTGCCTTGCAGAAACAATGTATTATTGTCTGTAATCTGTACTCAATCTATACAATTATCTGTACTCACGATAGAATTCGAGATTTTCAGTAAAATATTAAAAATGATTCCTATTCAACGACAGTTTATATGGAAGCGGTTTTTTTAGAATGAAGTATTTAAACATCACATCTCATTTTAATAAATGATAAAATTTCCTCTTTTGCAGTAATTTCAATAATTAGAAGGTCAAACGCAAAGTTCCTTCGCATTGATGATAATAATTATAATAATGTTCTCATTTATAGATTCTGTGATCAGTTTCACATAGTTTCGGGATTTAGACCTAAAAGCAAGGGCAGAACATTCAGATTCTCCGACCGTAAGAATCTTGAGGATAAACTGAGAAAAATTCAAATGTTCCCGCTTTTTTCTTCCTTCGAATTCTAACCTGAAAAAAAATTACGTTTTAGTCTAAACTTTAGAAATTTTTATTTATTTATTTATTTATTTTATGTTTAGTAGAAGAGTTGCTTAAATAATAATAATTCATCAGTTGTTGCGATTCCAATGGCTTCGCGGCGATCTTGATTGTTATAATTTTTTGGCGGGAAATAAATGTTTATATTTAATGTTTATTTATTTTTAACTTTCGATACAATCTTCTTCCCGGTTAATGATGTACTATGCGATTTACCGGTTATAGTTAATTGCTTCTATGTAATCTTTCAGAAGCATGGTGGCATGGTGATGATTATATTTTGGCCATGTGTTTCTGTAAGCGTTCGTGATTTGTTCGAGCAATATGATCGTTGAACACTGGTAGTTCGACGCAGGTTAAAATCCTGGCAAACGGGATGGCTGCATGAGAATTTTCATGTTTTTCACCACATGCAACAGTTTTATACATACAGGAATACGAACCAATTTTCCTTAAGAAGTCCTCCCCGAAGTAATTCATCGCCATAGGTAAATAGGCCTGGAACTGCTTTGCCTTAATTTATCGTTCTAACCTAATATAACCTGTGCAGACAGTCTATTCCGATGTATAACTACCGGTGTTCAGCAACTTTTATCGCTTGGTGGCTGGTGGGCACTCACTGTCCTGTAAATTAACGATTCAGTTTTTTTAAAAAATAAAATTTGAAAGATTTCAGATTTTATATTACGCCCAAAGGGCGTTTTTTTCATTTACATACACGTACACGTTTCGAGAGCATTTGGGATACTGTCCCTTTGGACTAAAAATACTTAAAAACAGCATATCTTAAGAATTTCCGATACGCAGTCTCGCGTACTGGAGATAAAAATGTTTTTTCCTGTGCAATGTTGTCACTGCTCGCTTTGAAATAGTGGAGTTTGTTAGAGAAAAGGTCGTTAAAGTTTTACAAAATATGAAATGAAGAACAAATTCCGAATTTAGGCTTCCCGGTGTCCATATTCGGTGGAGGACTACGATATTCAAAATTTGATAACTGTATGTACCCTTGTTTTTTCACAATGCGAAAAACATGGATACATTCATGCAGATTCTTCATTATTTAATTTCTTTAGGTATAATACAGAGCGATAATATTTGGTGGCAGCAATTCGATTTTTTTTCTAAATTGAAGTATATAAAGACCGAAGCTAGGTTTCATAATTATTACAAAATTGATTTCTTTAAGTTAAAAAATGGCAAAATATGAATATTTGCGTCATTTAAAACATTTTTGTAACTTGAAGTATATGTATACGGTATTCGAAACGTGCATGGTGGCCGTAATAGAAAATCTGAAAACTTTCAAATTATTTTGTTTAGAATTTTTTTCTTTCTGTATATCACCGGCAGTTAAAAGTTAGTCCTATAACGCAGTTTTAATTCTGGGCCTCTTCCAGTGTTATAATGGGAAAACGCCGTATAGGGAAATCAACTTTCACTTCCACTTAATGCCTTAAGTTAGGAAAATAATTAACTTTACATTCTCTTAAAACGAACAACTTCAAAAAGCTCAACTTCCTCTGCTAGCTAATATTCATTGATAATTTTATCTAAAATGGCACAAAAATGCATCAGAGATGAATGTTGCCATTCAAATCTACCGAATAATATCAAAATAAACCTAAACACTAGAAGAGTTGGAGGAAAAATTGTTATGTTTCCTCGCTTAAGGGATTCTTTGTTTAATAATCCTTTCACATGTGACAAGATAATCGTCAAAATTATCAATCAAACATTTTTCTTTTCAAAGATGTTGCTAATGCGTTTAGTCAACAATGGCTGAACTTTCTTTTCCCTTCCTATTTCAGTAACTTTATAGTTAACTTCCTTTTAGCTTTTACATTCCCCGTTCGGGTTTAGAGCATCTGTTCAAATAGTCGTCTGCAACAGGGAAAAAAATGCCTACAAAAACTTTTCGTCAAAGCACTTTTTAATATTTCCTTGTTCCTATAAAACTGCGTTTTGAAACGTTTTGTAGATGTGGTAAAAAGGTTGTAGAATATTTACTTTTCACAATAGATGTATAAATGCAATGATCTTAAAGACAGTAATTTTAAGTGTTTTGATGTATTCTTCAAAAGATTACTTCCTCGATTTGCTGTTTCTACAAAGGACAATGATAGTAATAAATCTGAAATCGCAGATTCCATTTCAGCAAAACGCGTTAGTTAATACTATTTCCCACAAAGAGGTTTTTAATTTTTTTTTTTAATTTTGTAAATGGCAACAGCCACAAAAGAATGTTTCAGTCGGAAATTATTCCGTATCATCATCCGAAATGGATTTCTTCTCTTTATATTTTATATAAAGGTACTTTGAAGAACATAACAAAAGGTGGAACTTAATGGTTCATACAAAACAAAACATGGAACTTACTGTTATTAGTTTCATAACAAAACATGGAACTTAGGTTTATTAATAACGTTGAAACAGATGCATGGAATCATTCGTTTAGATGGTAAAAAATTTATTATTAATTTTCTTGCGTCTGAACTTTATCAAAATATTAAGAAGTACAGTTGTATGTTGTTGCCACCGAGAAAAAATGGCAATGTTAGGAAACAGAACAACGGACCATTTTGCAGACCCTTATAAAATATTAAAATATTAGGTGATAAACAATGCCCTTCAGAACGAAAATTTTGTTAAATATACTATGTCATTCCATACCACAATTCATCTATTCCCGGCATTGCAATTTAAGCTTTTGCTTAAAATCTAACGTGACTAAGCTAATTTATTTTACACAGATATCCGCCTGTTTTCTGTATTTCTGTTCGAAGGCATTTAATCTGTGGTACTGATATTTACAAATAGCAATAAAACTAAGAACATATATTTTATTAATAGCCTTGTTGCCACCAAGACATAATAAAATACTGTTGCGAAGCGTATTATCTTGCGCTGGAGCATTGGCAAACAATTTTTCACTAGATTACTTTATTTATGGATACACTATTACAATTCGAAAAATATACTGAATATGTTGCGTTGTGGCAATGATTCCTTGATTCCCAGTGCTACTGATATTCTTTCATAGAGGTTTTCGATGTTTGCGATTTTAGTACTTTAAAAGAAGAAAGTACCTTCAATAAGCTAAGCTAGTTAAAGGAAACACTTTTTAAAACTTTCTAAATTTCTGTAAATATGTAATATAGGCATTTATTTGGTACATGTACAAAGGCCCGCTAGCGTTCAAGCGGTAAAATTGCTGAACACTGGTAGTTCTGACTTAAGCTCGATTCCAGGCGAACGGGCTGCCTGCATGGGCGTTTTCGTGGTTTTTCCCATGTGTATCGTGTATGAGAGCTAGTTTCCCTTAAAAAGTCCTTTACGAAGACATCCCTTCCCTTAGGCAGATAGCTCTAGTGTGCTATGCTTTGCCATAATCAACTAAATCAAACCAAATCTTCCGGTAAAAAATTGTTTGGCGAATGTTGTCTTGTGATGCAAAAGATCCTTATTCTTATATCAAGAGTTTGTATATTATTTGCCTAGTGGGCTGGGAAGAGGTTTTTGAGTTTAAGAAATTATATAATTTATCATAACATAAATATTAAATGCGTAAATTATCATACTTTATAAGAACGCAAATCAAAATTATTATTTTTTTAAATTCTCAAAATTTCTAGCAGTTTTTCTCCAGAATATGAAGAACAATATTTCTCGATATTTTCTTATAAATCTCGAAATTTCACGTAATGGAATTTAACCCCCCCTTCCGGAAAAAAAACCCCGCTACCTGAGCAGCCTTCCGTTTTACTCAGTTTTCAAACATCAGTGGTGGCATCAGTTCACATTTTCTCAAATAATCTGCGTTCTGTGTTTATTGACATATGACGCAATAATCTTTGACATGGCAGGTATAACGGTGTTACAAGAAGGTCAAGTTCACATTAATTTTCCTACTGCGAAAAAAAAAAAAAAAAAAAAAAAAACTGCATAAAAAATGAGGTCTGTGACCTTGAACGAAAAAAAAGTAAGGAAACTTCTCTTAACCATATTTTACTTTGTTTTTTATATTCGAATTGGTCGTTCCCGAGAAATAAATGGCGCGAAATTCTTTGGAACGACACTTCCTTTCGCTGCAGGTGTTCCATTTATGTTGCTAAACTTAATTAAATGACCTAATTTGTTGTAGTTCTTCAACTTGACATTGCGCAGATTCGCTTCAGTTGTTTCTTTTGCTTGGGTTACTTCTGCGAACCAACAAGCGATAATGAGACTATGTTTAATTGAATTGAACGGAAAGTTCTTTAACAGTGGAAGTAAGTCTGAAAGAATGCTTCTAAAAAACTTGTTGTTCCTAATCTACTATGAAAAATAAACAGAAACTAAACAATGAAAATCTATAAATGGAAAGGAAAGTGTTGAAAACTGAAGCTCCATTTTAGACTTTGATTTTATATATTTGCTGAAGCGTGTGTACTCCCAGTATATACAAGGAGTCAACGTTCTTTTACGAATAATATTAAAAAAAAATTTTTTTTGAAGTTTCTTTTTTAAACAAACTTTTATTTAAATCATATAAAATAATTGATGAACTAAAAAAGAATTATCATATAATTTCGCGGGAAAAAGAGGTTAAATAATTCTCTTTACAAAATTCGTCTACAATTTTATATTAGGAATAATAAAAGTGTGGGGAGACCTTGATAAATTTATAAAGTTTGACAATCCATTAACAGTTCATTTCGTTATTCCTTTTTTTACTTCCTTGTACGAAGTAAAAAGGAAGTATTGTAATCGCGAAAAGTTTCAGGCAGCATATTTCAACGAAAATATCCATTTTGACCGCTATCGAATGCAATTTAACGATGTTTTTGCGTCATATCTGTACGTAAGGGCAGAATAAAATACTCTTTTCCTTCAAAAAAATTATAAAACTGCTTTAAAATTAATTCTGAAGAGAATTTTTCGTGGCGTCTGTACGAACGTATGTACGTACGTACGTACGTATCTTGCACAACTCAAAAACGAGTAGCCTCAGAACGTTGAAATTTTGTATATAGGACTAGTAGATCATGTAGATGCGCATCTCGTATTTTGGTTGCAATCGGCTGCGCCAAACGTATATAAGTATATTTATATATATATCCACTTTGTTACCCGGCTCAGTGATCTCAGTTTCTTTACTCTTATATGTTTGTAAATTGTACATTTTTTGCTTTAAAAATGATTGAATTATGTTATTTTTATCTTCCGGTTAAGGATTTTATGCCTTTAGTAAATCTGTGTGCAATGTTTTTAGAATTATCAGCAATTTTAAAGATGTTTAATTGCCGCTAAGCCTGTTTTTAATGGCGGCCATTGATGTTTACATTTGAAACAGGAGACTAGTGGATTTGTTGCCAATCTAGAGAAACTTAGCTTCGCAACAACAAAGATAACGCATTCATTTATTATTGCCAATTAAATCATGCTTAATTCTTTCTGGAATTTTTTCGAGGAAATAAGCGTTTGAAATTTACTTCGTAATTTTTAATATAGATATTATGAGTTTTTATGTATTTTTGCCTTCTCGCGAAGTGAGAACTGAATTAATTAAATGAGAAATACTCAATCGTCTGTGAAAAACTGTTTCTGTTTTGTTTTGTTTGCTTAATTTCTTTTATACATAGTTCTAGCTTTATTATAGTATTTGAATAGAACATGTGGCAACGATTAGATAATTCTTTAAATGATATACATTTTGTGCATTCTGAGTTATAATATGAACGAAATATAATACTGTTAAGTAAACCTAGCGCCAGAGTGTCGCTATGGTAAACAAAGTGAATTTTAAAGAATGCATTTATTATATTGTGGTTTATGCGCTGTCGGCGAAATAGGTTTAATTGATCTAATAAGTTTAAATAAAATGCAAGAAAAATTGCGTATAATTTAATATTCCGTACAAGGAAGTCATGTGGTGTACACATCAGATTTTTTTTAAATTGTAGATGAGTTCTATAGCATTATTTAAGCTCTCCTTTCCATTAAGCTATATGATAACTTAATTTTTCCTTTTAGTTTATTAATAAATTTATGAGTTTTAAATAAAAAAAAAATTTAAATTATAAAAACTTATTTTTTAAAAAGTTTTAATCGTTTTAATTATTAATGACATGCTTGCAATCAAATTATTCAGTTCAAAAATAATTTTTTAAAAATCATGCCGGTCGAATTCGACCAGTAAATTTTAATTTCAATTCAAAAATCATTTTTCTCTACTATGAATCACTGATTTGCTTTCAATAATTCTGTTACTCCAAATGAGCGAAACAAAAACCAGACATTTTGTGAAAAAATCAAAATTACGTAAAAATTTCATATAAATTTTATTTAAAAGATTTTGTTTTAACTCTATCCGATGGTGTAAAGATTAAAATTCTGAAATTTTTTGTTTGTTCGTTAAGTAAGATACGCGCGCAAAATTGTTTCAACATTAAATTATAAAAATTCTAAATTGAATTTTGAAAAAATTCGCATCAACACAGCCTATTATCTTCCACAAAAACTGTGTATACGAATTTTGAATTCGATAGCTTATCAGGAACTAGCTTAAAAATAGGAGACAAATTTTTTACCGCAGTGACAAGCACTAAAAATGAGCTAAATAAAAGTTACAAAAAACCTTGGAATCTGACATTATATAAAGATTGTTCACTCCATTTTCACTTCCTGGTTCGAAGTATTAAAAATATAGCAATCATAAAAAAACTTGCACCCGGAGCGAACTAGCAGCGTTCAGCGATCTTAGCCGTTCGGTCACAAGTGAAGCCGAAATTATCAGAAAAACATTGTTAAGAGAATAATCCAAAGTCGACTTGACCGAAGTTTTGGTTAAAAAAATATAAGCGGTTATAACGATCGATGTACCCTGATTTAGAATATTACACGAAGATTTTTTTTTAAATTGTAAGTGAAATAACGTGATTTTAAAATGAATCACTTAACTGTAAGATAAATCAAACCACGTGAAAGAAATGGCCAACCGTGGTCAAGTCGGCAAAACTGCTGAACACTGGGAGTTTCTATAGCTGCTCAGATCGATACAGTGATTAGTGATGAGCTCGGTTTCGAATTCCGGAGAAGGAAGGCATGAATGTTTGTGTGCGTACAGTATCTGTGAGGCATGAGAGCACTTAAAATACTAGCAAGACGAAAGTCCCTTTGGGTGATAGCAATTGAGAAAGTGTGAAAGATCCTCGGATCCGTCCTTCGGCGTTCTTTCCATCTGGGGCAGAGGTTCCGAAAAGTGCTATAGGAATACACCGGTATGTCAAAAGGTAAAATTGTGGTGTCCTGCTCACTATTTCCTGCTTTGTAGTACCTACAAAAGAATCCATATTATTATGAAAATATGGGTAACGAAATTAAAATATAAACAGAACATGATTTTAAAAAAGTAACTGTGTTATAATCTATAGATTGAACAAATCTTGTATTTGCCTTCTCCCTCAGATGCACCAGAGAATGATCATTTCAATAAATGATGGCGAAGACTAATTTTTTAAACAATTTATATTATTTTATAAAAAAATTATTTTAATATATATATGTTTCCGAGGTTTCCGGCCCCCTTCGATAATAGGAGACGAGTTGCAGATAACGAAAATCACTTCGCATTGGCTAAACGCCCACAGCACTTCGCTCCCCCCTACGTACGTCATCCAAAATAAGACGCTAGAAGTTAGCAGCCATTTTTCAACAAGTTTTTCAGAGGGACAGCTTTGCATCGCCAAAGGTCAGTTTTTTGTTTCTTTTGTTAAAACTTTTTCTTGGTCTTAGCAAGACCCACTGAGTTTGTTCTTTTCTTAATTATTTTTTATTTTATATTAATTACAGGTTTTCTTACAGTTTTCTAAATTCTATTATTTTAAAGATAAAATTGTTAATCTTTTAGCTTGCAGGCCCAGCCCGTATGTTTTTGTATTTTTAGGACTAATAGCTCATCGCTATTTATTTTCGTTTTGATTTTAATTTTAGACTAGATTTAGGAATTTTTGATTTTGATTAACATATTTTAACACCTTAATGTGTCATTCTGAGCGGACGCGTCGGGAAATTGGAACAGAGAATTGAGACTATTAAAATTTCCAAGACACTTTGTCAAAAAAAAATTTTTTTTTTTTCTTTTTTTTTTTTTTAAGCGAAAAAGTTTCAATTGTCTGTTTCGGCGAAACGCGTAATGGGGTTAGCTTGATTCGACGTTCAAATAAATGAAATTTCCCTTGAAAAGCCTGTTTGGAAGTCGAATTGGGCTAATTTACCATTTTCCGCTTACTTTTTAACTTTTTCTGTTTTTTAATTTTATGTTTTACATGTCTAATGATTTGCTTTTCATGTGTATTAATTTTTGAAAACGTTTTAAACCTTTTGGAGCAGCAGCTCTTGGTAACTTTTAGGCGAGCTTTCTACAATTTTTATATTTTACTTATTTTGCAGCATATTGCGCAAGATGTTTTCTAGACCAAAATTGGTTTTTTAAAAAATTGTTATTACTGCTTTGCTTGATAAATTATATATATATATATAATATTTCATACATATATATTAAAATCAAATTCCTAGCATAGACTCTGCCTTAGCTTTTTAGGGCCAGGTTCTGAAACTTAAAAAAATATTCGCGCGATGTTTTCCTTCCTTATTGTTCTCAGAGAACAAGCTCCGCTAAATTTTACAATGGATTCGCCCACACAGCGATTGTTTTCAATTTGCTAAGAAATACAAACCATTGCAAATTATTTGCGAAGGTCACGCCGAACCTTTAAATTTTGAATATTGAACTTTATGGCAGTCTAATACAAGACCGACCCATCACAGCGAAGCGAAGACGAACAGACTTTCACTCTAAAATTTCTCCGGATTGGCTGCGTATTCATTTTCTCTTATTACTTATGGATAGTTTCAGGCCTAAGGAGTAGCGGAAACAACAATAAAAACGGGTAAGATTTAAGTTACAGGAAAGTATAAATGAAAATATTCTATTAGATAGTTGAACGTAATATCACTAAATATTTTTAATGGAATGTTGGTTTCTTTTTTAAAGAAATAATATTGTCGAAGTTATCTGTAGTTTACCCATGACTACTTTTCACGTGCTATCTTCTTACTGTAACCATGTCTTTCGAAAATTACATTAATAGCATAATTTTCTTCTTTCGAATTTCAGATGATAAAATTGGTTAGAAAAAGGGAAGAGGGGGAAATACTGTATATATTTGAGATATTCGTATGATTTTTTTTTAAATGCAAAAATAAATCACTGTGTCATTTGGTATAACGAAACTGTTGTTCTACCCAAGTATATAGCGATCTGTTTTCTCTTAAAAAATAGTATGAAATTGAACAAAATAGACATTGCTCACATTAAATACTATACATAGTTACAATATATAAAGTAGATACACATATTATAGTTACAATATATAAAGTAGGTACACATATTATAGTTACAATATATAAAGTAGGTACATATATTATAGTTACAATATATAAAGTAGGTATTGTTTTCATGAAGCTTTATGTATCGTCAGGGTTACTGTCATTTAGTTGGATTTCACGCCAATGTTTACGTTTAGTCCTAAATGGCGCCCCGTTAACAAGAAAGTACCAAATATTTACATGTATTAAGCGTTCATCAGTAAAAGATCGTAAATCTTTTAGAGTGTTATTTCACCTGTATTCGAATAACATTTTGTAATAAATAATATTTTGGTACTTTTCCATTTTGCCGGCGCAGGCGATAAAGTCGCCAAAAATGGTACAACCGATGCCAAACGGAATATCCTCTCTGGTAACATTTTACGCCTTAAACAAGTCGCATCCATTTCTTATCAGATTGTTTCTTTCAGTAAAGACATACAATTACATAGAAATTTTACCAGATAGTTCAATTTTACGCCCTGCAGCCATTCGCGGTCATAAGTCAATTAGGATCCACTCACACTGCTCACCCGAAGGCGAAAATATAGAAAAGGCAAACTCAAATGTTAAATTCATCCATTCTAATGAGAATGCACTAGCGAAGTAAAGGACTGCGGTTTTACATAATTTCTGAGTAAGCTATTCGTACGAATTGAAATAATTCTTGCATTTAAACTTGTATTCCATATTAAGATTTAACTTGAAGTTAATGTAGATAATTACTGAAATAATTAAACTTTTGTAGCTTAGTTTACGTAAGATGAGATCACTTGGGGACGCGTGATATGAACTTCCCATTAAATATACTGGCTCCGCTTCATTCACATAAAACACGATACTGAAAACTCCTTCTGGTAGGGAGTTGTAAGAGGGAAACAAGAATTAAAAAGAAATGGTTCCAAAATTTAAAATAACTATTAGAAAGTTAAAATAATTCCTAAAGCCCGCATTCCCAAAATATCGACACACGAAGATGAATTTTTGTCGAACTGTACTGCTTTCTACATTTATATACACGTGCATATGTTTAAATCTTTTATATATTTTTTAATATTTTGATATTTTTCTGCTTATATTATTTTATATTCAAAGAAGAAATACGTAACTTAAAACTAGAACTTAAAAAAAATTATATATGCTTTGAGATAAATTTTGATTTTATTCAAAATTAAAAAAAATTAATCTTATGAGTTGAGCACATTAATTATTATTAAGAACTCGACCCCTATATTAACTCATGTTTTCTTCACAACCTTAAATATAACACAGTTTGCTTGCCTTATTATTACTTTTGTTCTCTTGTTCTACTTTCATTCTAACGCAACTACATTTTACTAAGAATGTTTTTATCATTTCTAAAGACAGCTATCCAAGCTCCAGATAAGAAATAGAACTCGAAATATTTCTTCTTTCTTTTTATCTCGTTCAGATTAAGAAATACGATTCAGTGTCATGCAGTTGTCGACAAAGAATTAAACGCTGCTTAAAAAGTGTGACTAAGGTACACAAAGAGGTCTGTAGATAACACCGTTGACATTCTTTGCCGCATGATTTAATAACCCATGGGTCATTAAGCAACTGCAACTTAATAGAGTAATTGCCAGACAACATTTGTTGCATTATGTTACTAATTGCAGCTGTAATTCAGACTTATTCTTCCATTGTAAAACGTTATTTGCTGGAGTCAATAAAAGGGATGATTTGAAACAAGCTATTTTTTAATATCATTCTATAAGCAGGCTATTATATTTCCTTACTTGTTTTTTGTGTTGTGTATGTAATGGACTGGATGCATACAGATACGAAGACAGCTTGATGAAATTTATTGTTACCAAAATAAACACATTAGAGTTATCGAACTTTCCCCACAAGCACTCGTACAACTCTTTTCAGTATCACAGAAGCACAATCAGTAGTTATACTTCAAACTACTAAGAATGTTAAACACAACGCAATGCAAAGAGCATGTAAAAGGCGAATATTTCACGGATATCTTATAAGGTATTTCTCCCACTTCCCTAGCGTGCCTTCGTGGTGTAACGGTAGCACGCTGGGCCAGTATTCCAGAGATCCGTGGTTCGATTCCCGGTGAAGGCGGTTGCATATTTTTCATCTTTTCTGCTTCCAATTAACCTAATGACTTTACAATCTCAATACTCAGAATTCTTTGAACTAACAAGTGAGATCAGAAGCTGTCTTTTGTTTTATAGTTTTCACTCGGCTGCCCAGAAATCTCCAGTACATCCCATTTCTGAAAATTCCTGGAACCATTCTATTACAGTTACGTATAGAGTTCATGGCAAAATTAGACTTGAACATTACAACTCGATTTTTCAAGCCGAATTGGCTGCTATCATATTCGTTCTTAAATGGATTGACGAAAACCTGATCGTACAAGCATATATTAATATATATATACAGACTCATTACCTGTTAAACACTAGCAGATGCTGATAACACTAACATTTTGGTCCTATATTATAAATATCTCCTTGTAAAAGATGAAAAAATACGGAAGTGTAAATGAACTGGGTGAAAGCCCATACTGGTGTTATAGGCAATGAGAGGGACGACATGTTGTCCAAAGAGGTTGCTATGGCCGGGGATGCATTTGATATTCAAGCATCAAAAAGAATTGTTATTGGTAAAATCAAAAATTTCTATTATCATTGGTGAAAAGAGAAATGCAACATTTCGGGATAAAGGAAACATCCTTTGTTGAACTTTAAAGTTTCTAAAGTATGAGAATGATATGGGATTTAAATTACAATCAAATAACTACTGGACACGGGCCTTCCCGGCGTAACCTGAAAAGTTTTAATTTGCAAAATAATAGAAATGTAATTTTTATAGTGTGAAGGCAATGCGCGACATTTCGTCGAAGACTGAGTTTTATTGCGACATGTTAAGGAAAAACGTGGTAACATAAAGGAATTCTTCTGCCGCAATAAAGAGTTTAAATTTGAAAAGGATTTTAATAAAATTTATAAATGGCAGTAGAACAATACTGGGAATTTTGGTCTGATGTTTTTGACTGTATTTCTGTTTCAATCTGTGTTTTAATCTTCTGTTTTGATCTTTTAACTGCATGTTTGTTTGTCTGTGTTGAATGTGCTGCGTTAACCATGAGGCCGATTATTATCGACCAGGAGGGTTGCAGCACACTCGTATATTTATTACATTACATTATGCAAAGGATTCAATGACAGTACCAATTATCGTTATATAGGGACTATTCCAAAATGTCGCCAAGTTTGGCGACTTTTGACTATGTCTCGCGAAAACCATAGCCTGCTTGGCGATATCTCGCCAGTTTAGCGACACAGCCATTTACTCAATGTTTAATAGACTTGCCCCTGTATTCTTATGTTTCCAGCACAGCTTCTGCTCTTTCAAGCATTTCCATGTTACATTACACGAAAGATACTACAAAATCACGTATAATTTCACTAAAATTATTTTATTACATATATACAATATATAAATTACATATATACAAAATTCGTAACAGTTGCATTTAATTGCAGTCCTTGCAGAAAAGCATGCAGTTGAAGTCTTAGCTGAACTGGATGACAACGGGGTGGGAAATTTCATAAAAAATATGACACAACTTTTTATTCCAAGAAAAGAGTGAATTTAAATGATTCATCAAAAAATTCTGAAACCTTGAGATGAATATGAACAAGACATTGACGTGGTTCAAGTATTAAAGATTAAGCAAACTCGGTTAATGTGAATGTGGAAAATATTATAATTCGGATATTGTTATGGAATCGACCGCGGATAATAGTATAATTCGGATATTATTATCGAATTGACCGCGGATAATATAATTCGGATATTGTTGTTGAATTGACCGCGGATAATGTTATAATTCGGATATTGTTATCGAATTGATGAAGTCCCGGCGGTTTGAATAGGAAAACATGGATAATACATACATCGCTTATCGTGATCAACAAATTCAGTTAATAGGATGAAAGTATTATGGAATAGTTTTTTTTTAACTTGAGTAAAGTTGCCACATACAGCCAAATTAGAGTATAAAAATTGTCAAGATGTTGTGTGTGGTGTCGCTCGTATACACGTTACACATGGGGAAAACCACTAAAACGCCCATGCATCCAGCCCGTTCGCGGGATTCGAACCTCGTTCGCGGGATTCTACCAGTGTTCAGCGACTTTACCGCTCGGCCGCTGGTTGGCCAAAAAAATTGTCAATTGATAAAAGTTGTTGCCAAGTAAGGGATTAAGTAGCCAAACAGCTGGTTTCCGATTTTAGTAAACTATTTAAAATCAGGCAGTAAATCCACCATAGTACGGCACACATTTTGATTTTGATTCACACATTCAGAAGCAGAAATATTTCTACAGAATGTTATCTTCTGCTACTGGAGGAGGAAGGGGGGCGATTCCTGAAAACATTTACAACAAACTCAGGCTCCTTTTTTTTTTTTTTTGTCTAACTTCCACTTCCTTGTAAAGGAAGTATTGTAATCACGAAAATTTTCGGGTACCATATTTCAACGAAAATATCCAATTTGATCGCTATCGAATGTAATTAAACGATGTTTTTGCGTGACATCTGTACGTAAGGACAGAATAACAGACTCTTTTTTCGAAAACGGAGTGTAAAACGGATTTAAAAGGAATTCATAAGAAAGTTTGTCAGTGATATCTCTACGCACGTATGTATTCGCATAACTCAAGAACGAGTAGCCGTAGAACATTGAAATTTTTTGTGTGGCATTGGGTATAACATGCAGTTGCACAGTTCCCTTTTTTGTTGCAATCGGCCGCACCAACGTCTCTTACTCGGCTCGGTGAACTAAATTTTATTTATTTTTTTATTTTTTATTGCGGTTTGTTGGTAATTGTGCATTTTTTGCTATAAAGGTGCTAGAATTTTCTTATGTTCTGGTTAAGGTTTTTGTGTCTTTATTTAATCTACACTCAATAGATGTAGAATTGTTGACAATTTAAATTTTAAGCAATGCCAAGCCTAAAGAAGCTGCTATTTGTTTATATTTGGAATATTTAATTCAGTGTAGCAGAATATTGAATTAAGTCAGTTTGTCAGTCTTTTAGTGTCTTTTAGCCGAGTGGGACCAAAAGGAAACTTACAGTTTTATGCATCGTAAAGTCTGTTTACCTGCTCACAAGTCGAACTGCTTTTTTTTTTTTTTGGGGGGGGGGGGGGTAGAAACTAATTTTAATTGTAAAAATTATTTTTTAACTGTATTTGGTGTTTTATATTTTCTGTATTTTACAAATTTTAATGAAGACGCTTTGAGCTTTTATGTAAATTTGTCTTGCCGTGAAGTAAGAACTGAGCCGCTCAGACGATATAGTGGTTAGGGGAACCCAACTGCGACGCCGAAGTACCCGGACTCTAATCCTGGAAAAGGCATGGATGTACAACTGTCTGTCCCTTCACAAGTGGTGACGTTGACCACCTATTAGGTGCCTCCACAATAAAATGGCCACCACGTCTGGCCGTAGAAGTGGCCAATGCCGTTATAGGCAAGTGCCCGCCATTGGGGAGGGGGGTTGAGAACTGAATTAATTGAATGAGAAATATATCTCTAATGAAATCTGAGGAAATAAGTTTAAATGAAGTGCAGCAAAAATGTGTGTAATTTAGTAGGCCGTACAAGGAAGTCGTGTTGTCCACGTCAGATATTTTATTTTTATCCTTATGAGAACGTTTTTGAAAATACTCATGATGTATTTTAGGAATGTAAGGCACTAGATCCACCATATAGATTTCACATCCAAAGAATAACATCCACCTCATCATTTTCTACTTATACTGTCCTAGGTACGAAAAAAATACATTTTCATTTATGTCGTTAATACTCATCTTTTTTTTTTTTTTTTTTTAATTTATATTTAATGATTTTCTTTGCTCTTGGATATCGCTATTTTGCATATCGGTGAGTTTTACATTCGTGGAGCGATGGATGCCTCCGAAAGTCGCACGAGAAATGACGATTTACGCCAGCGGGATTTTTTTATCTCGTGCTCAACAGCGGCACCTTATTTCTCTTCCTCAATAAATATTTTTGATTCAGTGTGTATAAACTGCAGGAAGGGAAAAAAACGATTGAATTATATATATATAAACTTACTAACTATTGATTCACTGATTCAGAAGTCAAACAACAAAAATCAGCGTTAATTCACAAAATTTTCACAGGACTAGTTTCGATGGTTTTACCGAACCATCATCTTCAGCTGCAAAACCGCAAATGAACAAGATAGGAAATAATGTTTAGATAAGATAAGAAAGCCTGGACAAGAATAAGCAAGTGGCGCCATCTGTTGGCGAAACCAGAACTAAAACATAATTTCTCTAAAAGCCGAAGGCAAATTTGGATTGGAATTAGGATCGTTAACTAAAACAGAAAGATTTTTATGAATGTGAAATGCCTCTAGAAAATCCAGTTCTCCAATGGAAGATGTTTTTTGAATAATTTTGGCAGCAGAAAAATTGAAAGTGTGATTTTCGGACCAACAATGTTGAGCAACAGAAGACTTCTGTGTTTCCTTTTTTCTAACATATGCCTCATGTTCTTTGACGCGAAATTTTAAGGCTCTCTTAGTTTGGCCAATGTAAATTAAACCGCACTGGCAAGGAATCCTATAAATACCCCAGGAATTCATATCCGGAATGGGGTCCTTGAGTATAGAAGTTGGAATTTTATTGATGGGAGAGTAAACAACCCGAAAGTTAAATTTCTGCAAAATATGTGCAACTTTATAGCTAATTGATGGAAAGAAGGGAATGACAACAGAATTTTTATAATCTCCTAAAATAAGAGTGTGGCTTTTAGTGTGTTGAGATGAGAATTTTTTAACTGCTTGATTAATAATGTTGGGTGAAAAGCCCCTGTCAATAGCTATTGCTTTTAAATAATTTAGTTCTTCATCAAGGGCTAGTTTGGAGGAGCAAACTTGAAGAGCACGGAAAACATAGGAATAAAATGAAGCTAACTTTTGTTTAGTCGGATGACATGATTTAAAGTGTGGTGGAAGGCAAACCGATGAAGGTTTACGGTAAACTGTAGTACTGAAGTTGGATGTGTTACGTGTGACCAGAATGTCGAGAAACGGAAGAGAATTGCAAGTCTCAAGTTCAAAAGTGAACTGAATAGCAGGATCAATAGAATTCATTGTTGAAAGAACTCTATTTAAATCATCTTTATTACCTTCAAACAGGGTAAAAGTATCGTCTACGTAGCGGAACCATGCCGGGAAGTTTAAAGTTTCAAACAATTTTGATTCATAATAATGCATGTAGATATCAGCCAGGATGGAACTGAGGGGGCTTCCCATGGCTAATCCCTCAGTTTGCTTGTAATATTTATTTTGGAAAACAAAATGTGTTTGTTTCAAACAGAGTTGAGTGAGAGAAATTAGCTCATCAATTTCGATGCAAGAGAAATGAAATTCGCGAAGTCTGGTTTCTAGACATATGAAATTCGCGAAGTCTGGTTTCTAGACATATGAAATTCGCGAAGTCTGGTTTCTAGACATATGAAATTCGCGAAGTCTGGTTTCTAGTGATGTCTAGAAACCAGACTTCGCGAATTTCATTTCTCTTGCATCGAAATTGATGAGCTAATTTCTCTCACTCAACTCTGTTTGAAACAAACACATTTTGTTTTCCAAAATAAATATTACAAGCAAACTGAGGGATTAGCCATGGGAAGCCCCCTCAGTCCCATCCTGGCTGATATCTACATGCATTATTATGAATCAAAATTGTTTGAAACTTTAAACTTCCCGGCATGGTTCCGCTACGTAGACGATACTTTTACCCTGTTTGAAGGTAATAAAGATGATTTAAATAGAGTTCTTTCAACAATGAATTCTATTGATCCTGCTATTCAGTTCACTTTTGAACTTGAGACTTGCAATTCTCTTCCGTTTCTCGACATTCTGGTCACACGTAACACATCCAACTTCAGTACTACAGTTTACCGTAAACCTTCATCGGTTTGCCTTCCACCACACTTTAAATCATGTCATCCGACTAAACAAAAGTTAGCTTCATTTTATTCCTATGTTTTCCGTGCTCTTCAAGTTTGCTCCTCCAAACTAGCCCTTGATGAAGAACTAAATTATTTAAAAGCAATAGCTATTGACAGGGGCTTTTCACCCAACATTATTAATCAAGCAGTTAAAAAATTCTCATCTCAACACACTAAAAGCCACACTCTTATTTTAGGAGATTATAAAAATTCTGTTGTCATTCCCTTCTTTCCATCAATTAGCTATAAAGTTGCACATATTTTGCAGAAATTTAACTTTCGGGTTGTTTACTCTCCCATCAATAAAATTCCAACTTCTATACTCAAGGACCCCATTCCGGATATGAATTCCTGGGGTATTTATAGGATTCCTTGCCAGTGCGGTTTAATTTACATTGGCCAAACTAAGAGAGCCTTAAAATTTCGCGTCAAAGAACATGAGGCATATGTTAGAAAAAAGGAAACACAGAAGTCTTCTGTTGCTCAACATTGTTGGTCCGAAAATCACACTTTCAATTTTTCTGCTGCCAAAATTATTCAAAAAACATCTTCCATTGGAGAACTGGATTTTCTAGAGGCATTTCACATTCATAAAAATCTTTCTGTTTTAGTTAACGATCCTAATTCCAATCCAAATTTGCCTTCGGCTTTTAGAGAAATTATGTTTTAGTTCTGGTTTCGCCAACAGATGGCGCCACTTGCTTATTCTTGTCCAGGCTTTCTTATCTTATCTAAACATTATTTCCTATCTTGTTCATTTGCGGTTTTGCAGCTGAAGATGATGGTTCGGTAAAACCATCGAAACTAGTCCTGTGAAAATTTTGTGAATTAACGCTGATTTTTGTTGTTTGACTTCTGAATCAGTATTTATTCGGCGTGTTATTGTGTCTTAATTATTGATTCACTCTTTTTAGATTATTCTATTAAAATTAATATTAGGAGATAATATAATCAATATTTCTTTAGTAAATAAATTATACTAAATTATACTTTTAGTAAATATATATATATAGAGAGAGAGAGAGTGAATCCATAGTTAGTAAGTTTAATTCCGAAAATTGTTTTAAAGTAACTTGAATGTAAAGTGTTAAAAATGTTTAACGGGGACTTGAATTAAATCATGAATAACAAAATTTCAATTGTAAAAAGAAATTTAAATTAAAAGCAAGTAATTAAATTAAAAGCAAATAACTATTGCCATTGATCGGAAATTAGTTGACTTTTCAAGGGGAACAAACCAACTTCCGTTCAATGAACAATAATTAAGAAATAAATACGAAAGTGTTTCGCCCTTTACTCAAGTAATAAGGCGATGCCAAACTGGCAATTTAAGTTAGGCCAAATATTTCCGTAAATTGAAGGGATCAATAACCAATGCGGAGCACCAAAGAACTCATTCCGATTAAGCATTTACGCTAATTCAATTTTGAGTGAAAAGCAATTTATGCAGTAAAATTGATAAATTACTTGAGTAATTGTCCCCCGACACCCTCGTGTTTATGCATTTTAATTCAAAACTATTTGTAAAAAATTAAACATTGGAAATTGGCATTATGAAATAGAACTCAAAGTAATTGAAATAAGCATTAGAAAATTATGAAATATAAGAAATATAATGCAATCTTTGCAAAAATAAATCAAAAAATAAAAATTTTAATTTTAAATATATATAATAAGAAAAGGGAATGTACATGAAGATATAAGAGGTCAGAAAAAGCATTAATTAACTTACGTTCTTTCTAGTGGGAAGTGGGCAAAGTGATCTCTTCGCGTCTTACTCAGAAGGGTTGTGTGTCCGAAATTCTTTATCGGCAGCGGGGGCTTTGAATTATTTCATAGGTTGTGGTTACAGTTATCCCGGATATTTCGACTTTTTTTTTTTACTAATTTTTATTTCCCTTTAGCTTTCCTATTATTTTGTTGAATTAATTTCATCGAATATATTTCTGGTGCTTGCGCTATGTTTGATTAGAATTTAATTTAAAAAATTCAAGAATTTATTTCCAAAAGAAATTTGAAAAAAAGAAGGGGGTAAAGGGAACCTATTTTACCTTCAGCTGAAGGAATTCAGGCAAAAACGGAGAATCTATTGAAGTGCGTTCCAGAACTGTTACCAGCAATGGCAGCACCGAATGCGTAACGTGTGTGCGTGTGTGTTTAACGCTTGGTGTGTGAATGCTGAAGAGAACTAATTTGAAGGTGATAACGTCACGGATAACTGATTCTGTAGGTATAATGATTTATTGGACCAGTCTAGGTTTTTTTTTTGTGTGTGTCTTACCTTGTATATATATAATAATATCTGTATCAGTCTTTTTTTTTTTTTTTTCCAAAGAATGGAGTGGTACTTTTCGAAGTATGATTTGTTGCTTTGACTTGATGAAGTTTCACTCATCGAAAAGTCATTTTGAATAAAGAAACGGAATTTTTTGTAAATATCGGACGTAAAACTTTCTATTGATAGTACGGTGAGAAGATTTTAACGCTTTTACGCTCTTCTTATTTCTAATTTCCCAGTGTAAGAAAATCCTGCGACAACCATAAACCCTTACTGAAACGTCTTTGCATTGACGGAATTAGCTTTGTACACTTTTTAGCCCGAAGGGGTATTAGTCTCAAAACGGCATTTTGTGTCGTTTCACTTTCTGCGTTGATTCACTTTTCAAACTGTTGGCGCTAAATATTATCGGCATGTATTATTTTAAAGAAACCAAATAATGAAGAATGTGTATGAATGCATGAATGTTTCTTGCATTGTGAAAAACAACGGTCATCCAATTTTTGAGCCATCCAATTTTGAATAACGTAGTCCTCCAACCGAACATGAGCACTCAAAAGCCGGAATTTTGAATTTCGATTTTGTTTTATTATCTATTCAAATTTTTTAAAACTTTAATGAATTTTTGATTAACAAACTCATGGAATCTCACTCAAGGATTTCAAAGCAAGCAATGGCAACAGTAAGTAAAGAATAATTTTTTATCTCCGGCGCGCGAGACTGTGAATCAGAAATTCTAAAGATACGCTGTTTTTATGTATTTTATGATATTGCTGTTTAATTTGGTTTTATGTGGTTTAAGTGAGAAGAATGTGATATTTAATATATAAAGGTAACACACAAAACGTTAAAAAATGCCCTTTTGGAGTAATATAAAATCTGAAAGCCTTCAGATTTTCTTTCTTTCTTTCTTTTTTTTTTTTTAAATCTTGTGAATAAAAATTTTTCATTATGTTAAAAAAAGGTCCGTTCATCTGTTTTCAGAATGTAGATTCGGCTAGCGTGCTATATGATTTTCAGACCATTTTTCTTAAACAATCATTTGGGGTCCAAGAACGGATTAATTCCTTATTAATACCTACGGGAAATAATTGTTTCGGTTTGCGAATATTTCGGATGACGAATCAGGAACGAATAAAGTTTGTGAACCAAAGTTTCGCTTTAAATTAAATCGAATTCTTTGTAGAGAAATGTATATCGCTGAGTAAGTTTAATACGCAAACTAAACAGGAATTATTAACATTTTTATAGTTATTGTAACTCCAACTTGCTCAAGCAAATCATCGTTCATTCAATGACATTAAGCACAATTCTTTGATCTCCTGAAGCGGTAAATTCTTTATGAGATTAAGAAACGTAAAAAATATATATCTGCATAACATTTTCCTTATCGTTCATTGTTCTTCAAAAACTCTTACACTTACACTTTAAAATGTGAGTAATATACATAAAATAAATTCTCTGCTCGTCATATTTCTATGCTCTTTTAATATATCTGCGTTCGTAGTATTACTCAAGCGTCGTTATAAAGCCATTTTTTCCCAAGCCTGGCACATTAAATCTGCAACATAGAATATTTACTGCAGAAAAATATGAATATTAATGTATGCGATGAATATACTCTTCATTGCGTTTTCTTTTATTTGAAATCAGAATGTATCTCCTCGCTTTACCTCCCCCCGTAACTAATTTTATCGTCCAAAAATAGAGAAGGGAAAATTATGCGAATAACTTAATTTTCGAAGAATACGGTTACAGTAGAACATAACCAAAGGTAATCATGGATAATCTACTGGTAACTATCACAACATTATTTCTTAAAATAAAACTACGTTTCAATAAGAATACGTAATAATAATAATAACGCAAATATATCTAACGGATACTAAGCCGATATCTAACGGATATCAGACGGTAACTTCTGAGGTACGTGTCAGACTCAATGACCTTGTAAAGCCTCAAGGGCACCTCAAATGAATGAGTCTTGACTGCAGTTCCCAGAGGGGGCATAGGAGGAATGAAAGAGAAGGGAGCGAGCAAAAGACCTGGATTCCGAAAGACGGAATACATCAGTAGGAGATTAGGCAATTATTAGCTGAATAACAGAAGTAAGGTGCAGCCACATGTTTGAAAAAATTTTAAGTATGAGAACAGCTCACACGTCCATGCAGCTTAACGAAGAACTTGCACAAAATATTTTTCAAATAATATACACTGGTGTGCAAAAATTAAGGACGAAACGGTTTTTTCAATATAACTTTGTACAAAAGCTTTCCAAATCAACACATTTAATACCGTAAGATCCCCAATACGTAAGGACATGAGTAATGTAAACACTTACTAAAAGAGAAATCAGAGGGATAAAAAGAAGCTTTATTGAAAAAGTAGGATGGAGCGCAATGCGACTGAAGGCCGAAACATCCCTGTGAAGGGTGTCTAGCAAGAAACATCCGGTCTTTAATAGGGGATATGATCTCCCCTGACTGCTAGGCAGGTTTCACAGCGTCTGCCCATGCTGAGAATGAGGGTGTCAATGAGTTGTTGAGGCATTGCTGCCATTCGTCTTGCAGCGCCAATCGAAGCTCCGGAATCGTTACTGGTGGTTAGGTACGAGCTGCCGGCCAATCCATACGTTCAATGTCCTCACTTTCTAAGAGCTGTTCGGCAG
This sequence comes from Stegodyphus dumicola, assembly GCF_044657685.1. NCBI lineage: Eukaryota > Metazoa > Arthropoda > Arachnida > Araneae > Eresidae > Stegodyphus > Stegodyphus dumicola. Next base: position 7,885,207 of record NC_140775.1, on the reverse strand, counting down.
CTACTGTGCGATGACATGGTGCATTGTAGTCCATGAAAAGAAACTGCGGACCCATAGCGCCTCTAAAAAGACGCACATATGGAAGAAGAATCTCGTTACAATAACGGGTCCCATTGACTGAACCTGCGTCGAAGATGTGAAGGTCTGTACGACTACCAAGCATGATGCCTCCCCAGACGAGAACACCGCCACCTCCATACCTGTCCCCTTTCAATGATGTTCGAGGGATGATTGCGGCCTCCCCGCTCTCTCCAGATGAGTATGCGATGAGAATCGCTACTCAGACTGAATCTGCTCTTATCTGTAAAGAGTACTCGTCAACATTCATTGTCTCTCCAATTCCGGTGTTCCCGGCAGCACAGAGAACGCCTTCTCCGATGGGCAGGCGTTAGAGGTACACACCGTACAGGGCGTCGTGTAAACAGCCACGGTTAAACGCGATATCGGTCGTCCAGTCGCCTGTGTCGTGTGTCTAGCGATTTCTCCCGCTGTCTGCCGCCTGTTTCTTCTGGCCTGTAAGGCAATATTCCGGTCATCTGCGGGTGTGGTTCCTCGTGGACGACCACTACGAAACCCCTGGATAGCTGTTCCTGTAGTTTAAAATTGTCTCCAAAGTCGTGAAACGATGCTGTGAGCAATTCCGAACTCTGCAGCCACACTTGTCACACTGCGGCCTTCCTCCAACTTCCCAATGATTCGACCTCGGGTAAAAGCATCCAGATGTCGTCTAACAGATTGATTATTCGCCATTTCTTGCTGAGGCAGCAACTCGGTGTGATTTTAACTGCTATACGGCGTGCAATCTCTTTGCCAGAAATACTGATCTTACAATGACAACATGCTTTATACTACTCAGACACTCCCCCATTACGTCTACCTGCATATCTGCGCATGTGCTACCTTACATCACCTTACTTAATCTCCTGATTGGTCTTTCTGTCCGCTCTGCCTCTTTGTTCAGCTGATATGCTAATTTTTCGACTTCGTCGTTAATTTTTGCACACCAGTGTATGCAAGAGAATATAAAATAGATGAAATGCTAATTTAAAAATGCATATACAAACTGAATACACTGAATAAATATAGAAAATAATCTGAGGAATACAACACTTACCAACGAACTAGCCATCAGAGAAAAAACTATGTACAATACAGGCAGAGGAAAATTATGCGAACAAAATTTTCAGAACTAGCGTTGGAAATGTTGGGGGAGGGAATATATGCTGCAAAATACGGGAATCAATGGTCGTTATGATCTCTTGATTTGCCATCAGGAATCGTTAAAAATTTAAATCACATACTGGGGTAAACTATGAATCAATACAAGGTTTTAGCACAAAAGGGCTATTGGTCTCGAAATGGAATTTTGCGTTGTTTCATTTTCATTCGAGTCTGTTTTCATTCAGCAAAACGTAAGATATTATTCATTCATATTTAATCTGATTGTCATTAATTAACTACCTAAAGTATTTAAAAGGAAATAGATACAATTCTAAAAAAGTTGTCCCCTCCCAGTCTGATAGAATTTAAGTAGAAGTCTGATGTGGACATTCTTGTATGGCCTATTAAATTATATACAACTTTTGCTGCATTTCATTTAAACTTATGTCCTCGAATTTCATTAGAGACATAGTTCTCATTCAGGTGATTCAATTCTGACGTCGCGGCAAGGCAAAGATACATAAAAACTCAAAACATCTTCATTAAAAGTCATAAAATATAGAAAAACCTAAAACCTCGAATACGTTACAAACAGTTGGAAAGCCACCGTACCACCACTACTTTAGAAACAGTTCAGCTAAGGCCAGTCAGTTGTCAACTGAATGCTGTTTTCCAAGTAATGCTATTAAATACAACTGTTACGAGTTTTGTATATATGTAATTTAGTGAAATTATATGTGAAATTGTAGCATCTTTTGTATAATGTTACATGAAATGCTGCCACCCAAACGATATAGTGGTTAGGGAAGCTGTTGGTTTGTGCATTAGCACTGAAGGCGTAATGAGTAAGTTTCCTCAGACGCAGTTTTCATTAAAGAATCATAAGTGAAAAAATTAACTACGAAATCTTTATTTAATAAAATAGGAGACTTTGCTTAACTTAAGCATAACAAAAAGTAATAATCTTCACAGACATTAAAACACTGAATTATCGAAAAGGAGATAACTTATACATACAAATATAAGTCATACATCTTCAAGCATATAAAGCAATAAGAAAAAACAGGAATATAATTTGACACCGTACCTGAAAAGAGAAAGTACTAACTGAATTAGACCTTTAGCCGTGATATAAGTAGCTAGGGTGAAAATCGAATACACTGCACGTAGCTAAGGTGAAAGTCAAATATACTGCATTGCACGCGAACTTTACTTTCTCTCGCCAATATATATCTTGGCGCACGTTCGTTTCGTATGCCTTTCGAGTTTCATTATGCAAAATACCTAAATTTATGCTAACAGAAGCCTACCGCGGTAGCGAAAGACCAGGGTTCGAATCCCGGAGAAGGCATGGATGTTTGTAAGTGTACAGAGTTTTTGTAGCATGGGAACACTCTAAATATATGGCAAGCCGATTGTCCTCTCGTGTGGTGGTTTGGTGGAAGGGGAGAGTGACGGAAGGCCCTCGGACATCCCCCCCGGGTGCTCTCCCTCAAAATTGGTGTGGAAGTAGAAGTCCAACCTCCTTGAGACTCTGGCAACCATTCTCCCATGAAATTCATGGACAAGACAACAACAACATCTCTTCATCTTTATCATGGAGCAAGTTGCCCTATTTTATAGTTTAGTAGTTTTGTGTAAGAACTGTGTGCTCGTAATTAAACGTATAATAATAATATGATGTTTGTAACATCGGATATAGTTGGTTTCAACCGGGGAGGGGGGGGAATTCACCGCTTGGGTGGAATTTTAATTTGGAAGGGGACGTCGTCAGCCAAATCTGTTAAGCATATAAAAATTTACGAATATAAAAAAAAAAAAAAACTACTTTTAATCAAGTTTTGGTATTTATCAATATTTTCTACACTTAATGCTGCGTTAACCATGATGCCGATTATTATCGGCCGGGAGCGTTGCAGCACACACGTATATTACATTTTCTGCACTTTTTCTTGTTTAATTTATAAAAGACGTTGGAAAATCACCTAAATATAGATGAATATATGCTATTTCTCCCGCCTTCGTGGTGTGGTGGTCTGCACGCTGGGCGCGTATTCCAGAGGTCCGTGGTTCGATTCCCGGCAAAGGCGGTTGTTCATTTTTCATCTTTCCTGCTTCCAAAATTACCTAATGTCTCTACAGTGGCGCACGAACTAAGAGGGTGGTGGATGAGGATTCTCCCCACCCAGGATTTGGCGATTGGGTCTCTTAAAAATTCCAGTCGCCCTTTAAAAGGGAGAGTATATAAGGTCCCGCCTTCCTAGCATGCCTTCATGGTGTGGCGGTCTTCACGTTAGGTGCGTATTCTAGAGATCCGCGGTTCGATTCCCGGCGAAGGCGTTTTTCATCTTTCCTGTTTCCAAAAATACCTAATGTCTCTACAATATGAACTATATCTACCTTTCTAACAATAAATTAACTCTAGCCCTTTAAATTTGAGCATGCTCCCCTCTTCAGTCTAAAAGCAACAAAGCAATATCTTTTCTAATGTAATTTTTAGTTTCTATGATTCTAAAATGTGATCTGTCATCTGATCTCTACTGTGCAACGATTCCAGGAATGCTACGAAATCTTAATCCAGCATCCGATTATTTATCTGTTTAGCATCTGAAATTTAATTTGCTTAATGTAAACATTTTTGTAATGTGGTCCGAAATGTAATTTCCATTTGATGTAATCATTCTGGGTATAAAAGTCTCTGTTGCGCTGAACGGTTTCCTTTTTAACTATTTTTATGTAATTTTCCTATTTCTGCACTTTATCTAGTATATATTCTGATGTGGCGGTAAATGGTTTTCAAACGTATGTACTCCGTAAATTATTTTGATGTAATTTTCCTACTTCTGCACTTTATCTAGTATATTCTGATGTGGCGGTAAATGGTTTTTAACCGTAGGTACTCCGTAAAACATAATCCTTGGTTGCGCTCTTCCGCTTTGCTGCAGCAACATGCCGTTGCCTTCAATATATATATTTTCTATGTTTATCGGATGTAAAACGTTCTTTAAGGACAAGACGCTGTAGCTCCGATTTGATTTGTTTTGAATAAAAAGGAAACAATTGAATTCAGCCCCGTACAGTGCATCTAACTACATACAGAACATCTAAAATTTAGAATTAGCATTTGAGTCATTGAGACATAATATTGGGGAACCTATCCTCATCGCTGTCGGAGGTAGACTGCAGCAAGTTATTCTCGTCGCCACCAGAAGGCGTTCGATATAATAGTTCGGGTTACATCCAAACTGTTCTTCCATTTTATCTGATTTAAACGGTGTTGTTTTCTAAGTTGTTTGGACCTTTTCTTGTGATGTTGTACTGATTGATGTTGTGTTGTAATAAGTTGTATGGGTTGAACTAGTGTTGTTATTTTGTAGTATTGACCTTTTTGCTGTATAGTAGCGTTTATTGAATCATTTTTTGCATTTGTCATTTTAAAGAATTGTCATTGGATCCTTTTGGATTTTTCTCCATTCTTGTCATGTTTTATTACCTGCCAGATACCTTATGCCTTTCTGCTCTTGGTACCTCTCTCCTTTTTCTTTCCTCCGTTTTCTCTTTAGAGATCCTCGTCCAGGTTTTACTATATCATGTGCTCCAGGGCTTGATTTCATGAACCGGCAACGTAGCGTCAGGCAATAGTTCGGTATATCTAAGTGTCTAAGTCAAACAGTTCTGTTACACCCGTACATAATACACATGAAAACAGCATTAAAAAGTAAAATGCGGTATCTTTCCTATTAGTATCGAAACAAGATTTTGAGATTTGCTTCATTCTGCATTCGAAGCTGTAGCCCTTCGGAAAATGCAAGACATGTGTCTTTCAAATTGAATTTGTCTGTTATAGGTTAACAAACTGAGGAAGTTATTTGAAAGCAACACATACAGTTCTTAAGAATAATATTTTTTCTCCTTTTGAATCCGACTGATTTAAATAAAAGTGAATTTCATTCCTGACACATAAACTGAAAACATTCAGTATTTTCATTGAATGATGCTATACATTTTTTCACTTTTCAAGACTAACGCGTACTATCTAAATAAAAATTGAAAAACTTAAGTACCACCACTACATTTTACAATGACTATTTTTCAAATTCTCAATAGAAATATTAAAAAAAATATATTTTGCATTTGCACAACCTGTTGGCTATATTAAATGTGCACACATAAAAATATATTACATTAAAAATTGATTACCATTTTAATTAACAAAATTTAAGTTATAATACTTTATTAGGTATTTCTACCACCTTCTTGGCGGGCCTTTGTGGTGTGGTGGTCTGCACGCTGGGCGCGTATTCCATAGGTCTGTGGTTCGATTCTCGACGAAGGCCGTTGCTCATTTTTCATCTATCTTGCTCTCCCCCCAAAAAAAACCTAATGTCTCTACAACTTTAATTCTAAAATTTAGTGTGAAATTTTGGCCTGTTTAAGAGAGATAAATTTCTTTATATCTGGGTTTATTTCACTTAACTTTAACCGTAAATTAGGATACAATTTTAATTTTGTTCAGCATTTCTTTTCTAAATAAAACGTGGAAGAAAATATTTATTGACACAAATAGCTTGTGTAAAAAGGCAATAAAAATTTAACAGGTTTATTTGATTTCTTTTTATTTAAATTCTTTTTTTTTTTCAGTCAAAAGTTAACAAGCGTGTTATTTTTGAAATCTCCAGTTCGAGTTCGATCACAGGAAATTTCTGTCAACTGTTCTTTTTCTTCACGAGATTTTTGAACTTAATAGTTAAAAATAGTTTGTTTCTTTGCGTACCACCTATTTTTCTCTTGCTTACCAACAGTTGAGAATCGCTGGTCTAAATGTTTAGTAATCTAAGTATTCTCTGAAATGTTTCGCTACTCAACCTTGGTCATCTCCACGGATGATGGATACTAAAAAACCATATTAAACATTAAAACAACCTTCATTGGCTACGGGTGAAATCTTAACACTTTCAGATTTTTTTTTTTTTTTTTATCTGAAAGGAAATCAGCTGAGCATTCTCCGGAATTCGAATCACGGATCTGCTTGTCAGGTGGATGTGCTAACTACTTACAATATGAGTTCACGCACGAGGGAATACAATAATTATTTATATTCTCTAACATTTAAAATATTGCCAGTAGTCTCGAAATGAAAACTTCCCGAGATGAACGTTGGAATCTCGTGCCTTTCTCCAGTCGAGGAGATTCATTTGATGGCAGTTTGCTGTCAACCAAATGTTAGTTCATGCGTAATAGTAGAAAATATTAGACTTTTTAACTAGGGAACATGAAAAGTCAATTATACTTCGAAACGGTTCGAGTGATGGCTTTTTCACCAGTATTGGACATGCTAACTATTGCTTACATTTGTGGTCTTGTAGAGTCATTAGAGCGTTTTTAGAAAAGTTTCAATTTTCAGAGTTTAGGTTCGGATTAACTACGTCATCAGCGTTACGCAAGCTCGAAGCTGGCATAGATTTAACCTCGAAATGACGCATTCCAGATTTTTTTTTTTTTTTTTTTTTTTTTGAATAAAGGGGAAATAACCAAATTAAAAAAGAGGAATTGAAAGGGTATAGCTAAATGAAATTATAAAGCTGAAGTATAAATTATAAAATTTTAAGTACTGAAAAAGTAGCTATTGTCATTGGTCGCAGTTTAATCGACTGGTCAAGGGGAACAAACCAATCTCTTATCAGTTAACAACAACTAATTTATGAACCATAACAACAGTACTCAATAGGAAGACATTATTACACCTACGCCAAAAGAATCTTCATAAACAAAATAAATTAGTAAATAATCTTTTAAATTTTAAGTTGCTGACGAAGAACATAACTAAACGGGACGCTTACTTTAGAAGAGATGTTCTCCGACATTCTCATTTTCAAACTCAAATTCAAATGTGAAAACAAAAGTTATACATTTATTAACATCAAAAAGTAATTCAAAGTCAAAAGAAGATCAAAACTGACATAATCCTTTAAATTAAAGTTTATTAAAAGTAGTTAATTAAATAATTTTTTAAAGATCAAACTCAGGAAGGAAATTAAAATTAACTTATTTGCCTGCAAAAGTTCAAAACGAAATGGTTGGACATGCAATTCTATTCAGTGATGCAATTTAAGAGGGTTGCGGTAAAAAGCACTTTTCTCTATTTAAGAGAGTTTAGCCTTAAACTGGAGAGAAAACTTGAAAGTTTTTTGGAGATAATGTATTGACAGTAGGCTAGTACTAAAATAGCGCTTAAAGCTGCTATTTAGTTAGAATAAAAATTCTAAATAAAAGTAATTATGAGTAAATTAAAAAGCCTATAAACCTGCGCTAAAGCAGCAAAGTAATAAACCAGTTTTTTATAAAACTTTTTATAAACCATCTCCAGATAACAGAAATTCCATTAACACCATGAATTATTAAAAAAAATTCAGTCAGTATTTTAATTACCATTTTCTAGACCTCTACTGTATATGTGGTTAGGGTTGCATCTATGACATAAAACATAAAAATCTGTAAAGAAAAATCCTAAATCGCAAAAATGCCAAAATCAAAAGTAAAGATTTTAAGTATTGAAAAAGTAAGTGTTGTCATTGATCGCAGATTAATCGACTTGTCAAAGGGAACAAAACCAAACTACTATCAATTAACAAATGTATATACTTCTGATGCTGCTAAAAAAGGAGGTGCACAACTATATGTTATAGTAGTCCCATATACAAAATTTCAACGCTGTACGGCTACTCTTTTTTGAGCAATGCGAGACACACACATACGTACGTACGCACTGACGGGTCACGAAAAAATCCCTTTTGAATACATTTTATGGCTTTAGTGTAGAATTTGGTACTCCTTCGATTAGCGACAATTTTGGCGATGAACCCCATTTCTGGTTACCATGATAGTTTTAACTTTGTTTTAGCTTCCTGATTTTTTTTAAGTGATAATAGATCGATGTGTACATGGAGAAAGTTAAGGCAGTGCGCATTGCCTATTTAGTGCAATCTCTGATTTTTTTAAATGAAAATAGATCGATGTTTACATGGACACAGAGTTTGTGCAATTTTTTGACTTCTTATTTTGGTTTTGCGCACAGACGATCTTGAAATTGTTCCTTCCTGGCACCGGTTTCGGTGTCAAATAAGAATCGGGAAAAAAAAAAAAAAAAAAAAATGAGGGAGGGCTCCCAATTGTAAACATTTACCCTTTTTACAAACCGTTTTGGAAAATACAGACCTTTATTCCGTCTGTACGTACAGACATCACGCAAAAATAGCCCAACGGATTTGGGAACGATCAAGTTGGATATTTCTATTCAAATATTCACGAATACTTCAATAGAATAAATTTTTCGCGATTACAATACTATCTTTACTTTGTACAAGGAAGCAAAAATTACAGGTATAATATATAAGAATGAAAACTGCAGAAAATTCAGATTCCTGTTTTTGGCATAGTATTGATAATACTGTAAATTACAATGGCAATAAACCTGCATTGTTAATAAATATTACAATTAGTTTGTGCATAGTAAAAGGCGGTAAAATATAGTAAAAGCAACGAATATTTTTATACATTTTTCTGAAAACTGGCATAAGAGTTATCAATTCACACGTTCATAATAACAATATACCACACTGGAAATAATAAGATAACAAACTCTCAAAACGTTCTGAACTGTATCCAGATTTTTAATGCTTACCAGTAAAAAAATTAATTTCATAAACTAGATTATTTGTTCGCAGTGTGTTTTCATGTCTCGAAAGCGCAATTAGGATATGTATTATTTTTACATAGTATTGTTCTAATACAAATATTTTGACACAAAATCGGACATTTTCTGAAATGGCATGCCACTTTTTTTTTTTTTTTTTTCAATATTTGATTTTACGACTCAATTTAACACAAAGTACCAAGTTTTGTAAAAATCGCTGGAGTAGTTTTTAAAAAAATTAGCTCTCAAAATTTTAGCTCCGCAGTGTTAATTGAATTTGATATATATTTATTAATGTCTCTTTTTTATTAAACTTATTTGATTCTTCCTTTCATATTTCGAAATTTATGTTTATTTCAAATAAAATTCGCCTATTTTTAGTCCAAAGGGGCTTTAGCATTGAAGGACTATTGTTTTGCGATTTCGCGACGAATCACTATAAACGGCGTGTCACTTTTCAAATGTTTGCCACCAAATGTTAGAGTCTTCCATTATATTTGAAGAAATTAAATAATGAAAAATCCGCATAAATGTATGTATGTTTCTCGCATTGTGATAAAACAACGGTACCTAGAGCCATCCAGTTTTGAATGACGTAATCCTACTCCGAATATGGGCATCTGAAAGCCCAAATTTGAAATTTGGAATTTGTTTTATTATCGATTTAATATTTTGTAAAACCTTAACGAATTTTTGATTAACAAACTCAACGATTTAAAAACGAGCAATGGGCCAATGCTCTACGGAGAAGGGAAAAAATCTTTTTATCGAAGATTCTAAACATGTACTCATCTTAACCCCGAGGAACGGGTCCGAGGGTCTCCCACTCCTCTTCCTCTACCATAAACTTCTCTAAAGAACTTTCGGCTCGCCGTATATTTAGAGTGCCTCCATGCCGCATGTCACTATACATTTACAAACATCCACGCCTTATCCGGGATTCGAACCCGAGTCCTTCGGCACAGCAGTCAGAGACGCTAACCACTGCACCGGTTGGCGGCACACGCATTGCTCAATATTAGCAAAGACAAATGAAAAGGGAAACGAGGCATTTATGGCGATTCAACGTAAAAATCCCATTTTGAGACTAAAAATGCTCTTAAACACCTGGCCAGTTTAAATGAAATAAAGTAATCTTGGCTGTGTTTATGTTAAGGTACAGAATACGAAATATTCGGATCATCTGACACTAAATCCCATCTGGTTTTAACTCTCGAGGGTTCATGTTTATCACATTTTTTCTTCTTCAAAGAATATTTCAAACTTTTTCATTTTTCTTACAGTAAATTTCCGATTAATCAAGATGGCATTAATAAGGCAGGCCTCGTTTAAAAAAATGCTGTTTTTTAGCCCAGAGGTTTATTTTGAGGTTTTATGTATAGGATCAGTCATTAAGTTCGTGCGCATTAAGAGTATGCGTCGAATTCACTATGACGCATTTACTAAAATAATACAATTTTGAACCTGTTGAAACTTATCATCGTTTGACTAACATATTCAGTTCATCACCAACTTTCGTAAATATCGAACGCATTTTAGTACCCATAGAAGATGAATATAGATAATCAGTACAAATTACAAATTTTGTGCTACAATTTTATTTTCGTGTGGTGAATCTACCAGGTTTGCAGCGATAAAAATTAAGTGTACGTGGTGAACACATTATTAGTGTAAGGACTGCCCAGAAATGGTTTAAAAAATTTAAAGTTGGAAAAAGCAGCATGGATGATGAACTCCGTTCAGGACGTTTTGAACTGTTAGAACCAAATCAAACGATTCATTCAAAAGTTTATAGTGAACAACTTTGCCGTCTAAACTCAGATTTGATCAAAAAAACGCCCACGACGGATGAATATCAAGAAAGTTTTGTTTCATCATGGTAACGCTAGACCGCATACGGCTCGAATAATGCTGCAAAAAATTAGTGAATTTAATTGGGAGCTTTTGCCACATCCTGCTTACTCCCCAGATATTGCCCCAAGTGATTTTCACTTATTTCGTGCCTAAAAAAATTTACTGGGTAAAAAAATTAAATTCTAAACAGGATGTACACAATAAACTTCCAAGTGTTTTTGCATCAAAACCAGAGTCTTTCTACAGAAATGGCATAAAAAAGCTGCCTGTAAGAGGGCGAGATATTGTAGATAATGGAGGAAAATATATAACTGATTAAAATGTTAAATTGTTTTTTTTATATTATTTAAAAATTTACCAAAAAATGCGCACGAATTTACGGACTGACCCATATTTTTGTCTTGCCGCGAAACGAGAACTGAATTAATTGAATGAAAGGTCTATCTCTAATAAAATTCCAGGAAATAAGTTTAAATGAAATGCAGCAAAACAATGCTTATAATTTAATATTCCGTACAAGGAAGCCATGTGGTGTCCGCATCAGATTTTTTAATTTACATGAACAACATTATTTTCTAGTTAAAATGTTTCAATATGTAAATGAATTGTTAACAGTATTTTTTCTTTCAGTTATGGTATGAATGATTTGACTTGTACTTGATCTAACTCACCTCGAGTTTACTATAATACTCTTAACGCAAAATTACAGAGACTCTTAGAGACTTTTGACCAGGAAATTAAAAAAGAAAACAACGTGTTCCTTTGCCGTGCGCTAACCCATTACACTATGAGAGTGTGCATGAATGAATGTGATAATTCCTTACATTCTCTCTCATTTAAAAGAAACCTTGCCTGATTTAAACGACGAGATCTCGTACATTTTCCCAGTCGACCCTGTGTAGGTAGCAAGAATTGTTTCCCACTGCATTTTACTTCCGGCGTGATTGTAGAAAAGTAGGGCTATCAGCTTAAGAAGAGGGATTTTTTCGTAGAGAAATTTGTAAGAAAAACAAGGACGTATTTATTTATACAAAGAGAAACCACAAAACACACGTTCGCTGAGATTTCAACTCGGGGCAAACTACCAGTGTTCAGCAGGCTTATTCGCTTGCTGGTATGCGCATTCATACAGAAAATCCAGTTTTAGCTAAACCCTAAGGAACGCGTTCGGTTCTAATACTTTAACTAATAAAACTTCCGGATAAATAAGTCAGCACTTTAGGCAGTGCAACTAGCTACCAATGTGACTTTTAAGGCCACTTAGTAAATGGTATAAATGGAAAATATTTTAGGGTTACTCTCTTTAGAGGCATTATTTAACGTGGGAACAGTTTTATTCTGTACTCAAACACTTTGCAATATAAAATGTAATAAACACCATAATGTTTTTTTAAAAACATTCAGCATACAGGAAAATAAGTACATTTGCTCAACTATATTTATGGGCAAAATTCGTAATCGAAAACGATACGCGCAGAAAAACCTAAAAATAGCACAAATTTCATACAAATGCACCAATTCATAGAAAATTATTAGTTATTTTAATTTTAAATATCAAGAGAAATAACTCTGATGCCTGTAAAACTTCATTTGTAAATTAAACACTTATTACATTTATAATTTCATTAATAAATTACACTTACTTTCACCTATAATTTATGGAATAAAATAATTTTATTTTAAAAGACAAGGAAAACCAAGAATATTATTTTATGTCCTAAATAAGAACCTTTCGTTAATAAATTCCTCAGTAATGGTTTAAGTTGAAATAAAAATTTGAGTATCCACGCCACGCCAAAATCAAGAACTTGAAAAGTCACAACTTCCGCAAAAGCTAATTTAGATTTTTATTCTTGAGAGTTACTGAATTATGGGAACATATAATAATAATTATACATGCGTTTAAGAAATGTTAGTGTGTTTCTTAAGCATAGAATAAAGCATAAAAAACAGTTTAAACAAAGCGTAAATATCGGTACTGTAAATCATTCAGATTCGTGTCTTTGGCATGGTATGGGATAAGTTATGGCTTTACAAAAGCATAGTAATAATAATAATGTATCATGTTGTAAATAACGAGGAAACAAAATTTCAGGATGTTCTGAAATCCTTCATCCGGATTTTTAATAGTTACTGCATCCGGATTTTTAATACTTACTAGTAGACAAAAATATTTTATGGGTTAGAATTTGAAAGTTTGCAAAAAATATCCTATTTGAGAAGAAACATTTTGAGGTCCGCGTGTGATTAGAAACGTAAAATTAAGCCAATTTTTTAACCATTAGCCAATTTTTTAGGTTGTTTTCAATTAAAAATTCTTTCAAAGATAAAACTAAACTCAAAGTTTGTATTAATCATTTTGCCGAATTTTTACGTATAATCGCTTTTGCTAAAAGTTTTGCACATATGTTATTTTTGGATATTTCTTTCCATTCACAAGTTGAGAAGATTTCTTCAGCATGAGCGCTGATAAATTCGAATACACTCTCGTACAAATCGTCATCGGAATGCACATCGGCCAGTTGTAGAACTTTGCAAACGTTCTGGACAGAAAGGTTCGATTTCAGGTAAGATGCGCACTTTTTCTTAAGAGTAGGAATATCGTACTTATCAGCTGCGGCATAGAGTTCCATAACATCCATAGTTTCTGTCATATATTCGCGACTGGGATCAAAATTTCCAGAATATAGAAACAAAAACATTTTATTTATAACCCAGGAATCCACGTCAGAAATTGTAACGCAGTTGGTTTTCGATTCCATCATCTGCGAATCGAACATTCTAGAAAACACCGAAGATCGGGCACATAGAATAAATTTATGAGCGCGTAAGGTATCCGAACCGACAATAATATCAACGTCCGATAATGTTCCACTTTGAAAAAGATTTTCCATATCACTGCTCAGATATCTGCAATTTCCAGTTGATGCAAACGCATAAGAAGTTTGCACAGTTTTGGAATCATACCTGAAATCGAAAAATTTTAAATCACATTTAAGTAATAATATATCCTCTGGATCGGTAGAAATACTACGAGAAAATTTTGCACACTTCCAACTTAAATCCTTCAAGAACAAGTACTCATATTCTGAGGAATTAGTTTCGTCAAAGGAGATGTGAATTCTCACGAAAATCGGTATAACTGCACTGTCAGATTCTCTGCAAACGGAGATATCGAAGATTCTACCATGCAGAGCATCTTCGCGAAGGTAAAAGATTAAATTCCATCTGCAAGATCTGGAAGCATCCAGTATGAACACGTGGCTGCGTAATACTGTGTTAACAGCTAATTTTGAGAAATTGTTGATTGGCCACTCAAATGACACATTCTGTACGTTTGGTCGGGTTCGACATTTCTGTGCCACAACAGGTATGCATATTAGATGTGGAAGCTCATATTTCACGGCAGCCGCTGACACTTCTGCTGACAGTTCGTTTCCGCTGAAATCCATCTTTCCCATGTAAACATATTTGAGGATGGCCTCCAGGACATTCGACGGGATATCCAAAACTAGCTCGCTAGTTTTTTCTTTGTTTAGATTTTCTGCCAGTTTGGGCCATCTCGCACATAAAATGGCTTTGTGTACTTTGAATTCTGCACCACCGGCACGCAAGAGGACATCCGCGAACAATCCGTTCTTGTAAGAAAGTGGAGGAAGTAGATCCGGTTGGTTTGCCTCACACTTTTGGCTGAAAGTGAATTTTAATATAAGAATGTCGTTGATGACAGATCGAAGGAGTTTCTTTTCAAAAGATGTAGCATATTTCGTATTTTCAAAACTAAAAATTGGGTTTCCGTTGAAATCGAATGCTTCAATTCTATAACGAATTCTGGAATTTGCAGAAATATCATTCCTAGGATATAGAATAATGTACGCAGTATCAGATAACGAATGCAATTTTATAACCCATTTCACATCGGGTAAAAAGCTGAAAGCAAATTCTGGGCTATGGAGACGTGAAACTATCCCACTATATGTCGTTGTGTATAGAGGGCTAATTTTGAACTCTTCAATAATCCATGTGAACGTGAATTTATGTTCCGGCTGCTTCTCCATTGCGTACAACAAATTCGAGTTCTTATAACGCCTGTCCAACGCATTTCACGAAGGCGTGTATGTATGCTAACATTTAATCTCTGAGTAGTTTCCCTTTGCAAGATAAAACGCATGAAATATTTTTTTATTTCCACGTAACTTTCGCAACGTTCTGCAATCCTACTTCTGTGTTTTATCGCAGCAAGCTCCACCTTCCTGATATTAACATATACATATATAAAATCTCGATAAAAGCCGGTTGGGAGAGAGAGTTTCTTGGCGAACTATGTAAGTGTTGGGATAGGATGTTTCTTCCTTCCATTTTTTTTTTAAGATGCCACAAATGGAATCTTGCTTTAAGGGAAATCTTTCAGTCATTATGTGACGTCACGTTACCTTACGCTATCATGCATTTTTGGTCGATAAGCTTTGGTGAATTTTACTATTTCGCCGAATCCTTAAGGTCTTTAATTCATTTTAACTACGACATCGGTAATAGTCAAGGAGATCGTTGTCATTCTGTAAAGCAGGGTTTCTTAAACTGTGAGTCGCGACCCCCAATCTGCAGCAGGGGATCGCCAAAAATTTCAGCAGTTTTGATGTTTCTTTACCTTATTATAATAAATTTACAATTACAAAATATTTTTACACAATGTATCTGAAAATAGATAAAGATAAGACGATACAGACAAAGGAGAAAACGAAAAACGTTTGGACGCATTCTTTTTATATAATATAAACGTTCATTTTTCTTGCTGTTAAAGTTAATGACCTAAAACTGCAATAGTATATTACAGTACAAGTGAAAAAATTGACAGTTTCACTCACGGATTTGCGAAGTACTTATGGGGTCCCCGAAAATGTTTGTAAATATTATGGGGTCCTGGGGGTCGCGAAAAAATCTCGGTGATAAAAAGGGGTCGCGACTGAAAAAAGTTTAAGGAACCCTGTCGTAAAGCATAAAAACTTTAACGCTATTAATCTTTAAAATTTAGTTAACCTATAAATTACTTGAAAAAACAAAGCAATTTAAAAGCAAAAAATGCGTTGCTTAACAATTTCAATTTCAGTTTTATGTGTGTTGTTTCAGTTTGTTGTGTGTTTTGCTCAGTATTTTTTTCCCAGTCGTAATGAGGACCAAATCATCAGAGAATTTTGGTGTGTTCTTATCCTTTCAAAGTGACAATAGTATACTCTTACAGACATAAATATCTTCTATGAGATTCGAACCTGAGTCCACCAGTAAACAATAGTCAGTTTCGCTAACCAATTTACTGTCTAGCGTGCTAATACTCTCAACCTTTTGACTGACGCGTACCATCTAAACAAAACTTGAAAAATTTTAGTACCACTACTACATTTTGCAATGATTATTTGCGAGTTTCTCAATAGAAATATTTTGAAAAAAATTGTCATTTGCACAAGCTATTGGCTATTTATATTAAATTTGCACACATAAAAAATATTAGATTAAAAATTGATTACCATTTTCACTATCAAAATTTAAGTTATAATAATTTAATTCTAAAATTTAGTGTGAAATTTAGACCTGTTTAAGAGAGATCTATTTCTTTCTGTCTGTCTGTTATTTCACTTAGTTTTAACTTAGTTATTATTATTAACTTATTTCACTTACTTATTCGCTTAGTTTTAATCACTTATCATACACTTTTAATTTTGTTCTGTTTTTATTTTAAAAATATAACATGGAATAAAATCATTGTTGACACAAATAGGTTCTGCAAAAAGGCAATAAAAATTTAATAGCTTTATTTGAAATGGTTTTAAATCCTTTTTTTCGGTTCAGCCAAAAGTTAAGAAGTGTGTTATTTTTTAAATCTTTAGTTAGAGTTCGGTTACAGAAAATGTCTTAACAATTGTTCTTTTTCTTTACGAGATTTTTGAATTTAATTGTTAAAAATATTTCGCGTACCACCTATTTTTCTCTAGCGCACCACCGGTTGTGAATCGTTGCTCTAAACAGTAAAATAAGTACTTTTGCACACAAATATATATTTCTAAGTAATGATGGCGATCGAAAATAATTTACGCAGACAAAGCTAAACTGGCACAAATTTGATATAAATGTTATTCGCAAAATATGAAATCCGGCATTCTATACAATACCTATTGTATAGAATGCCGAAATTGTATACCTAGGTATTGCATAGAATGCCGAAAGCTGGCCCGCGATATTTGAAATGATTATACATTTTATGAATTGCCTACTCGTTCTATAGAATGCCGAATGACAAACCGGCGACATATGAAATAATTTTTTATAATATTTTTTAAATATAATATTTTTATACCGTTAATAAACGGTATAAAAAAAGCCAAAATGACTACTATGAAGGAACCACGGGACTATTAGTTGCCGATTCCCTATGATGTGATATTTGTGGAAAGTAAACTCTTTTGTCCTGCTAAAGAAGGAGTCAGTAGTACTGTACTGTATTATGTCACGGACATTGAGCTAGTTCACGTACTTCATGAAACTCATTTGACTATTGGACCCGGAGGATGTGACAGAATGTTGAAAGAACTTTCAAGCAAACATAGAAACGGTACACGAAGTGGTATTGAACTGTACATCCACCTTGTGAGGCCTGCCAGAAAAAAACAAAAATATATTAAAAAGGGCACTGTTGTACTATTGTGAAACTTATGATTTCTTCTGAATTTAATTGCCTTTGTCAAGTGGATCTTACTGATTTCCAGTCTCAACCAGATAGAGAATACATATTTATTATGGTGCGCTAAGATCATCTCATGAATTATTTTCACGTTCTGTAATTCCCTCGTCGTTAATGAGATTAAGACTTTTAAAGAAATTATATTAATTGATATTTAAGAGATTAATTACCTGTTATATAAAATGCAAAAGGAATTTCTAAAGCTATCTAGAGTATAATGTTGCGCGCCTCTAACTTGCACGCAACCAAGAGGTGACTGTGAAAGCTTGTATAAACCACAGAGTCTTATAAAGGGTTTAAGTCCCTTTTTATTCAACGTAATAAATTACAATGGCGTCCTCTTGACGCTTACAGACTGTGCCCACTAGGCAGTCAAATAAAAATAATAACCTGAAAAAGAAAGTAAAGACAAGATTCTAACTACGAGGCTCTCTAAAATAACTAACTCACCGCGTTTTACAATACGGCTGCTAATTCAGCAGACTTGAAGCTCACTGGAACAATTTCCACTAATTCCCGCCAAGCACATAGACCGCAACGCGGGGTTCTTCAATTCTCGATAACTACCTCCGCGCTCGCTAAGTAAGAATAACTCTCTCACCGAACTCGTTTCCTTCTATTTAAATCATACTACTTCCGCTGATAATTTGAATGCTTGCGCGTTCTACTCAAATTTACATATTCTGGCATTGGCAGTTCCAGGGTAAAGTAAGGCTTGACAGGAAAGATAGTTTAAACTTAAAATAAATGTTAGTTAAAATAAATATAAACCCTACATTTGCCGCTGCCAGAATTTGGAAAACTTGGAAGCAGGTCCTACAAACGACCTGTTGTAAGTTTATCTAATTCTGAACTAACTGGCGAAAGCCTCGTTTACACAAAAAAAAATCTTATGTAACAATTATATATTAAAATTCTGTTACTCGTTACAAAGCTTTCTTCTTACAGCAACTTTTCCTGGACTTCATCAATCAATCTTGGTCTTTCCTTCCAGCATCTGGAAGGAATAAGTATCAGTATCTTTCTACATACATTATAATTTACACTTTCTTGACACAATAAATTTTTGTTTTTAACGATTCGTTTTTCTTAGTTATTGCTTACTTCACATTCATTCAATTTTTCAAGCATTAATTTAACTTTACCCTGGCTCTCCACCATGTGTGGTGTCAAACGGGAATATTCGTGTTTTAGTCTTACAACACTTCCCCTAACCACCATGATTTGTTAGAATTCAACAACCAACTAGACACACCTTACTCGACATTCTACAACTCAATGAGCTACTTTAATATTCTTAAAAATTCAAATGTAGGTGGAGAACCCTACAAAACACATTCATTCTCGCTTCCCCCTCATTCATCTTTAAACATGCAGGCTTTCGCTCTAAAGCATGACTTTACAGTTTAATACTTAAATTTTGACTTCATTGCTTTTAAGCATTCACTTTTAGCATCTACAATTTTATGCTTCTAGACTAAATTCTACTTTTACATAACATGCAAGTATTTACATACATTTACAAAAGTTTAATACATATGCTTTTTACAATTTACCATAAAAATGAATAAGAGAAAATAAATTTTTACTTTACTCATTCTTCGCCAAGCTGGCGGTACTGAAACTAAAATTCTTATTAGTACAAGAATACGAAGTTATTTTTATCTCCGGCCAAATTTTGGCTTTAACATAACAGAATTAGTCTTTCGACCAACAGAAAATGCTTGTTTTTAGCTTTTACACTTAAAGAAAATAATACTTTTGCCTTAGCTAAATAAAGTAAAACAAAACTAAGTCTCAACCGAGACATATTGACTTTCGTCAAAACATAGAACTTCGTACTTATGCACAACATTTCGGAACAAAAGAGAAAAATATTTATAGAAGGTTTTAACTTATCTTTGAGTTTTCGATGCTTGAAATTCCGTCATCCGTTTTTGGCAAAATTGATCCCAAGTTAGAGGTTTCATGGATGTCAATCTTCTCCTTATTGATCTCCGAGTGTCGTCCCCGTTGCTCTTTCTTTTGCGTCCTCTACATGCTGGCCTCTTGACGGAGTAATCGTCTGGTTGTTGGACTTTGCGTTTCTGCCTGGGACGGCTGGTCTTGACGTCCTCCGGTCTGGAGTCCTTGAATTTCTTCTGTTCCTCGTACTTCTGTGCCTCCTGTTGGCGTTTCAGTTTCCGGAACGGCGGCCTTGCTGGCACCTGACTCTGTGGCCGTGTGCGCGTTCTCCTTGATGTGTAATTTCTCCTGCCATATTTTGTAGGTGGTGTTTTCGTCTTTACCACGGTTTCTTTACCCGGTTCATCTGTATTTTTGTTTTTCTTAAACGCCGAAGTTTGAAAATCATTTTTTCTTTTTGATACCGACGTCCGGGGTGTAGAAGTGCTAGGTCTCTCTTCAGTTCTCCGTTTCTTGGGTGGTGGAATAGTTGTTGCAGTCTCTGGCCCTTCTATTTCGTTTAGACTTGAGTCCTGCAAGAAACTTTTAAGGATTTCAAAATCATTTGGATTATAGTATTTTTTCACCTGGTCGGGACTTGCTTTACAGATTTCCCCTCTCTCGTTTTTAAGATATAAGACTACTCCTTTGATTTCCTGAATTACATAGGGGCCTTCAAACTTTGGAGCTAGCTTTGCCATAAAATTGTCTGGGGCACTTGATAAAGAAAATTTCCGTTTCATAACTTAACTTTATCCCCAACTTTAAAATCTGCTTCACGGCGTTTTCTATCATAATATAACTTCTGTCTCTTTCTTGCCGTATCCGAGGTTTTAAGCGCCTGATCAATCAACTTTTGCACGTCTTGTTGTCTAAATTCCTGCTGTCTTTGTTGCACAAAGAATAATTTATCTAAAGGCGTAATTAACTTTCTGCCTAAAAATAATTCTGCTGGAGTTTTTCCCGTAGTATCATGATGTGCCGTTCTTAAAGCATAAGCTAATTCATTTATGTAGCCATCCCAGCGCTTGTGATGTGTGCTAACGTAACTGCGAATTATTTTTACAATGTTTTTATTAACTCTTTCTGCTATGTTAGCCTGTGGTCTATACGGAACCATTTTGATATGGCGTATATACAGTCCATTGCATATGTTTTCAAATATTTGACTAATGAATTGTTTTCCGTTATCGCTAATGACTTTTATCGGTGCACCGTATTTTAAAATGTATCTGTGTAAGAATGCATCTGCGACTGTTTTGGCTGACGCGCGTTTAAGTGGAACAATTTCTATCCATTTTGAAAAATGATCTACTATTACTAAAAGAAAACGATTTTTATTTAACTCGCTCTGGGGGAAGGGACCAAGGAGATCTATGCCTAAAATTTCATTCGGAAATGTAGCGCGAATGCTATTTAAGTACCCGGCCGGGCTGTAATTAATATCATTTATTAACTGACATTGATTGCAGGACCTGACATACGCCGTTACTATTTTGTATAATTGCGGGAAATATACCGCCTCGCGTACCCTTTTTATAGTCTTTCTGACCCCGAGGTGGCCCGCTGTTTTTTTTTCGTGCAACTCCTTCAAAATGCTTAATCGAAGCGAGGCTGGGATGACTGGCTTATACTCAAGATTTTCGTTTGTTGTTTTCGTATAGAATAATAAATTATCTATTATTTCATAGTTTTTTGCTCTATTTCTTATCGCATCGATATCTGTGTGCTCAAAGCTTTCGGGGTCTTTCAAATAAGCATAGATATTTCCAAATTCAGGATCAGCTTTCAGTTCAGTAATAACCGTATCTCTAGAATCTAAAATTTTTGAAGTCAACACAGCGCATTTAAGTTCATTACCTTCATCGTCCAGTTTTATACGAGAAAGTGCGTCAGCTACATTGTTTTCCTTACCCGGTTTATATTTTATTGTGATATTATATTCTTGGAGTTTTAAAGCCCATCTTATTAACCTGGGCGTTAGGTTTTTTCCCGAGTAAAGTCTACCAACAGCCGCATGATCCGAAAAGACTGTTACTGGCGATTTGCCGAAATAAACTCGAAATTTGTGTACAGCCATTAATACGGCTAATGTTTCTCTTTCTGTAGCTGTATAATTCCTTTGTGTTTGATTCAATGTTTTACTAAAAAATGCCAGCGGATGGTTATTTTGCATAAGAACCGCACCCACCGCATAGTCTGATGCATCTGCCGCAATTTCCAGGTTTTCGTCCCCCTCAGGGAATTTTAAAACAGGGGCATTAATAAGCGCTTCTTTTAATCTTTCAAAAGCTGTGTTAGCTTCAGCTGTCCACGTAAATTTACTCTTTTTTCTTTTGATTACTAAGAGTGGTTCAACAATATTAGCGAAATCTTTTATGAAAGATCGATAGTAAGAACATAGTCCAAGGAAAGACGAAAGTTTCTTGGCGGTGTTGGGCGGTGGGAAATTCTTAATAGCTTTTATTTTTGAATCTTGCGTTTCTATACCCTTTTGCGAAATTTTATAACCGAGATATTTAAGTTCTTTAGTTGCGAACTTGCATTTTGAGGCGTTAATTGTAAGACCGGCCTCTTTTAATAATTTAAAAACTTGTTCGAGGTCATTAATGTGTTGTTTCAACGTATTACTCGTTATAATTATATCATCTAGGTAAATTAAAGTTGATTTTCCTAGGACAGGCTTTAGAACAATGTCCATAGCTCTCTGGAATGTTGATGGGGCCCCACACAACCCAAAAGGCATGCGTAAAAATGCATAAGTGCCCGATTTTGTTATAAACGCGGTTTTATGTATATCTTCGGGTCTCATAGCTATTTGATAGTAGCCAGACGTTAAGTCCAAAGTAGACATATATCTTGTCGATTTGATCTGTCTAATGATCTCGTCTATAACCGGCAAAGGGTAAACTGGAAATTTAGTTATGCTATTTAGTTTTCTATAATCGATAGCAAACCTCCAAGCCCTTTTATCCGAAGGAGGAAACTCGTTCTTTTTCCTACATAGTACGACTGGACTCGCGTACTCACTATTTATGGGCGTTATTATTTTATTCTTTAACATCTCCTGAATATGTTCTTCGATGATTAAGTCTTTTTGTTTATCATAGCGATACGGTTTAGTCCTACAAGGTTTTTCGGCATTTAATTGAATCTTGTGAGTCACGATCTGACAGTTTCCCGGTTTTTCTGAAAACAAATGAGAAAAATTACTCACCACTTGCTGTATTGCTTTACTTTCCTGGTCATTCAAATGGCTAAGGTCCAATTCAGGTGTCTCCACCGGTTCCACCACCCTCTGGTCCATCTCCAGCACCACGGAACTATCTTGAAAATTTAATTTGGCCCTCGCAGCCCTTAAAAAGTCCATACCTAAAATAAGAGAGTGTTGGAGGTCTTTCACCACAAAAATTAATACTTTGAGATTTTCCTCTTTTATCTGTAAGTTTAATGATACTTTCCCGATGCAGTGACATGTTTTTCCTTGCGCCGCTATAATTTCCGTATTTCTGGTTTTAAATAGTCGTATCCTATAAAAATTCTTTTTGAAGAACTTTTCACTCATGAAATTTCCTTCTGCCCCTGTATCGATGAGGGCTTCTACTGGTACTTCGCCAACCAGGACTTGTATAATTGGTAGCTGTGAGTTTTTTACGATGACTGTATTTAGATGTATATTTGAGGGTTTTTCTTAAACTTCCGGGGTCTGGACCCTCCCTTTCACAGGCCCCTCTAGTCGTTTAAAGCTTTCCTTTCAATCTGTGTCTTCTGGGTACGCGGATGCTTATTTTCAAATTTTCTTTTTGGGCCTTGACCTTCGAGTTTCGATGCGTTAGCTTGATAGTTCTTTCCCCCATATGAGCGATTTCCATTTCTGGTTTCCTCCTTCCTTCTGGTACTTTGAGGATATGTTTCCCCTCTCGCTCTTTCCGCTATTCTGCGATTTTGAAATTTCACCGCCAATTCGAAAAGTTCCTGCAATGTGGTTGGGTTTCTAATTTCAAAGTAGTCTTGGACAGCGGGTAACAATCTTGGTAATATTATTTCAATTATCTCCGCATCGGGTTTTTTCCCATACAGCATATCCGTTAGCTTGACTTTTCGTAAAATAAAGTCCGTCAATTGTGCTGTATCCCGTTGATAAAAACTATATAGCTCGGCTTCCAGCCGTGCGCGATCTTTCACTATGGGGAAGGCCTTTACTAACGATTTTTTGAAATTTTCAAATGTATACGTCGGGCTTCCAAATTCACCTAGAAGAAATTTGCCTATATTTTTCCACCATAGCGCGGCCTGTCCTCTTAGTGCTGATGTGGCGATGGCAACTTTTTGTCTTTCAGGCACAGGGTAGAGCTGAAAGTGGTTTTCTATACCTTCTAAAAATACGGACACCGAATTTTTTCCGTCGAAATAGACGTTTGGCTTGATTGATGCTCTCAAAGTCTGGACCAGGTATCCAAATCCTTCTAACTGCGTTGTCATTTCTTGGTGTTGTCCAGCGGCTTCCATCCAGTTTTCGGCCATTTCAGTTCGATAAGTGTTCGGGCGCCAATATAATGTTGCGCGCCTCTAACTTGCACGCAACCAAGAGGTGACTGTGAAAGCTTGTATAAACCACAGAGTCTTATAAAGGGTTTAAGTCCCTTTTTATTCAACGTAATAAATTACAATGGCGTCCTCTTGACGCTTACAGACTGTGCCCACTAGGCAGTCAAATAAAAATAATAACCTGAAAAAGAAAGTAAAGACAAGATTCTAACTACGAGGCTCTCTAAAATAACTAACTCACCGCGTTTTACAATACGGCTGCTAATTCAGCAGACTTGAAGCTCACTGGAACAATTTCCACTAATTCCCGCCAAGCACATAGGCCGCAACGCGGGGTTCTTCAATTCTCGATAACTACCTCCGCGCTCGCTAAGTAAGAATAACTCTCTCACCGAACTCGTTTCCTTCTATTTAAATCATACTACTTCCGCTGATAATTTGAATGCTTGCGCGTTCTACTCAAATTTACATATTCTGGCATTGGCAGTTCCAGGGGAAAGTAAGGCTTGACAGGAAAGATAGTTTAAACTTAAAATAAATGTTAGTTAAAATAAATATAAACCCTACAAGAGATTCAAACTTAAAACTTGAGTTTTCGGGAAAATCCTTGATGAATTCTGGATCGGAGTTAGAATTAAAATGTTCTGAAATGGCATTTAATGTTCTCGAAGCACCACATATTTTTATAAAACTACTTTTTCAGCTTTAATGCTAACTAAAACCAAATGTCGATCAACGATGAAACATGTTGAAGATGCTTTATGTATGTCCAGCAGCGGCAAATATCGCAACAGGATTTAATTTGTCATGCAACAGATAACAAGCACAACTGTCTGATTAGCATTTTCTTTAATTTTTGTTTGCTTAAAATAAACTACTTCTAAATAAACCTAACACTACTTCGTTTTATATGTATATTGGTTACCAAAGAAGTAAATTATTTACGAGAGGATATTTATTTTAATACTTTTAGTTTATATTTAATATCTGGAGTCGAGAAAAACATCTCGGTAATAAAAAAAGAGTCGCGGTTGAAAAAAGTTTGAGAAGCCTTGATCTAGGCTTATAGTACTCATATCTGACAGTACATAGAAATATTTACCAGTAAAGAATATCCAGAAGACCTGTCCGGTAGAAACTATCTAGCAGTATCTACCAGTATCTACAAGGTCTGTCTGTAGAAATTATCTAGCACTATCAAGAAGTATCTACCAGTAATTTAATTGACTGTATTGATTCTAGGGGATATAAGATTATATATATGTTATAATAAAAGTAAAGGAAAAGACGGAACACTGTAGATGCGTGATTAGACCCAATATTGAAGAAGATGTTGATTGCGTAGTATGCTAGTAATGCTAACTTGGTAATATCTAAAGAACTTGGCAGTCGAGCAGTTTTAATTCCATTTTTATTTGCAACTGATATTTGTGGCCACAATCACTTGGCACTCTAGTCGTGCCTTTCCACAGAAGATTTACATTTTTGATATTGTTGAGATAGAAAGTAAGCCAGCGAAATTACATCTTAGCACAGTAGAGAGCAAAAGCTGAAGTGCGTAGTTATGAAAGATGGAAGCACGGCGAAGAGAAAAGCTTTGGTTTACAATTATTACGTCATCAGAGCATAGAGTGATCTAGAAATGACGCAATGCAGAGAAGTTATTACGATTTTAGAATAGAGAGGAAGAATTAATGTTTATAGTTATAATTCTGATTCATATATTTTTATCTTACATATTCCCCTCCTTCAAAAAGAAAAAGTCGCAGCGACAGAGAAGCCTTTTTAAAGAGAAAGAGTTAAAATACTAGCAAATTTAAAAAAAAAAAAAAAAAAAAAAAAAAAAAAACCATAAATCATAAAATTTTTGTCCTGTAAAGTTTAATTTATTAATATCAATTTTTTAAAATAAAATTTTAATTTTTAGAGTCCTATTGAATTTTTCAGCATTTCAGTCCAAAAGTCTTTTTGTTTGAGAGTTCACATAATCATAATTCTTCAGAGAAGGTTCTTGTTATTGCAGAATATCGCAAAATAAACTTTTACATAATCATTACTTATAATTAAATGCACATAAATATTTAGGATATTAATTTTCATATTGATAAATTATAATTTAACATTATAAATAATAGGATTAAGATTTTCAGAATTTATGGTTTCACCGTTATCATCTTTCATTTACAATTCCTGATTTTACCAAACTGGAAGCCTCGCAATACTTCTAAACAAACACATCCATCAATAGGGCTGTCCTCTTGAGCTAACCAGTGTGTTCTCTGCACTGGTGGCCCAGGGTGCCTAGGCAGTTACTTGAAAAGGCCTCCGTTCCTTGCGTTAAGGTAACTAAGGTAACTGGCCTTTGAGAACTGCACTAATATATTCCACAATAAAAAAAGTGTAATAATATAAAAAAAAAATTTACACACACTCATAAAGTGAGAGCCTCCAACATTATCTTACTTGAAGAGGGTGAAGGGAACAACTGTACAGAGGTAATTACGGGCCTCTGCTTAGGAACCCAGTACTCCCTCGACATACACTATACTTAACATACAATCACCCATAAATTTAACATGCATTTACCATAATTTCATATTACGTATCTGTAATAATTTCACTTATTTTTTACACCTACTTCATTTTTAGAATAATTATAAAATTCGTATTCAAAATTCTCAACAAAATTTCAAAAACATATAAACTTATCTTAATATCCTTCCCTATGAATAATTTAAATAGCTTAAAATTCGTTACTTAATTTGCTCACACATAATTATGAAAAATTAGAAAAATTAATGAACAAGAATTTCAGATTTTCTCAAAACAAATTGCAGAAATTTTAACCAAAGTTGAAATGAAAACTATAGAATCCGCAGCACATTAAATAATTTAGTTCCTGAGCTAGATTCACACGAATGTAATAATTTTTGAGCCGTTGAAAAAGCGGAAGTTCAAGTCGCACATACTTGCAAACACTAACTCAGATCGACCTTGAACCCGCTGTAATGCTTAATTCCTAAACGGTAATTCACTGATGATTTCCTTTTCACTAGGCATTCGAACTTCTCAATTTATCGAGAGATTACTTTCAATCTGTAAAAACTACGCGTGATTATTTTTTTGAAGCACTTGCAAAACACCACAGCAGAAGAATGCTCTGTTATTTTTTTTAAACACTGAAAAGACAAATTTGATGATTCACTTCTTTCACATTATCTTGGATTTATCACAAAACGATGATTTGAAGAGCTGAACTAAATTTTCCATTGAGGTTTCAGGCTGCAGGAAACTATCCTACTTTACACTTTACTTTGATTATTTTCTCTATATGAACTTGCCTAGATATTGAAAATATTTTATCATGGGATTTCACTTAAATTTCTCTAAATTTATCACCAATTTTGTTAAAAATTTTTAACGGTAAAACGTTAATTTGCGATCCCGTAAATGGAATAGCCTCACCATTCACCCACGATGTGTTGGAATAACTGAAAACATTACAGTTATTAATTAGCCGGTAGGATTTATCCTCTACGTAGGAAAAAAGCTCCTGGATTTATTTCTAACGCGCTTCTAAATTCAACAGTGGATCAAGGACAGTGTGTGATCGTCTTATGCTTTTGCTTCTTTTCCGGCGATGCTTAAGTGTTTTACCTCGCCTCCAAAGTTATTACGATTTTAGAATAGAGAGGAAGAATAAAGTTTATAGTTATATTATAATTCTGATTCATATATTCTTACATATATACTATATATAATATGACAAATATATAATATGCCATTATATATATGTCATAATAAAAGCACAAGGAAAATGACGGAACACTGTAGATGCGTGATTAGACCCATAATGAAGAAGATTTTGATTGCGTAGTATGCTAGTAATGCTAACTTGGTAACATCTAAAGAACTTGGCAGTCGAAGCAGTTTTAATTCCATTTTTATTTTCAATTGATATTTGTGGCCACAATCACTTGGCACTCTAGTCGTGCCTTCCACAGAAGATTTACATTTTTGATATTGTTGGGATAGAAAGCAAGCCAGCGAATTCACATCTTAGCACAGTAGCGAGCAAAAGCTGAAGTGCGTAATTATGAAAGATGGAAGCACGCGAAGAGAAAAGTTTTGGTTTGCAATTTGGTGATTGGTCGAGAGGGATCTGCATTATGGGTTAAGAAAGATCGCATGATTAATTTGAATGACGCAGTTTAGACTTAAGCGCTATTTTTAGGACAGATAGAGGAAGTTCTCAAATGAAATAGAAAATAATGGAAGTTATAGTGAATTAAGTTTAGAAGTTTGCTTTCATATTTTTTATCTTACATATCCCCCCCCCTTCAAAAAGAAAAAGGCATAGCGACAGTGAAGCCTTTTTAAAGAGAAAGAGTTAAAGCACTAGCAAATGTAAAGAAAAAAAAAAAAAACAAAACACATAAGTCATCAAATTTTTGTTCTGTAAAGTATAATTTATAAAGATCAATTTTTTTTAAATAAATTTTTAACTTTTAGAGTCCTATTGAATTTTTCAGCATTTCAGTGCAAAAGTCTTTTTGTTTGAGAATTCACATAATCATAATTCTTCAGGGAAGGTTCTTGTTATTACAGAATATCACAAAATAAACTTTTACTTAATGATTACTTATAAATATTTATGATATTAATTTTCATACTGATAAATTATAATTTAACATCATAAATAATAGGATTAAGATTTTCAGAAGTTATGGTTTCACCTTTATCATCTTTCCATTTACAATTCCTGATTTTACCAAACTGGAAGCCTCGCAATACTTCTAAACAAACATATCCATCAATAGGGCTGTCCTCTTGAGCTAACCAGTGTGTTCTCTGCACTGGTGGCCCAGGGTGCCAAGGCAGTTACTTGAAAAGGCCTCCGTTCCTCGCATTAAGGTAACTGGCCTTTGAGAACTGCACTAATACATTCCATAATAAAAATATAATAATAATAATAATAATAATAATAATAATAATAATATAAAAATTTTACATGCATTCATAAAATGAGAGCCTCCAACATTATCTTGCATGAAGAGGGTAAAAGGAACAACTGTACAGAGGTAATTACAGGCCTCTGTTGAAGGAACCAGTACACCCTCATCATACTATACGTAACACACAATAACCCATAAATTTTAACATGCATTTACCATAATTTCATACTACTTATCTGTAATAATTTCACACATTTTTTACACCTACTTCATTTTTAGAATAATTATAAAATTCGTATTCAAAATTCTCAACAAAATTTCAAAAAACATAAAAACTTATCTTAATATCCTTCCCTATGAATAATTTAAATAGCTTAAATTTCGTTACTTAATTTGCTCACACATAATTATGAAAAATTAGAAACATTAATGAACAAGAATTTCAGATTTTCTCAAAACAAATTGCAGAAATTTTAACCAAAGTTGAAATGAAAACTATTGAATCCGCAACACATTAAATAATTTAGTTCCTGAGCTAGATTCACACGAATGTAATAATTTTTGACCTGTTGAAAAAGCAGAAGTGCAAATAATTTTCTGTCGCACATACTTGCACCACAGCAGAAGAATGATCTGTTATTTTTTAAACACTGAAAAAACAAATTTGATGATTCACTTCTTTCACATTATCTTGGAGTTATCACAAAACGATGATTTGAAGAGCTGAATTAAATTTTCCATTGAGGTTTCAGGCTGCAGGAAACTATCCTTACCGGCTTAATTGTCATAATAAAAGCACAAGGAAAATGACGGAACACTGTAGATGCGTGATTAGACCCATATTGAAGAAGATTTTGATTGCGTAGTATGCTAGTAATGCTAACTTGGTAACATCTAAAGAACTTGGCAGTCGAAGCAGTTTTAATTCCATTTTTATTTCCAATTGATATTTGTGGCCACAATCACTTGGCACTCTAGTCGTGCCTTCCACAGAAGATTTACATTTTTGATATTGTTGAGATAGAAAGCAAGCCAGCGAAATTACATCTTAACAGTAGCGAGCAAAAGCTGAAGTGCATAGTTATGAAAGATGGAAGCACGCGAAGAGAAAAGTTTTGGTTTGCAATTTGGTGATTGGTCGAGAGGGATCTGCATTATGGGTTAAGTAAGATCGCATGATTAATTTGAATGACGCAGTTTAGACTTAAACGCTATTTTTAGGACAGATAGAGGAAGTTCTCAAATGAAATAGAAAATAATGGAAGTTATAGTGAATTA
Source organism: Stegodyphus dumicola (assembly GCF_044657685.1). Classification (NCBI taxonomy): domain Eukaryota; kingdom Metazoa; phylum Arthropoda; class Arachnida; order Araneae; family Eresidae; genus Stegodyphus; species Stegodyphus dumicola. The sequence goes on along the minus strand of NC_140775.1, from coordinate 7,855,041 downwards.
AGTTTAGAAGTTTGCTTTCATATTTTTTATCTTACATATATATATTATATGAATATAATAAGTCAAAGAACATATATATGATATGCATATAGAATGCCAAAGAATATTTCATTAATGAGAATTTTCATTTCCATTTGAGAAAAGGTTTATCTTAAAATCAAGAATTATAGTATCTGCACCACGACAAAATCAAAAATTTGAAAAATTACATTTTCTGCAAAAACGAACTTACATTTTTTTTTTTAGAATCACCGAATTATCTGTTCATGTAATAATTATTGTACATGCTTTTAAAAAAAAATGTGAATCTATTTATCTTTAGCACACTGTGAGAAACAATTCAAGTAATACATATAATTAAGAACAGGAAAAAAGAATCGGATTCGTGTTTTTAGCATGGTGTGGATAATATAATACATTAAATTACAACAGTAAAGCCCTATATTATGAACAAATATTATAATTTGATTGTGGACTCTAAAATGAAATATTTTATGCACAATCCATATATGAAAATACGCATGATAATTATGAATTCATATGCTAAATAATAATAATAATAATAATAATATACTATATTAGAATTTATGAGTCAACAAAATTTCAGAAGTTTTGTTTTAATACTTACGAATAAGTAAATACATTTCTGGATGAAAATAAGTAAACTTGTGCCAGAATTCGAATTCCAGATAATAAATTTTAAATTCCGCGTATGATAAAAATATATTTTTGGGATACTTTACCATTTAAAATGTGTTTTAATAATAAAATTTCTAAGTTTTTTTCTCAAAGTTTATATTTATCATTTTGTTGGATTTTTACGAATAATCACTTTTTCTAAAAGTTTTGCCCATACGTTGTTTTCTGCAATTTCTTTCCATTCGTCTGTTGAAAAGACTTGTTCTGCACGGGCACTGATAAATTCGATAACAATGTCGGACAAACCGTCGTTGCAATGTGCATCAACGAATTGTAGAACTTTGTCAATATCTTGGACATAAAGGTTGGATTTTAGGTAAGATGCGCACTTTCTCTTAAGTGCAGGAATATCGTACTTATCAGAAGCGGCATAGAGTTCCATAACGTCTGTAGGTTTTGCGAAATTTCCAAGAAAGAGATCACAGGTTCCAGTATATAGGAACCGAAGCATTCGGTCTATAACCGATGAATCCCCTTCGGGAAATTTAATGGAGCTGTTTCTCGATTGTGTCGTCTCCGTCTCGAACATTCTAGAAAATACCGAAGATCGAGCACACAGAATAAATTTATGAGCGCGTAAAGTATCCGAACCGACAACAATATCAACGTCCGATAATGTTCCACTTTGAAAAAGATTTTCCATGTCACTGCTGAGACACCTGCAATTTATTGTCGATGAAAATGCATAAGAAGTTTCCAGAATCTGGGAATCGTAGCTGCCATCGGAAAATTTTAACTCACATTGAAGTATCAGTATATCCTCTGTATCGGTAGAAATGCGACGAATAAATTTTGCACGCGTGCAACTTTTGTTTGGCTCAGAAGAGTACTCATGTTCTGAATTAAACTTACGAATTGATTCTGAGGTTCCAGGAACTAGTTCGTAGAAGATCTTACTTCTGACAAAAATATGCTTGTCATCGTTGTCACACGCTCCGTAAACGGAGATATCGAAGATTCTATATTCCTGCTTATCTTCGCGAATGTGAAGGATTAAATTCCATCTCCAGAATTTGGCAACACCCACTGTGAACACCTGACTGCGTAACACTGTGTTAACAGGTAATTTTGAGAAACTGTTGATTGGCCACTCAAATGACACATTCCGTACATTTGGTCGAGTTCGACATTTCTGTGCCAATATTACAGGTATGCAAATTAAATGCGGAAGCTCATATTTCGCGGCAGCGGCGGATATTTCTGCGGAGAATTCATCTGCTGTGAAGTCCATCTTTCCCGTGTAAACATATTTGAGGATGGCGTCCAGAACATTTGACTGGTTATCCAAAACTAGGTGAGTGGTACTTTCTGCATCCAGCTTTTCTGCCAGTTTGGGCCATCTCGCCCATAATATAGCCTTATGCACCTTGAATTCTGCACCACAGGCACATAAAACGATGTCCGCATGCAATCCATTATTATATGGAAATGGTGGGAGTGACTCCTCTTGGGTTTTCTCACAGGCTTGGTTGAAAGTGAATTTTAGGATCAGAACGTCGTTAATCAGTTTTTGAAATAGCTTGAAATAACTTTTGAAATAGTCAAAAGAATGACCGATTTTGTCACTCTCATGACAGAAAAGGCGTTTAGTGTTGCAATCGAGTCCTTCAATTCTATAACGGAATTTCGAATTTATCGGAATTTCATTCAGGCCAATTACTTGGATGAACACAGGACAAAATACTGAATATAATTTTATACTAAATTTTATACCGGGTAAGAAGTCGACGGCAAATTCTGGACTGTTGAGATACGAACTTGCGTAAACTGGACACATGCTGAAATCTTCAATAATCCACGTAAATGTAAATTTATCATCCTGGTGGTTCTCCATTGTGGAATAAATTCGAGTTCTAACATTGCCTGTCTGACGCGCTTCATGAAGGCGTAAGGATTTTATCGCTTCCGGTTCACAGGGATTAAATGAAACACCCTTTTTTTTTTTATTTCGGCGTAACTTTCTCTACGTTCTGCTATCGTGAGACATTGGCGCCCTCTATGAAGAGCGAAGACACCAACGCAGCGAAATGCACAGAGAAAAAAGAGAAACGATTACGATTATTGCGTTGTACTTCAAAACGGATCACGAGTAATGCGCTCAATAGTTTAAAAATAAAACGTAAATCTTTAGAACAGATTTATGACATGCACGGAAGATGTAATTGTTGTACTGCATTACTCTAATAAAAACGTTTAAAACGTAATAGTTTATTCGATGTTTGACGCCAGATAATGTATTAAAAGAACCCACAATCATCGGTTACGACATACTTCTAATTGTGTTTTATCGGAAATAGGCTCATTTTGCGATTGCGACGCAGTGGTAAATTCCCCGAACGCTGGTAGTTTGACCCTTGGTCAAATCTCGGCGAACGAACTGACTGTATGGGCGTTTTAGTTTCCCTATATGTAGCGTGGATACGAGCGCTTTCCTTAGAAAACACTTCACGGAGGCTTTCGTTATGTAGATAGTCCTCGCATGGTTTTCCATAATCAAGCAAGCATTACGTTAAATGGTCTACGTTTTATATACTATGAGATAAGTGTGAGAATTTGTGACAATCGTTCTAATTATGCTTGTAGGGAAGGTAAAAAATCTTATGTAGACACACGTGACTTCCTTCTACGACCTATTAAATGGCACATTTTTTGCTGCATTTCATTTAAACTTATTTTCCCTAATTTCATTAGAGATATATTTCTCATTCAATCAATTCATTTCTCACTGCAAGGAAAAGTGTAAAATACAGAAAAACCTAAAACACCAAACGTAGTTAAAAACCATTGAAAAAAGTTTTGCAGTTAAAATTAGAGTTTAAGTTAATTGAAATTAGGTAGAAAGACAAATTAAATTTTTCGTGCACAAAACTTTTGGCTCCACTCGGCAAAAAGACACTGAAGTTGGTGCAGAAACTGAATTCACTACGCTACTAAATTTCAAATGTAAAAAAATAGCAGCGGCGTTAGTAATCTAACTTAAACAACTTTTAAATTGTTGATAATTCTACAACTATTGCATACAGATTAGCTAAAAGCACAAAAACCTTAAACGGAACATAAGAACAACATAATTCAATCACCTATTAAAGCAAAAAAATACACAGTTTATCAATATATAAGAATAAAAAAAAACTGATCTCATGGAGCCGAGTAACAGAGTAGTCATATACGTAGTACACATCTATTTATATACTTTTACGTCCTTTACTTCGTATAAGGAAGAAAAAACACGCATACATTTTTATATCATTTTGTCAAAAATGCAACATACGGTAACAGATATCAGGTTTGCGGAAGTTAGTGGGAATAAAAAGTTTCATTCCCTTTATCATACGAAGATAAACAAAGGTTTACGATAAGCCTAACACGCCCCTTATTTAACCGCTGATTTATTCTGACTGAAATGGCAGCGTAAGAGAGAACAAGAAATGGAGAAACAGAGAGACGATGTATTTACATTCACGTGGGTTGTTGAAAACTTCAGTATGTGCCATGAGTCTACAGGAGAATTCTTTTACAGTCCAGATTTCGCTCTGAATTCTCTCCCTGGCATGAAGTGGTACATTCGATTATATCCGCGAGATTTTACCAAAGAAAACTGTACCGTCATTTCTCTCTTTAGAGATGATAACATTCTAGAAAACTGTAAAGTAAGTTATAGATTTCAAATAGTAGATTGCAAAGGAAAATCAGTTTTTGATTCTAGAGAACAAATATACGTTTTTACGAAACTGACATCCGTCGCAGGTTTGCGTGTGGAAAAGAGTTGTCTTTTTCAGGCACTAAAAAGCGATATCCTGACTATAAAATGCGTTCTAAAACCTGTGATTGAAGCAAACGAACAAGGTACACTTCCTCCACTTCCGTACACAAGTGGAATGTATACGGATGTTGTGTTACGTGCTGAATGCGAAGTTTTCAAAGTGCAAAAAGCAATTTTGTGGGCAAGGTGGCCTAAAATGACAGAAAAATTTGAAACAAAACAGACCTCTGAAGAAGTTCTGGGTGTTAAGTCCGAAGTCTTGGATGCCATCATCAAATATGCGTACACTGGAAAAATAGATTTCAAAGGTTATGAATTTCTAATACAACTTCCCGAAGCTGCTACAAAATGCGAAATGCCCACTTTGAAATTTATAGGTTATGAATTTTTAACAGAACTGTCAGACGCTGCTGCGAAGTACGAGTTTCTCACTCTAATATCTATGCCTGTAGTGGGACAAAAATGCCGAACCCACGTTGATATGCAAAGAATTTCATTTCAGTGGCCAATAGAAAATTTCTCCATCTTGCCTGTTAATACAACACTAAACAGCAATGTGTTTGCTGTCAATAATGTGAAATCCTGCAAATGGAAATTAGTGTTTTGCTTGCGTGAAGATACAAAGAGTAGCAGAAAATTTGATATAACCCTCTGCAAAGTCTACTGCAATAAAATGGAACGGGTTTTTGTGAGGTGCAAGCTATCATTCGATAAGTCTGATTCTTCCGCAAACGAACGCTTGTTCGAGTTCGACGATAGCTGGAAATGTGCGGAGTTTTCGCGAAGAATTTCTAAAGATCCAAAGGATATGCTGCTAATTAAGTGCGATTTAAGGTTTTCGAATTGCGGTCACTTTTCTGAGATCGTGGAATCTTTTTGTGACGTCACTTCTTCTATAAACTCTCATCGTTTCAGCAGTGACCTTCGTAATCTCTATAGAAGTGGACATTTATCGGATGTCAATATTGTAGTGGATTCAGAAATATTTCCCGCGCACAAATTTATTCTGTGCGCCCGATCGTCTGTGTTTTCGAGAATGTTCCGTAACGAAATGAAAGATTCCGAAAAAAATTCCATTGAAATTTCTGATATGGATCCTGAGATTTTGGACGAAATGCTTCTGTTTTTGTATTCGGGCAACTTAGACAAACCATTAAGAGAAACAGCTGCGCAGCTGTATGTAGCAGCTGAAAGATACGATCTACCTGCTCTTAAGAGAAAGTGCTCGTCGTTCCTGAAATGTAATCTTAATGTCCAAAACGCACGCAAAGCTCTGCAGTTAGCGGATTTGTATTTCGACAGCGATTTATATGAGAGTGTATTCGAATATATAAGTACACATGCAGAAGAGGTGTTCTAAAGTGATGAATGGAAGGAGATCTCTAAAAGTCACATGTGTGCAAAAATGTTGGAAAAAGCCATAATTCGTAATATCTCTGCAAAATAATTAATATCAAATTCGGGATCAGAATAAAAAGAATTCCTTTTTTGCGAAATCATATAGATTCCAATAATTTTTTAAATTCACCGAACTATCTCTTTCCGAGTCCTTCCCTAAGACGACCACTTCTGAAAGCGACCACGTTTCTGAGAGCGTATTGACACCTCATTAGTAAGATGACCTATCTCCTCAAAAACCAGAATCATTCTAAATCGCTGGTGGTTGTCTTAGAGAGGATTTTAGTATATTTATGTTAAAAATCTACTTTAACATTTCGTTTGCAGAATTCAAAATTATTTCTCGAATTTGAAATTATCGATAAAGATGTAAATATTTACAAAATTAAGTACTGAAATTCTAGATGGAAAGTAGGTTGAATATTCTGCTATTCAGTTTTACGATTATTTTAAATAATCAATTAATATTGTACTTATTCGAAAGATTGACTGAAGACATGGATTTCGTTTAGGACATTCGTATTAGTTTACATTTTATAATTTAATTTATGATACTTTGTTAAGAACTGGTTAAATTATGCAACACAAAATAAAAGAAGAAATGCGTATAATGTTCATCCCATATTTAATTTGTAATAAAACACATGCAAAAACTATAAAAGAGAAATACAGTGGCAAACTGTAAGAAATAGGAGAATATGCCAAAACCGAATATGAAAATAAAATTTACATCTTTTACTGCATCGTCGTCAGGGGGTTGTTGCACTAAAACAAGCAAATAAATAAAAAGCCCTTTTCTGAACAGGCAAAGATACAAATTAAGATTTAAAATTTTAAATTAAAAAAATAATAAACTCTACAAATTTTCCCATTCGTTAAACTGAAGCGAATTAATATTTCACTTAAGTAAGCGGTCTTTTCAGGATTCATAATCCAGGTAATTCGATGTTTTACCTTTTTCAAATTATGCATTTTTACTTCTGCATATTTTATGTTACAGTTTTAAAATATAGTTATGATACTTTGTATTTTAATGCAGCATTTAATTAATAATGTAATATGATTATGAGTTTCTTTATATTTACAACCAGGAACTTAATGATGTTGTGCTTAACTAATTCCGTAATATAGTTATGATACTTCTAAATTTATTGTAGCATTTAATTAGTTCTGTAATATCTGTATTTTCTGTTAATATCTGTATTTGAACGCTGTGCTTAACTAATTATGTAACACAGTTATGATACTTTGTGTCAGTAACTTAATTTAGCGCTTAATTAACTGTATATTATTTGGTTATGTCTCTATAATATTGCTATGTCTTATTATTGTATACAATATTGCTGTTCTGTAATAATTATATATTATTTTGTATCGATATTTTAAAGTTGTGTATAATACTGTTTATATCTGTATTTTAACCGTTATGCTGACTTAATTTAACAATGTGATTATGATACTTTGTGTCTGTATTTTAATGGACTAAGTAATTAATTCTCTAATACAGTAATGATACTGATTCAGAAGTCAAACAACAATAATGATACTTTGTGTTTTAATTTTGAGCTTAATTAATTCTATGATAATTTGTATCTGTATGTCAGTGCTGTGTTTTATTCATGCTGAAGTATAGTTATTAAACTTTGTATTTGTAAATTAATGTAATATTCAATTAATTCTGCAGCATAATTAGGATAGTATGCACATTTATTTTAATGTAGTGCTTAAATTATTGTGTAAGATACTTATGATACTTTCTATATCTAGTTTAATTTAATGCTTAATTAATTCTGTGATGATGCTATATTTTATATCAATATTTTAATGTTGTACATAATCGTGTTATATAATTTTGTAATTTATATTTGTATTTTAATGGCTATGCTGTTAGTTAATATATACTAATTAATTCAGGACTGTTTTAAACGTACTAATTAATTAATACGTACTAATTAATTCAACACAATACAAATTAATTAATGCATAGTAATTTGTTCAATTCTGTGTTAAATACACTAATTAATTAATACATTCTAATTAATTCAGTATTATTTTTACTCAAAGTGAAAGATCCGTGATTTGAATCTCAGGCAAGGGCTAAACAGCGGATTTTGTTGTTTCATTCATTGTCTTCTGGGAACTTTATGATTTTCAGTGAACGTAAGTATAGTTCTGCCGTCTCAAACGCAACCTTGGCTGGCATTCTGCCAAAATACGTAGACTCGTCCGAAAGGGGCGTTATTACTTGCTGCGACGTGAAAGGTCACGTGAACACTCCGGAAAGAGAGAATTTATATGCTCAAAGGAAAGAAAGCCCCCATTCTTCCACCCTATTTTCAAAATAACTCGGTCCGAATGGCGCATGCGTGTTTGCGCTCATGGTCGCAGATGAGGCGGTCGAACTATAAATTATCGCCTGATTCCGTGTATGCAGTCTTACGGTCGGCTGACAAGTGGAAGATTCGTATTTCGAATTGCAGCGAAAAGAATGGTTCGGCAGAATGGTGGTTTCCCGCGCCATGTCGAGTTAACATGTCGAGTTAGTAAAATGAAAATCCGTGGTTGAAATCCTGGCAAAGGTACTAACTACCTACAGACTCTACAAGTTCCCTAAAGACTTTATCCCCGAAGTGAAAGACGGTGGGCGATAACTCATTACCATGAGGATTTGGCGACTGTGTCCCTTAATCCCCAGTCACCTTTTTAAAAGAGGAAATAAGTAAGGAGTTTTCTCCCTTCTTTCCGCATGCCTTCGTGGTGTCACTGGAAGCATGTTCGACGCGTATTCGAGAGGTCTAGAGTTCGAATCTCTGCCATTTCTTCAGTTTCACGAGTTCAAAAAATTCTTAAAAACACTGCAATATGAAACTTGTACAATGAAGCTTGTAGAATTCTTGTACAAACAGAACTCTGGCTATCTTGAATTTAGGATCAAGGAATTCCAATTATCCGAACTCCCAATATCCAGAAATTCAGTTATTCAAATCTAGGTAGTAGTATGTAATCTAGGTAGTAGTATAATGTAGGTCTACGCTCTAGATCAGAGGTTTCAAACGAGGTCGGCATTGACCCCCTGGGGGGTCTATGAAATTTTAAAGGGGACCAATGATGATGAAGGAATCGTCTAGGGGTGGATAACCGAATATGCATTTTCAGTTGATCGACATAATCAAGATTTCATTGATTACAATATATATATATCTTAATAATTAATTTTTTATTGATATAAATTGGTATCACGTAGGGAGGAAGACAACCTATAAAATAAATATAAGAGGACAAAAAATATGAAAGGTTTTACATTCTAACGGTCGCCCAAAAGGATTTGTTAAGGCTTTTATGCTGTCGCTGAGTTTGCAATTTACCCTTATGCTGTTGCACTAACTCCTATTAACCCATTTTCTTTGTCTTTTTAGCTTTATTATTAAGCATAGTTTTTTTTTTTTTCCTTTCATGATACTTTAAAGATATAACTTAAAAACGTGCATTATTTTCCGGACAACCTAATCCTAAGAACGCAAATGGAACTGGAATGGAAAGCGAGAAACAGATTAAACGTTTTTGAAGGAGGTAACTTAAAAATTAAGTTCAGGAATCACATTTCAAAGAATAAATAAATTGCATCAGTACTTTGCATTCGGTAAAAGCGAACTTTTATGCAGTAGAATATGCGATTTTGTTTCTAAAAACTTGTTTATATTCGAAAAACTTTGAAAGCTTTCGCATTTTATATTACGCCTAAAGGGGCGTTCTTTTTATTTATTTTTTTTATTTACATTTTTATTTCCATAGCATTTGTGCTAATGTTCCTTTGGACAAAATATTTAAAAACAGTATATCTTTAGAATTTCCGACATACAGTCTCGAGCGCTGGAGATAATTGTCTTCTTTTTTCCGGACAGTGTTGCCATTTCTGGCTTTGAAATCGCTGAATTCGTTAATGTTTTACAAAATATGAAACAGACAATAAAATAAATTCCAAATTCGGCCTTCCGTGTGCTCATATTCGGGGGGGGGGAGGACTACGTTACTCAAAATTTCAAGTCTGTAGGTATTGTTGTTTTTTCACAATGCCAGAAACATACATTCGTGCAGATTTTTCATTACCTAATTTCTTTAAATATAATACAGGGCGATAATATTTGGTGGCAACAATTTGAAAACTGAAACGGCTGACGTAAAATACCGTTTTGTGTCTAATAGCTCTTTTGGGATAGCGTCCGTTTGGGCTAAGAAAAAATAATAAAACATAAATCCAGCCTTATTGTTATCTTATCCTCTATCTAGCCTTATTGTTATCTTTAAGTTCAATTATTTGTATTATGATTATGCTGCATGTTGTATATAGAGAAAAATGTAAGAGGGTCGATGGAGAAAATAATTTCTTTAAAAGAAGTCGATGCAAGAAAAAGGTGGTTAATCCTTGGTTTAGTTCAAATAAAATAAAGCTTAAGTTAGTTTACTTTTTTAAATTTTGTTGTCATGTAAATAATGAGAAAAGATTTAAATGCTATAAAATTATTACTGTAAATTTCAATAGCATATTTATTTCTCAACACAGAGGACCAACTAGGCTCAATATTAGCCGAGTGATAACACCACTGTAAACTAGTAATTCGATTCGGATTCAAATCCCAGCGAACGATATGATTGCTTGGCGAGCTAGTTTCCCTTAGAAAGTCCTTCGTGAAAGCATCCCTTCCTTCAGATAGGTAGCTCACGTGTGCTTTGCAGTATTCAGATAATGTAAAGCTTCATTATAGTAATATATTAGCTTTTACACGCTTCATTACTAATTGCCTTGACTGATAAACCAAATTTCGTTTTCACTTTGCCTCCCCGCTTGTTGATTTCCATATATTCGCCTTTGTAAAAGACTTTTACTGCTGAAGAAAAGAGATCTGTATGTAATAGCTCTTAAAATAGATAGTATTTCATTCAAAATCCATGACAATCTGAAGTTTTTTTTTTTTTTTTTTTGGGGGGGGGATATATTTTAGTAACACCCGTAGTTAGTAACAACGGGTAAATACCCGTTGTTACAAGATTCTTACAGTGTACATGATTTAAAATATGAAAACATGCTTTTGCTCAGAAATTCGCTGAAGAAAATTTCCTTAGTTACCTGTGAATCACCAGTTTCTTTATCACTGCTCAAGAGGTGCACTTCAAATTGTGTTATCTCTTCGGGGCGTTACTCTTAGAGCTCTGCATTATATTGAGCTGTTTACTCCAGCAGGTTGATCTTATCAATCAGGAAGGTGGGACAATACGATACAAATGAAAAATCTAGCGTTGGCGAAAGTTCTGCGGAAAAAAGTACTGTTTATAGTGCAAAGTGAAACTGGTCAAAGTTCCGCCAAATACATGAACTCTCATTTCGTTGCAACGAAGTCAAGCCTTGAAAATCTGTAAAATCTAATGCAGAATCAAGAGGAAGACAAATTTACTTTCACGTGGGCTATAGAGCATTCTAGCATGGGTCCTCATTCGGTATGTGAAGATCTTCAGAGCCCGGAATTTACCTTCAATTCTTTACCCAGCATCAAATGGCAGATAAGTTTGCGTAATTCCGTATCTGACATTGTCGAGGAATGTAAAACATTTTTTACCCTTTGCAAAAGTGGTACCGTTCTGGAAAGCTTTAAAATATGCAGCAGCTGTGAATTACTAACGTCCGACAAAAGGTCTATTGTGAGTTTTAATCAAACTACCAACGTGTTTACAAATGCGGCATCGGCAAGCCTGGGCAGTTATCAAAGCGGTTCTCTCTTAAAATCTCTGATAAACGATATTTTGATCATAAAATGTACTTTCAAGCTTATAAAAGAGACAGATGAAAAAGAGACATTCCCAGGAGTTCCTTACCGAAACGGATTGCTCACGGATGTCGTATTACGTGCGACTGGCACGGATTTCAGAGTCCATAAAGCGATTTTATGGGCAAGGTGGCCCAAACTAGCGGAAAAACTGGATGCAGAAAAAATTAACAAGCTTGTTTTGGATATTAAGCCGAATGTACTGGAGGCAGTTGTCAAATACGTTTACACCGGAAGGATGGATTTCGGCGGAGGCGAATCCTCAACAGAAATCGTAGCGGCTGCTATAAAATATGAGCTTCCCCATTTGATATGTGCACCTATTGTGGCCCAGAACTGTCTGACGCACATAAATATAAACAAAGTATCATTTGAGTGGCCAATCCAGAATTTCTGCAGCCTGCCTGTCAACACAGTGCTATACAGTCACGTGTTCACAGTGGGTTGTGTGAAGTTTTGCAGATGGTATTTAATCTTTCATTTGCGCGAAGATGCCGTTCGAGGTGTAATCTTCGACGTATCCCTTTGCAAATCAGGTAGCGATGCATCGCCACGGATTTTCGTACGAAGTAACATATCCTTCGGTGGTATTACTTCGTCGGAAAATGAGCACATATTCAAAAAGGATGAAAGCTGGATGTGTGCAGAATTTTCACGCAATGTGCTTATGGATCCAGAGAATATATTGACTCTTAAATGCACGTTAATGTTTTCGGATTGCACATCTGATTCCAAAGTTGTAGAATGTTCTTATGGATTTGCACCGTCCGTAAGTTGTAGGTATTTTCGCAGCGACATGGCAGATCTTTACCAAAGCCGCAAATCGTCGGATGTGGACATTGTCGTCGGTTTGGAAACATTTCGCGCTCATAAGTTCCTTCTCTGCGCTCGATCTTCAGTGTTTTCCGAAATGTTCGTGACGAAGAGCAACAGACCGTCGAAGAAGAACTCCGTCGAAGTTTCTGCTGTAGATTCTTTAATAATGGATACAATGCTTCGCACTCTGTACTCTGGAAATATAGATTTCAGATTTTTACCGATAGAAAAAGTTATGGAACTGTATACAGTAGCTGATAAGTATGATATTTCTTTCCTAAAGAAAATTTGTTCTTCCAATCTGAAATCGAGTCTCATTATCGAAAATGTTGTCCGGATTTTGCGATTTGCCGATCAGCATTCCGATGACGATTTGTATGATAATGTGTTCGAATTCATCAGTTCACACGCAGAACTGGTTTGTTCTACCGAGGAGTGGAAGGAAATCTGCGATAATAATATGTATACGAAACTTTTCGAGAAGGCAGTAGTATTTAATAGTCCTAAAAAGTAATTTACATAAAAATGTGAGAGGATTTGTATGATTCTGCTATGTCTATAAACTTGTGTTAATGTTCGACTTAACTAATAAGGAGTTTTCCTCGTAGTCTCAAGCAATGATAAGTTAAAATAGTATTTTTATTTAACTCTTAAATGGGCAGAAAGTACTGCTTATGTGACGCACGAAACTCCGCTATTTACAGGTATTTAAAACTAATCTGAGACGTAGTCCGAGACAAAAAGCACAAAAATAAACTACTTCAACTGGATCAAGGTAATTACCGGCGCGTATTTCAAATATCGGCCAGCAAGATGCTAAAGCCGGAGTGAAACTTTGGCCTAGTTGGCGACAGAAAGTAGCACCTAGACGAGTTTGCTAGAAGTTTTACCACTAAATATTCTAATTCTCAATTTAAATACACAGTAACTAATTTGCATTCTGTTGAGGATTAGAAAAGAAAGAGTTATGGTATAGGTTCAACTTATAATAATTGGTTACTTAACCTAAAATCTTACAAATTATATAAAAAGCTTTTTTTATACTCTAACAGGACGTGGCAGTTTACATTAATCTAGCAGATAGATTTATGAGAAAATTTTATTTTTCTAAATATAGTTAAAATTTAAAACTATTCTTTTAAATCTGAATTTATAACACGGACACGTAGATTATTGAATATAAAATTTACATGTTTCTTGGCAAATATTAAAAATCTGAGTGCAAATTATAAGATTCCGCAAATTAATTCCTTTTTTTTTTTTTTTTTAAATATGATGTATGACTATTGTGAATATATGAGTTCATTAGTTTAGGAATGTTTAAAAATAATGTTTCACCTATAATGTTCCACTGCGTTTTATAAAGTATAATACAATTAAAAAACGTTTATATTAATGCAATGTGTTATTATCATCGTACTTTCATTTAATATGCAATTTTAGATTTCAGTTTACTGCTACATAATAATTCCTTTACAAAACTTACTTCGAGATATACAAAGCTTCTATTATTTACCGTTTATTTCTTTCATGAATTTGCTCCTGAAGATTTGAATGTTTATAATTCTTTAGCTGTTCTTAGCATTTTTTAAATTGTAGGTCCTTTTGAATCCTTTATTCTGATAATATTAGCCAGAATCCAAACTGTACTTATGAGGCTGGTATCATACATCCAATTATTTCAGACCAACAACAAGCTACTTTACCACTATAAGAAAGACGCACGATATTTTCCTTTCTTTCGCAAAAAATTATAAGTTGCTCGGTTTTAACAACCAACCAGTTGTCAGTATTGAATTCTCCACCATCGACCGTCATTTGTAATAGAGAACTACTTTGCTCTTTACATGGAAACTCCAAAACGATCCGTAGTGATTGGGTGTTCCATATCATGTGACAAAGCGGAAAAATTATTCTAAAGAGTTGTTCCTCCGAAATGTTTTTAGTGTGTGATAAGACTTTAACGAAATATGTGCATGAAATATCCCTTTAAGAAGTTATTTCTCTTTCTTTAATATTTAATTGTAAGAGTTAAAGAAATATAAATACCATTATGATATAAGAATAACATGTATATATATAATATAGAACATATGTAATCATGTACTATATAGAAAATAATATAAGCGTCCATAATATATAAATATATATATTAATATACATATTATACAGAAATATACATATATGTATATATATTAATATATATTGCACAGAAATATATATGTATAGAGAAAGTATAGAAAATATACATAATAATACAATAATACTGTTTATACAATATATTTGTATAATGTATAAAACTACATAAGCGTTTAGAAGGGGATATATAAATATATATTATTTATATATTTCTTGCTTTAGCACTCATTTTTGTTTCATTAATAATTATAAACTATTCGTCTTTTTTTGTAATACTTTTTAAGCAAAGAAATATACTCAATTAGCTCGCATAAAAGCAGATTTATTTTCCGTTATTAAGTGCTACATTGAAATCCACACTTCTGTTGTTTTGTTGTGACTTATCTCATTTGTCTCACAGTAACATCAGAACAAGCCCATGAAATTCGTATTGGCAAGGAATGCAAGACTGCGTTTGTCGTTGGAAGAGCCTTTAGCCCCATACTAGAGACAGCGCGAGTTTGCTCAGTTCCGCCCCCAGTTTTGATTGAAAGCACCTCGGAGGACGAGTCAGAGGGTTTCCCACACCTCTTCTCCTCGGACTTCTCGGACTCGTCGCATATTTAGAGTGCCCCATGCCGCACAGTCACTATACACTTACAAACGTCCGTGCCATTCGAAGCTGAGCCGTCTTTTACGGCAGTCAGTATCGCTAACCACTATCCCGTTTGAGCGGCATCTACAATACATACGCACATTATGTGAAAGTATTTAAAACGTATATGAATAGGATGTATTATACTGCCTCTTTAACTTTTAATTTAAAAGATACCGTAGTTAATTACTTTTACATTATGATATATTTATTCTTACAGAATACCTTCATCATATTCGAGACTTTTACATAAAAACTGTTTCCAATTGTAAACAGCTTCAAAATATGCAAAATATTCTTTAATGCGTAGCCATCATATATTTAACTTATTTTATTTCCTTGTGCGTAGTAAAGGAAGTATCGTAATCGTGAAAAATCTTTGGGTGTCATATTTCAATAAAAATTTCCAATTTGACGGCTATCGAATGCAATTTAACGATGTTTTTGCGTGACATCTGTACGTAAGGACAAAATAAAGGATTCTTTTTCTCAAAACGGGTTGCAAAAATGATTTAAAAGGGATTCAGAAGACATGTTTTCGTGACGTCTGTACGTACACGTATGTATGTATGTATCTCGCATAACGCATAATTCAGAACATTGAAGTTTTAGAGGGACCGAGTAGTTAAGACCGCTAAATACTGGTAGTTCAGCATGGCCTGGGTTCGATCCCAGGCAAACGGCCTGGCTGCATGGTTGGTTTTCCTGAATTTTCCCATGTGTAACGTGAATACGAGCCAGATTCTCTTAGAAAGTCCTCCACGAAGGCATCCCTTCTTTTACAGAGAATTCTCGTGGGTTTGAGATATTTATATAACCTAACCTAACGTTAATATCAGTGAGTAATTGACTTACAATTAAATAAATAATAAATTTATTTTTAAACAATAGTAAATTTATTTTTAAACACTTTATGGAACATTTCTCGTAAAGGAATGTAGTTTGTATTTTTTTTCCATTATTCAATGCAAATCGGATGTTCTGCTTATTACAATTTCTTCTGAATGGTCACCGTATAAAACGTAAGATTTTATTTTGTCGTACTGTCCTAAAATGACGAAACTCTTTTTGTAATATTCTGCGCTTTACATTAAAAAAGTTCAACTCTTGGCCGTCACTGTGTGAGAGATTACTCTTCAACTTGTATTATCTCTTCGCGACGCTATTCTTTTTATATCGGCCTTATCTTGCGTTCTTTACTTACGCAAGTTAATTTTATCGAACAGAAAGGTGTCCAATGTAATCATAAAACGCTTCTAGAAATACAAAGCACTGCAAAAGCTCACGAAAACTACACCTGGAATCTGTAGTACGTAATGGAAAAACAAGACGAAGACCAATTTACTTACACGTGGATTATCGAGAACTTCAGTATGAAACCGTATTTACTTCGGAATTATCACAGTTCCGAGTTTAGTATGAATTCTTTACCTGGTATTAAATGGAAGTTAATGTTATTTTCGAATGTGTTGGACAACGTAGATAAAAATAACATAAAGCTTGAAATCTGTGGAAGTGATTACGTTTTAGAAAATTACAAGTTGTCTAGTAGAGGTGAACTACGAACTTATAACGAAAGCATAATTGTAAGTTTGGATCCAAGGATCAACGAATTAAAAAATGCGCGAGCGGCGTGTCTGGGAACTTTACAAAGCAGTTTTCTTCCGATATCTTGGATAAAAGATATTCTGATCGTAAAATGTACATTGAAACTTACGAGAGAGACAAACGAAGAAGAGATTTTCCCTCCACTTCCATACGAAAATGGATTGTTCTCTGATTGTGTATTGCGTGCCCGTGATGTGTCTTTCAAGGTGCATAGAGCTATTTTAGAGGTGAGGTGGCCCAAGCTGCAGAAAAAACTGTATGCAGAAAAATCTAAGGAATTAGTTTTGGACATCGGATCGAATGTGCTAGAGGCCATCATCAAATATGTTTACACCGGAAAGATAGATTTTAGCAAACGCCAATTCGCGGCAGAAGTCTCGGACGCTGCTATGAAATATGAGTTGCCCCATCTAATATGTACACCTACAATAGCAATGACTTGTCGAACCCAGGTGAATATAGGTAGAGTGTCATTTGAATGGCCAATCAAGAACTTCTCTAACTTGCCTGTGAACACGGTAATACACAGTCACGTGTTTACAGGGGATATGAAGTCCTGGAGATGGTATTTAACCTTCCAGGTACGTGATAATGCCCTGCATGATAAAGCTTTCGATATATCCCTTTGTGGAGCATGTGAGGATGAGCATCTACCGATTTTCGTGCGAAGTAAGATCTCCTTCGACGAAACCAATTCCTCAGAATATGACTATGTGTTCTTAACCGAGGAAAAATGGAAGTGTGCAGAATTTTCGCGTAGCATTTCTCCCGGTTCAGAAGATTTATTACTGCTTAAATGTGAATTAAAATTTTCGGATGGCAGTTATGATTCCAAGATTATGGAATCTTCTAACGCCTTTGCGTCCTCCACAAACTGCAAGTATTTCAACAGCGACATGCAAAAAATTTATGAAATTCGGAGAAGTGACGTTTCTATTAAGGTAAAGTACAGAACTTTCTACCTTCACAAATTTATTTTGTGCGCACGATCTTCTGTGTTTTCCAAAATGTTCGGAGAGTTGACAAAAGAATGGGAAACTTCTGATGAGGAACCGCTGGTTATGGAAAATGTGTTTCAGTTTCTGTATTTTCGAAATTTTAATTTCTCTGAAGCGGACAAAGTAAGTCATATGATGAAATTGTACACAGCTGCTGATAAATACAATATTCCTGCTATGAAGAAAAAGTGCTCATGTGATCTAAAATCGCGGCTTTCTGTCCGAAAAGTTTGCAAACTTTTACATTTCGCTTATGTCTATTCCGATGACAATTTATACGATAGTATATTAGAATTTATCAGTGCAAATGCGGAAAAGGTTTTCACTAGCGACGAATGGAAGGAGATTTGCGACAACAACATGTATGCAAAACTTTTGAAGAAACTGATATTTCCTGATAATCCCCCAAAACAATTTACATAAAATTTGACAAAAATTATATAATAGAATTTTTTATTCATATTAACCTGAAAAAAATAGATTTATGAGAAAAGTTGACTTTCATTTTATAGATAAAATTTCAAAATATCCTTTCGAATATGAATTTATAATCAAAGGCTTAGATATGCTTGAGAATACAGTATACATGTTTACAGGCAAATATTAAAAATCTCTGTGCAAATTATAGCCTTACGCAACAATACTTCCTGTTTTGTGAGTATGATAATGACTAGTATGAATGTTTGATTAGTTTTAATGATTTATATTGATTTCTAAAACATCATTAATTTAAAAAATTCTAAAAGTGTTTATTATTATATATATTTTTATCTAAGAATATGTCCTTGTGCGCCATAATGCATTAACAATACTTAACAGAGGTAAGTAAAATAAACTAACAAATAACAACAACACAAAATAAATTAACAAAATGTTACAAATACACTGCATTTTATAGTGTATAGTGTAATTACAATATTTTCTGTGTTAACTCAGTGGTTTATTGCCAATGTATTTTTTGTTTTACGATTCTAATTTTTTATTTAATATGTGTAAAAATTTAAATGCACTTGTGTATTTAATATCAGTACTGCTAAAAATTTCTTTACAAAGCTTATTTTGAGATACAAAATACTTTTGCCATTTTCTTCTTATTTCTAGTGGTCATTTGCTTTGCTTCTAAAACTAAAGATTTGAATATTCATAATTTCTGAGCTGTGATTACAATTTTAAAATGGTAGTCAATTTTGACTTCTCCAGCCAGCCTGAAAAGATCTACGAGAATCTAAATCACATTCGTAACGAAGCATGTGTATGAAACGTTTCTTTTTTAAGAGAGCTCATATGACTAAAAAATATACGCCTTAAATCGACTGCAAGGAATATACTTTTCTTTTAAAAATGCTACACTGAAAATCATTTCATATTTTGTAAAACTTTAAAGAATTTTTTATTAACAAACTCAAGGATTTCAAAGCGAGCCATGGCAACATTGTACAGAATAAACATTTTTATCTCCAGCGCGTGAGACTGTGTAACGGAAATCCTAAAGATATGCTCATTTTAAAATTATTTTGCGATACTGGTGTTGAACTGAATTTTATGGTAAGTGCGAAGTGGTATTTAATAAACAAAGGTAACACACAAAATGTACAAAAAAAAAAAAAAAAAAAAAAAAAAAAAAAAAACGCCCCTTTGGACGTAATTTAAAATCTGAATCCTTTCAGATTTTTTTAAATTTTATTTTATTTATGTATTTTTTTTTTTTTTTTTTTTTTAAATTTTTACTTTTCTTTTAAATAGCGAGCACTAGCTATTTTAGGATTTCGCCACCACTAAGGCCAGAAACCGCGGTCATTTTATTATGTAGGCAACAATTAGAAGGCCGCCGTTACCTCCTATGAAGGGTCGGATAATTTACATTTATGCCTTCTCCGGGATTCGAACCTTGGGCCTTCGGCACGGTAGTCAAACTCACTAACTACTTTTAAATTTGGGCGGCAAATTAGTTAGCTTGATAGTTATATGCTATATATGTTAAGCGTTTTATATTAAGGCCTTTTTTATACTACAGTACGTACGCTTAATGTAATCACGTTTATTCATGGCTTTGTTTTTGATAATATTAATCAATGAGAAAAATTGTCCTTCAAAATAACAATGAAATATAAATGATTTTGTATGATTATAACTAGAAATATATAAATACGCACTTTCACAGCATTTTAATTAGAAAAATACAGAAGTTTATTTATGAATTGTTCATAACGTCTTGGAAATTATTTGACCTAATCTTAATACTCGGAGGGCATTCCTCTTTGGAGAAAACTTGCCAATGTAAAATTTTAAATTAGGCACAAAAGCAACCTTAGCTTAGCGTAGATGTGGTTTGGAGAAAAAACAATCTGCTGACGTTTTTGCTTCTGAAGAAGAGGGACCTGTGTGAAATAGCCTTCAAAATCGACTAAGTTAATTAACGTCAACTAAGGATTATTTTTTATGTAACTTTAAATGGTTGACTAAAGCCAAAATCAAGATGTTTGGCGACTTCGTGTCTTGCTTGGCGATATTACTCTGTAAACTTAACCATTTTTTTTTTTTGTTTTTTTTTTGTTGTTGTTGTTTGTTTTTGTTTTTTTGTTTTGTATATTTTAAACTTACTTGGCAACTTTGTTATTGCTTAAAATGTTACTCTATACCAATTTAATCCCATTAACCGAACTGTCGATCACATTAAGCGATGTATTTTCATGTTTTCGTATACAAACGGGCAGGACTTCGGCAAATCGATAATAATATCCGAAAGATAGTATTAACCGCGGTCAAGTAGGATCTACTGTAAAATACTTTCGTATATATACAAACTAGAAGATCAATAAATACATCCCAGTCTGGTGTCGATTATACGTAGGGAAGAATCATTCCTTTTTCCAGTTTTTTGTTTTTCTTTCTGCAAACTGACTTTAAAATTTTTTTTTTTTTACCGAATGTTTTATGAATATCTTCCTGACAAAGCATGATATTTTTAATGGACAGTAAATATTGTTTAAAAAATGTTGGCTTTTCAAGTCTTTTAAAAGGGGATCATATATCCTTATATCTTTTGCTCGAATAATTTGTTCCTAAACCGAGTTGCTCGTGATGTGCTGCACTCGTGATCCGAGGATCTACTATGTCGGGGAAGCTCTTCAGCACTGTGAGACTATCTAAAAATATGTTTTCAAAAAACAAATGAATTTATAACGGTTTGAAGTCTGCCGGTGTTGAAAGCAACGAAATATGTTATTCATCTCCCATTCATCAACCCGTTTAATGTTTTAAATACTTACCCCTTCACAAGTTCTGTTTGAAACATTAAATAAGGGGGATTAATTTTTATCTGTTTATTAATTTTTCATTGCTGCTTTAATTTTGAGGTTTTTCACTAAAGATTTTATTAAATTTGCATCCCGTATAATAGATCTTTAGACCTATCCAAATTTCCAATTTTTTAAAGACCTTTCAAATATCACCCCTACACTCTTTTTACTTAGGTAGAATATCTTGTAGAGACATTGGGTATTTTTTGGAAGCAAGAGACTTGAAAAATCAGCAACGCCTTCGCCGGGAATGGAAGCGCGGACCTCTGGAATACGCGCCCAGCGTGCAGACCACCACACCACGAAGGCATGCCAAGAAGGCGGGAGAAATTCCCTTTAATCCTAATTCTTGCTCCATTTGAACTTAATCTCATATATATATATATATAATAATGACATAGAGAGACTACTGCAGCGGATTGACGATGGTTCTGAGCGTTATAATCCTGGGGGGAACTTTACTGCGTAGTTAGAAAGATGACACTAGAAGGAAAGACCTGTAGACAGACGTGGCCGAATTGAATATAATTTTTATTGGTAAAAACGAACTAATTATAAAAATATATGTTTCATCACACATTATCCTGGGCGCACTACGCACACCACAATTTTATATAGATTATCACATTTTAGGTAATGGCATCGTAATTAGCATGACAAAGCAAGCAGAGTGAAGAAACATCTTGACTGTAGAAGGGTTGAAGCTAACTGCGCATTTAATCCAACATGAAAACCTACCTAAGAGAAGGTTTTGGTTTAAGATAGAAAAGTTTCAGTTCTTGGATTTCAAGTTTCCAATTACTACGTCATCAGCGTTACGCAAGCTTCGTGGAATAGATTAATCTAGAAATGACGCAATCCAGAGACGTTATTACGGTTTTAGAACAGAGAGGGAGAATTAAACAGTTACCGTAAGTTTAAATTATAATCTTTATTTATATATTTTTTATTTTATATACTCTGTGTATCATCTAAATACTCTGCTGACCATTAAAATTGCAACACCATGAAGGAAAGCAAATGAGGGGGGAAAAGGGATATTTATTGAATGTAAACAGTATGGCATGAAGACAAAATGATTAAATTTGTAAGCATTTTGGAGGTTTACAGGAGTACGAAATTAGTAGAAACAGCTGCCAATCTTGGCAGCTAAAACGGCCCTTACCCCCATTAGGCATGGAGTCAAACTGGGCTTGGATGACAGAAACGGGCAAATCATTCCACGCAGCTTCAAGTTTATGCCCCACTTCATCAACCGTATTAGCTGGAGAAGGGCGGCGGGCAGTCTGCAAGTAACTCATGATCGCAGGGTTTCAATGGGTGGCAGATCTGGAGACCATGCAGGGCAGGGCAGCAATCGAATACCCTGTGTGTCGGGAGGAAGGTCAGAACACGACGTGCAACATGTGGTCTTGCTGAACATGGCGTTTGGGAACGAAGATGGGACAAACCACTGGACGTAGGATGTCAGAAATATACCTATCTGCGTTCAAATTACTGTCGATTAGAACTAGAAATGTGTGTGTCGTGTACACAGTAACTGCCTAAACCATCACACCAGGTGCCTATGTCGATATCGAATGCAAGCAGACGACGTATCGAACACTCCAGACACGTATACTGCCATTAGAATACTGCACGTAGAACCGAGACGCATATAAGTATTGTGCCGCACCACGCACATTTGGAAAAATCCCTCATCGGGATTGTATACGGCTTCCGATGACATCATTTAGGAACGCCGTGACTTTGCCTTGGCTGGAGGGTACAACTCCATACCGTTTGTTTACATTTTGATAGCAGTACCGAAACTATTATTGCGCACGTTGTATTTTTGTTGCTATGAGATTACACTTGCAACACTGCAGTGTGATGAATTTAATATAAAAATGTAGTGTTTTTTTTTTTCGTAGAGAGAAAAAGTATTATTTCTTCTAGTGTTAACTACGTAAATGCGTATGCAGTGAGTTAAGTGCAGAGATTTCTAATGAATGTATTAATTTAATCTTAAAAGTCATCCCTTCATCTTAAAAGTGTTGTGATTATTAATCTCTATCGAATTTCGAAACTTGCTGGCAAGCGTATACTCTTCTTATTCGAGGCATAACACGATATTCTGAGCAAACTTCAACCTTATAAAGCACATTCCGAATGAGAAATCCACTGCACAACTTTTCTTTTATGTAGTGCTTCAAATATCGTTTCACTCTCCTGCGTCGTCTAAAAGCGCTGAAATACTAACCCATTTATTTGCATATCTCAGCTTCTTCCTATCATGTGATTTTGACGTTCGTCAGGTTATTCCTTTCTAGTGTTGCAATTTTAACGGTCAGCACAAATGAGCACATTTGCACTTTAGCAGCTGAAGAGGGTAGTTTAAAAAACTATCGAATACTGCAAAATTTTTTAACTGCAAAATTTTTTAACAATTTACGCTGATTTTGTAATGTCGGACTTTGTTTTCGATTGTTATTCAGCGTGATATTTAAACTAAATCAATGGGAATATATTGAAATTATATTTAAAAATAACATTAAAATAAAACATTTTTCACTGTTATATTATGAAGTTTCATTTTGGCAACTTATACAAGATTTTGAATCTGAAAAATAAACAAGGTACAATGCTATATAAAGTACAATTTGCGAAACAGTTCTTAACAGTTAACAGTAATTAATTAAAATGTCTTTTTTAAAATTTTTTCATAGTAAGAGTTTTTCCCATGTAATTGTCTCAGAATATTCAGAATGCTCAGAATATGCATCAGTTTCACTATAAAGTTAATTTTACATTTTTTCCCTTCCCCCTCCCCCTTTTTTTCAAAATATTTCGGGCTTTTTGCTGTTACAAAATTGGTAAGCATAATTTTGCTTTAGGATTTTAGCCATTGCAGCTTGGAAAATTTAGAAGGATTTGAAGGCTAGATTTATTGACCCACGATTCTAGAAGATTCCAGAAATATGTGACAAAACGAAAAATGTCTCCATGGTATTAACTCGTAATGGATGCAGTTTACAGAAAGTTTGCGATGAATTTCTTACTTATTGGAGAATATCTGGAAAACAATGAAAACATAATATTTGAATGTTTTACTTCTGATACTAGAATCTTTATCTTAACATGGTTATCTTCCCTTTATTTTCTCTACTTTTCACTAGACACAAACATGGAACACATTAAAAATGCTTCTAACCTTATCACATGGACAGGCGTTATAGAAATTGATTTTTTTTATTAATAGAGAAACTGAAAACTTGCAATTTAAAAGATTCATCTAATATGTCTTAATGCATCATACACAGAGCAGGCACTAGGCATTTTCCACCTGATACAATCTCAGTAGATGCTAAATTCTGCTGCTTAGTGCCTGTCTAAATTTTGCTTCCAATGCCTGCTCTTAATTCTAAACGTTTTGCCATTTCTAGATTTTGTTGCTCGGTGTGTCACTAAATTCTAAAAATTCTGTCACCCCAACTCTGTAACCGGCCCTTACCATATATATTTCATATTTCTTCTGAATGTTCATATTACTAAAGAAATAAAATTAGCAGCTTTTTTCATATATTATAAATGCTTTTATTTTTTTAGAATAACAGAAATCCTTAATTAAATGCAAAACTTCTAAAAGGAAAAGGAAACGCGAGAAACTGAATACATAAGAAAATTATTCTTCAAAGATATGTACAGTTATTATCATGTAAATTACCCAGTTGTTTATGATTTCAGCCTTTAGTATAATTTCACATTTCTGTTTCCGCATATGACAGAGTTACTGAGCCAGTTTAAATTTAAATTAAACTGTACAGTCTTTAACCACTAGTCCACATTTTTAGTTTGAAATTGACTGTTCTTGTTTAATTACATAACCATGAGCTGTAATTGAATTTGTAGCATCAGCACATGCCTTTTATGTTCAAAGTTCTTTTTAAGTAAGAGGCTTATTTAAACCTTTGTCTGACATTGTAGTTACTTTTAGACACAGAGATAATTTGCTTCACGTCTACGTCACGTCTACGCTCTACGTCAGGAGGTTGTGGACTATTTACCTTTTACCAGATCAAGTAAATCCTCATAGGTACACTCACTGCGGAGAGGTTGACAAGATAGGATATCAAGCACACAGAAACTAGCGAGAACATTGATTTGCGTATTGAAAAAAATTTCTGATTGTTAAAAAAGATGTTTAAAGAGAAGGAAATCGATGTAAATTAGTCAAAATGTCTGGAAATACTTCAAATTAAAAAGATGCAAAAATATTTTATTGAATGTTGTTGTTATAAAACACAAATGTTTTGTAGTTTTTAATGTGTAATTATCATAATGTCGTTTAAGAAACAATGTCATAAATTACATGTATTTTAAACTGTGAAATTTTATTAGATTGTGATTTTAATAGGGCTTTTTTTAACAAATATTGTTAAAAAATAAATAAAATTTAATAGTGGCCATGTAAATACATAATGACTAAGTTTACCTAACAATTTTAATTATTTATAATTAACTGCTTACCCTTGAAAATTATCTCTGGATATTAAAGCGAGTTACTGAATTTCATTTATCCTTACTGTGCTCACAAAATAAAACACATAAATCTAAAAATTCATGTAAAACTTATTCTTTGCATCTAGCGAGACTGATAATAATACAAAACAACTTATCACCTCTGATTCTTTAGTGGTTTATTGAAATCTTAAAGTATATTAACTGGGTTACAACCATGGAGGTAGGAAGTAAGATGGAGTCGCCCTAAACAAGTTTCTCCGTACCCTGCTCTGAAGCACTGGCAATCCCTACGTGGTGACCAAAACATTGGGTCATTTACCATTGAGTTCTATGGGATTTGACGCGTTCGGGTGTAAATATTTTGTAATTACGTCGCAAATATACATATAAATGTATATATTTTCTTTTTCTACAACACTTCAGAATCCTAAGTATGTGAAAACAACATATTTTTAAACAACATTTCATTCTGAACGGAATTAAATGCTATACTTTTCACAGGACAGTTTTCTCAGAATGGTTTAATTTGAATGAAATATTTTCACAAGTTTTCGTTAATTACATTAGAAAAAAAATTAAGATAATTCGATTTTATTCGGTTAAGGTACAAAAATTAAGATCAAAGTTTATTGTATTATTAATATTAAAATTATGCATTATTTCTTTTCTATTTATAGAGCTTCTTCCTAAAATACTTTCTTAAATATGACATGATTTTTTGGCTTCGTTTAAATCGAAAAATGTAAGTCAATTTATAATTAATGCTCTATTCGGTTATTAGGAATTAGCGAAATACTTTAAGTAAGTATTTCGCTAATTCCTAATAATTAAATAAGTATTAAATAGTATTTGACTTTCTCTGAACATTTCTGAAAGGGAATAAAATAAGTTTTCTTTTTTTTTTAAGTATTATTTAAAACTTGTAACTGAGTTATTATAAAATGTAAAGGGAATAATTCTTTTAATTATACTTATCAGATTTTTTTTTTACCCTTCATTTCAACAATACATATTCCAAAACTCTTTATTACGTTCTTAAGTGCGCATCTCATAGCATTTGCTTTACAATACCTTTTAACAGATTGCTTTCCAATACGAACAATTCTTGCTTAAATAGTTTTATAACGTATTTGTCAACAGGATTTCAGTTTATGTTTACAATTCAATATTAAGGTTATTATATATTTAGGTAACATTTATAATCATTATAAATTAGATACATTTAATCATTAGATTTCTTCACAGTACTTTCACAGTTTTTTATAAGTGAATAAATTCTTCATTTTAAATACATTTATAAATAATTTAATGAATATTTAAGTATTTTGTCAAAGGAAGATACATGCTTTTTGCAAGCACATGCATAAATACCCATACATATTTCCTATTTATCATTTCCGGCATGTGCAAATCTTTAATTTCTGTGCATTCACTATATTTTTCGGGTAAAGTAATTTACACTAATTTAGCATACACCCGAAAGTTTTACATAAAAAATATATATGAATATAATTTGAATGAAAATTATAAGTATTATTTTTAATACCCACTCAAAGGTCAGTTTTTCTTCAAAATTCCTCCACGATGGCATCTCTCTCTTTAGGCAGATAGCCCTTGCATGCGTTACTCTATTTAATAAAAACTTAATCTGACCTATGTGCCTATTTACAAATATTTTAACATACATAATTTTATATTTACATTTAGCCATCAAGTTTCAAACTTTTCAAATCTTCTAGAAAATAAATTTTGGCAGATCTCTTTTAGCAATTTTCTTAAAATCTATATTTTTGTAGTGCAACAGCTTAGAATTTTATAAAACAAATTCATAATCAAAATCGCTGTTGTTAGTTATCGAAAAATAACCAAGATGTGATTTTTGCGTAAATGTCAGTAAACTATACAAATTGCTATTATCCATCACACTATGAATGTTTCTTTCATGCGAGAGTGTCCTTTTTTCGATTTCTATGGAACTGTCGTGTGTCGAAATACTATCAGAATCTTGTCAAGCGAGCTTCTGAATGTAAACAAAGAACGACCCGTCTGGTGACCTGAGCTTCAAAGCAGTGCTTCACTTCTAGCGCGGAATGGCCCCTCCTCCCTTTCCTACCTCCATGGGGCCCAAGAGCGATGCGCAATGCAGGCAGAAAGTTATGCCACATACGCATGACGTCATGTGGGTGACAGCGTTAGTTCTTGGCGTTTGTTTACTTTCGTTGCATCAACAGTTTGATTTGATTTGTGTTGTTAATTTGCTATTATACCTAAGCGGAAGTGGCAAATTGTGCTATAGCGTTGTGTCAGAATTATACACGTTAATACGTTTTTTGGCGGAAAACACTCTTTACAACCAGATAAAATAACTATTTTTTTAATGAATTTATGTAGTTTTCATACATAACTGTGATGTAATTTTACATTTATTTTTCATTTTACTGCTATTTTACATTTAAATTGAAAAATTTCTCATTTTAAATCATTTTTTATCATAATCTTCATTTTGTGTATGAGACTTACATCGTAGTGAGATATTTAAACTCACTGTCATGTTTACCAATACTGAGTACCTAAATGATTAGTTAATAAATTTGCGTATCCAACTTCATTCACATGTTTTGGTTACTTTCTTTACATCCCAAACGTAATTCTATGTATTGAAGCAGCGTCTGGGTTAAGCTTTGCGAACTAAGTAAACTGATACATGCCTCACCGTGAGGAAAGGACAATTTCTCGACCACACTATGGTGCAAACATCGAATGAGTGAGTGACATATTTCCTTCAGTGTTATTTAACTGATGCATACAGGTATGTGTGATGTAATTTAATTGATATAACTTACACATGCTTGAACCTGAAGGAAAACAAATCTGTGTATAATGCTAGAATACAAATAGCGAAAGAGAAAGTAAGATATTCTGTTTAGTGTTATTTAACTGCTGCATATGTTTTAATTTTGATTCCATATAACTTGTTTTTAATTATAAGAGAAAGAAAAATAATTCAATATTGAACACATATTTCGAGTATAACAAAAGTATTTTAAGAAACAAGCTAATAAAAATACATTAGTGATTAAAAATATTTAATTTGTGTACAGAATGAATTGAAATTAAGATGTGGTGGTGTATTTAATTATGGCAAAGCACACTAGGGCTATCTGCGTAATAGGTGTGATGCGTTCGTGGAGGACTTTCTCAAGGAAACTGGCTCGTATACACGTTACGCATGAGGAAAACCACGAAAACACCCATGCAGCCAGCCCGTTCGCGGGATTCGAACCGAACTACCCAGTGTTCAGCGACTTTACCGCTCGGCCGCTGGTGGGCCGAAACTAAGATGTAAGGCAAGTTTATTATTATTATTGTGCGTATATGTGTAAGAAAATGTATTTTAATTGTTCCATTTTTAATGTATGGAAGGAAGAATAGGATGCCAATATCGAAGATTATTTACTATAGCAAATAATCACGTCAGGATAAATGTTATATAGAAATCTTGGGAGTGTAAGGGATTATAAGAGTACTTTTAGATTATACTGAAAATATACGCACTTCTGCTAAAATCTGAAGTGAATCAGTATGAAGTGACTTTTCACTTTAAAAAGAATGTGATAAGTATACTATTTAAAAGTATAATGACGGATATTAAGAAATTTGTAGAATTTTATGGTATTTAAATATGAATTTGTTAAGTCAAATCTTTTTATATATATTTTTGCTTGAGATATGTAATTTAAACTGAAAATCACGATCATATATTTCTCATGGAATGTCAAAGTTCATTTGTATTAAAAAAAGTGCATGAGCAATGAAAATAAATAAAATAATACTTTTTGATTATGTTTTTACCATGGTCTTAGCAGTTATGCCATCATGTGTTCTGTTCAACAAGATTTATTTAGTGCAAACAATACTACGAAAAAATATTGAAAAATACCTTGTTTTACAATATTTATTTCCCTTAATTAACTTAAATATCGTTTTTCATTTTCTAATGCTTTGCTTTAAGAAAAGAATTTAATGTTTACAATTATTTTCAGCATTCGTACGAATTCTGTGCATAAAATAAACATTTTCTTTAACTAAATACTTAATCGGAAAGTATATATCCGGTATTTCCGGTGTATCTACCACATGTAAAATGATCATTTTGCTTTAGTTTACATTTTTTCCATTACCAAAATCATGTAGCAGACGCGTCGGCCGATGCGTCTTGTCTCCCGGGTGACGTCACTGCCAGCAACCAATGGCACGCTTTTTCCGTTCCTGGCCTAACCTTAGTATATTAAAGAACCTTGCTTCAAAGCAGTGCTTCACTTCTAGCGCGGAATGGCCCCTCCTCCCTTTCCTACCTCCATGGTTACAACCCCTGGAACGCTACACGAAGCTGCAACACTAATTGCGTCAGACACAGCCCAACTAAATTTCAAAACTTGCCAACAGTGCCTACATCAGGCTTTTCAGGTTTGTTCTAATCAACAGGTCTTTCTCTAGGCAAGCAGCAGCGGTGACAACATCCAGTTTTTTGTTATGAATCATGCTGATTATCACCTTACTTCTCATTTTAACCTATGCCGCTTGACATAAAAATCTACCTGCTATTTACTAAACCTTTAGACTGAGCAAGTATGTTACAAAATGAGAAATAAAAAGAAATCAAAATAAAGCTAACTATTAGTAAAATGTAAACAAAATGTCACTTATCTTCTTTCAAATATGTCCAACTATTATGAGAGTAAAATATTTAATTGCTATTTAATACATTTCATAAAGTTTATTTTATTCTCATGCTTATTAATAATTATGTTAATTAATTCATGCTTTATAATAATGCATCCTACATACGGATCTATTTTATTTTTAGGATGGTATTACAAAAGTGAAGTTAAGTTCTAGATAAAAAATTTTAATTGAATTTATTCAGTTCCCATTTGCTCGTAGGTCCTTAATGGTTTTCACTAATGGTCCTTAAAAGTACTTAATTTCCGTGTGCAGAAATGTGTACGAACCCTTAGATTCTTTGAACCATGTTCTAAAATATCGTTCGTCCTTTTAATGATAATAAATGGATCACTTTTTATTGCGGTCATTTAAACATACTCAAGATTCATCTATCGTGGCAACGTTTTTCCATTTTTGTCCGAATAACTGTTTCTCATACAAAATTCTGCAGCACGTTATGCTTTTGGTGATATGTCGTGGAGAAAGACCATGCACGTTGATTTTTTTCGCTTTTTTAAGATCCAACTCAGCATTAATCAGTTTGTTTACAGTTGGCACTAAGCATTTCAATGATTATGCAACTGTCTTTTGATTTCGCGGATTTCCTTTTAACATTAAAATTCTTACCTTTGCAACATTCGATACATTTCGTTTTTTCCTTGGATATTTACTTCGAACAATATTTCTCCTTGAAGCCGAAGTTTGACGTTTTTTTCCTTTCTTTTTAACAACAATATTATCTACCGCTGCTTTACAAACCGAAAAATCATGGCTTTCACAGCGTGTTTCAATGCGAATAATTTTCTTCGGGAAGAGCACAAACATAGCCTTCCGTTCATTCATTCCTTAAAAGCGCCATTTTGCATGTAAACAAAACTATCAAGTAACAGACGATAATTTATACTTTCAAAAAAATATAGATGCAGTAGAAAACATCTTTCCAAGCTGTTGATTTTCTTAACAGCAAAGTGAAATTTTCTAAAAAGCGTGCGAACAACTTTTGCATACCTATTGCTTTGAGAATAAACCTTTGAGCGCTTCTGGAACTTCAGCAAGTGTTTATATGTGTATAGCTATATATACAAGTTTAAAAAAAAAAATTTTTTTTTAATTTCAAAAATAGTATGGAATCGTCTTAACTTATGCTTCATGGTTTTTAAATTTAATACGTTGCTTTTGATACAATTTAGAATAGTTTAATTTACTTATGCTAAATCATTAATTCAAGCTTTTGATATATATATTGTTGTTGCTAATGCTCACTTGTCTGATCTTCAGTCAGCCCAAACCCAAGAAATTCCTCGAGGCAAGCAGCGCAAGGTTTACGCCTACTGTTGGCAACAGCCTTGAGCACCTTACAGGTGACATTGCGATTTAACTCAGTTCCGTCCCCAGTTTTGATGGAGAGCACCCCGGAGGGGGTCTCCTACCCATCTACCCCTACCACTAACCTCTCGAGAGGACTTTCGGCTCGTCACATATTTAAAGTGCCTCCATGCCGCACGGACACTATACATTTACAAATATTCATGCCTTCTCCGGGATTCGAAACCGGGCCTTTCGGCACGGCAGTCAGCGACACTAACGGCTATATATATATATATATATATGTCATAATAAAAGCACAGGAAAAGACGGAGCACTGTAGATGCGTAGTTATCCTATATTGAAGAGGAAGTAATCTGATTGCGTAAGCTAATGTGTTGACTTCGTAAATAAAACTTGGCAGTAGAAGCGATTTTAATTCCATTTTTATTTCCAATTGACATATGTGGCCACAGATCACTTGGCACTCTAGTCATGCCTTTCCACAGAAGATTTACATTTTAGATATTGTTGAGATAGAAAGCAAGCCAGCGAAATTCCATCTCAGCAAAGTAGAGAGCAAAAGCTGAAGTGCGTAGTTATGAAAGATGGAAGCACGCGAAGAGAAAAGTTTTGGTTTACAATTCGGTGATTGGTCGTCAAGAGGCATCTGGTATTAACGGTTACGTAAGATCGCATGATTAATTTGAATGACGCAATACAGATAAGTTATTACGATTTTAGAATAGCGAGGAAGAATTAATGTTTATAGTTATATTATAATTCTGATTCATACATTTTTATCTTACATATTTCCCCCCTTCAAAAAGAAAAAGGCGCAGCGACGGAGAAGCCTTTTTAAAGAGAAAGAGTTAAAGCACTTACAAATGTAAAAAAAAAAAAAAAAAAAAAAAAAAAAAATCATAAAACTTTTGTCCTGTAAAGTATAATTTATAAATATCAATTTTTTAAAAATAGATTCTTAATTTTTAGAGTCCTATTGAATTTTTCAGCATTTCAGTCCAAAAGTCTTTTTGTTTGAGAGTTCACATAATCATAATTCATCAGGGAAAGTTCTTGTTATCGCAGAATATCACAAAATAAACTTTTACATAATCATTACTTATAATTAAATGTAATGCACATAAATATTTATGATATTAATTTTCATATTGAAAATTATATTTTAATACTATATAATAATAGGAGTAAGCTTCTGAAATTATGGTTTCACCGTTATCATCTTTCATTTACAATTCCTGATTTTACCAAACTGGAAGCCTCGCAATACTAAACAAACATATCCATCAATAGGGCTGTCCTCTTGAGCTAACCAGTGTGTTCTCTGCACTAGTGGCCCAGGGTGCCTAGACAGTTACTTGAAAAGATTGCATTAAGGTAACTGGCCTTTGAGAACTGGACTAATACATTCCATAATAAAAAATATAATAATAATAATAATAATAATATAAAAAATTTACATGCATTCATAAAATGAGAGCCTCCAACATTATCTTGCATGAAGAGGGTAAAAGGAACAACTGTACAGAGGTAATTACAAGAATACGACATGTCCAAGATGAAATCCCCTTTCGGAAGTATTTAGTTTTGGTTTACTTTTACTTTGGTTGTTTAATTTTTTATTTCTAAAATTATCATTAGCTGAAGCATTATGCAAATGTCTGTGTCTTTATAATTATATAAGAATCATATGACATGGATTGTTTTTGGCATGACACAGTACATAGAGATTCATTATAAGCTATTACTATTTTTTGGACAAAACACTGAAATAACCAAATTAAAATGTAGAATTAAGGAACTATTGTAAACTAAAGTTAGAATTTTGATCTAGATAATTTTTATTATACTTATATATTTAGTTTTACCGTTTTGGGCGCCAAGTATGCTACCCTATGAGATCGTAATTAAGAAATTGCAGCCCCCTAAAAATATCAAAGAATTAAAAAGATTTTTAGGAAGTATTAATGTTTATCATAAATTTATTCAAAATTATGCTAAAATTAGAGCCCCATTAACTAATTTACTTAAGAAAGATACTCCTTATAATTGGACTGATGAACGTCAAAAAGCTTTTCAAAAATTAAAAGATGCATTGATTTCTAGACCTATTTTAACTTTGTTTAATCCTAAATATCCCTGTCATGTATTTGTTGATGCGTCCAAAGAAGCTGTTGGTGCTGTTTTAAAACAAGAACATCCTGATGGTAGTTTACATCCAATTGCTTTTCATTCTAGAAAATTAAGATCGCATGATTAATTTGAATGACGCAATACAGATAAGTTATTACGATTTTAGAATAGAGAGGAAGAATTAATGTTTATAGTTATATTATAATTCTGATTCATACATTTTTATCTTACATATATATATATATATATATATATATATATACAGCCGTTTGGGTGCGTATGGGTTAGTAATAAATTGAATGCACAAGTCTGATGAAACGTTAATAAATTTATTCTTAACACAAGAAATAAACCAAGATGCTGAAATTTTTCTCACAGATTTTCGTACAATATCACACAGTAGTTATATTTTAAACTGCTAAAAATTAAATAGAACACATTTCAAAGGGCAGAAAAATCTAATCCTATCTAACTGCGAATTCGCTACCGTAAACAACAACAGTTATCTAAACAACCAAACTGAGATATTTTTCTCCCGCTTTTTAAAGCTTTTTAGTCATGCACGAGAACATTCTGGTAATTTTTATTTTCTCGAGGTTTCCGGAAAGCAAGCGAGTAAAATCACAGTTACGGCTAACATACAATTGCATTTATTCAATTTAAATATAAATTACCAATTTAAACATAAATTACGAGATATCTATTTATTAGATGCTCCTGCTCACGTATTTTTACTTTTTCGGCGTAGCTTTCTCTTCAAACTCGTCACGCGCTGCATTGCACGGGGAAATAAAACAATTTTAATTACAGTTCTACTAAATATAGCTAAATAAATTGAAAATCTGTAACATCCTATATAAAAACCTAAAGATTAGATTTAAGCAATTTACAAATTCGACTTATTTCAAATTCAAGTTACATAAAGATTCGCGGAACACATTACTAATGTAATTCGGTAAGAGAGGTTTATGCCTTTTTAAGATGGATAGAAACATGATAATATGTATATATTAGGACGTTCACTCAGTAATAGTAAATATTTCAACATAGCCGCAAGAAAAGGCCTCAAGGGCTCGCGATTCACCAGCTTGGGGCTACAGTGGCAGTGACGTGTAGAACGCACTATAGGGTAGGTGAAATGTCATTTGAATGGCCTGTCAAGAATTTCTCCAGCCTGCCTATCGATACAAGGTTAAACAGTCCCGTGTTTACAGTAGATGATAGAAAATATTATTTAATCTTCCGTATATGCAAAGATGTCGTACATGGTCCAATCTTCGATATATCGATTCGCTTATTAAATTGTAATGTATTAATTTATAGAGTTAAAAAGATTTCCTTCGATGAAACTAATTCCCCAAAAGAGAAAGTTTCTGAAATTTTTTCTACTACATGCTGCACGTTAGCGAAATTTTCGCGAAGCATTTCCACCGATCCAGGGGATTTACAGGGATTGGACAAAAATATGGAAACACCTTTAAAAAAACATGTTTCTTTGCTTAATATGGTGTAGGAAACCCGTTGGCATCCAAAACAGCTTGCAGTCTTCTCGGAATGGATAAATACAGTTCCTGCATGTTTGCCAAGGGAATATTATACCATTCTTCCTGCAAAACGGTGGCAAGTTCAGATAACGATGTTGGCGGTGGATAACGAGAACGCACTTTCCGTTCCAATGTAGACCACAAAGGTTCGATAATATTCAGGTCTGGTGACTGTGGTGGCCAGGGGAGATGGGACAACTCATCCTCGTGCTCAGAAAACCAGTCCTGGACAATGTGAGCTGTGTGAACAGGGGCTTTGTCGTCTTGGAAGACACCATCACCATCGGGGAACAAAGTTTGTACCATGGGATGAACTTGATCGGACAAAATGTTCACATAAGTCTTGGCAGTCATGTGCCCTGACACAGTTATCATGGGGCTAGCAGAGAGCCACGATATGGCTGCCGAAACCATAACAGAACCCCCGCCATGTTTCACTCTTGGCAATAAGCAGTCTGTATTATAGGCTTGAGATGGCGTTCTCCAGACGTAAACTCGGCCAGAAGTGGGAAACAATGTGAAAGAAGACTCGTCAGACCATATTACTCGCTTCCACTGCTCTATAGTCCAGGCTTTATGACTTAAACACCACCTTTTCCTGTTACGGGCATTAGCATCACTGATGAGTGGATTCTCAATTGCAGCACGGCCAGCAATTCCCTGTTTATGAAGCTCCCTTCTAATTGTTTTGGTACTCACAGGGTTCGGTAACACAACATTCATTTCAGCAGTAACTTTTGCAGCTGTGGTCTTCTTATTTTTCGTCACAATTGCCCTTAATGATCGTCTGTCACGATCACTCAGGACACACTTTCGTTCGCGCTGTGATTTAGCAGATGATGTTTTTCTGCTTTTCAAATATGCGAAATAAATTTTCGATACAGTAGCTCTTGAAACACTAAACACCTCGGATACCTTGCTTACGGAAGCACTTACCATACGTGCTCCAACAATTTGCCCACGTTCGAAGTCTGTTAACTCAGACATAATGCAATGACAACCTCAAATAACAGTACTCCGACAACAACTGAACTGTTTAGCACATTTACGAAGTTGTATAGGTGGCGTCAGTAGTCAAAAACGCCAGCGCCACCTACATATTTCATTAAAATCAATCTTTCTTTTCAAACATGCATTTCACAAGGTGTTTCCATATTTTTGTATATCCACTACTACTTAAATGTGAATTAAAATTTTCGTGTTTACCCCAAGGTGATTCTAAGATTGTAGAATCTCTTAATGGCTTCGCACCATCTGTAAACTGCAAGTATTTCCAGAGAGACATGAAAAATCTTTATGACAAAGGAAAATTCTCGGATGTTGATATTGTCGATTCAAATATCATATGCGCTCATAAACTTATTTTGTGCGCGCTCATAAACTTATTTTGTGCGCGCTCATAATCTTCTGTGTTTTCCAGAATGTTCGAAACCGAGATGACAGAATCGCGGAACCACCGCGTTAATATTTCTGATATGGATTCGTTTATTATAAAGGCTATGCTTCTTTTCCTGTATACCGGAAAAGTTTCTTTGCATACATATGAAAATGCAATGAAACTGTATACAGTAGCTGATAAATACGATATTCCTGTTTTGAGGAGAAAGTGCTCATTCTGGCTGAAACGTAACCTTAGTGTTGGAAATGTTTGCGAACTTCTACAATTCGCTCATGTTCATTCCTATGACTATTTGTACGATTGTATATTCGAAATTATACACAATCAGGACAAATGCAAAACAGGTTTTCGCTTCCGAAGAATGGAAGAGAATCTGCGAAAACAACATGTATGCCAAACTTTTGAAGAAATCGATAATTCGTAATAATCCCGCAAAGACAATTTACAGAAAATTACACAAGAGTATATAAGGAAGATATTTTTACTCTTACAACCCGTGACAGTTTATATTAATCTACCAAAATTTTACTTTTCTTAATATATTTCAAATTTAAATATAGCCTTTCGAATCTGAATTTAAAATCAAATGCATGGATCCTTGAAGAGAAATTTTATGTGTTTATTGTCAAATATTAAAACTCTGAGTGCAAATTATAACATTTTGTAGCTGTACTTCTTGTTTACTGTGAGTATGATGCATGATTACTTTTAAAAATTACTCATGATTACTTTTATAAATGTCTAAACGTATTTCCTGAAATTATATTATTCCACTATATATTATAGTATATAAATTGATTATAGTGTTTTCTATATTCGCATTGCTTTATTGCTATAAAAATTAAATTTAAAATAATTTAATTATCATAAAAATTAAATTTTAACTAATTTAATTATTATAAAAATTAAATTTCAACTAATTTAATTATAATATTTATTTAAGATTTTAGGTTTTAATTTAATTTAGTACTAGAATTTCGATACAAAGTGTTCTGCGAGATAAAATAAACTTTTATTATTTTCTGTTCATTTATGTTGTTAGTCAGCTTCTAACGTTTAAGATTTGAGTATTTATAATTACTCAGCTGTATTTATCATTTTTCAAATTGAAGTCACTTTTGACTTCTGCATTCTGAAAATGAATACGAGAATCTTAATTATACTTAAAACGAATTATGCGTAGGAAGTATTTACTTCTTAAGCGAGTCCTCAGTATTGAAAAAAATATACCCCATAAGCCCGCCTATAAGCGGATTTAAAAGCGGAAAATGTAAGCGGAAAATAATGAATAAACACGATTTAGTATTATTTTTTAACTCTCACTTAAAATGAAAACATGGTTTATTAGCTTTATCTTAAGGTGTATCTGACTTTCTTAGAAAATACCTTCAACATATCGAAAGAGAACGTCTTATATGAAAAGCCCGTTTTCAGTTGTAATGTGTGTGTGTGTGTGTGTGTGTGTGTGTAATTATGGCAAAGCCTCGAGGGCTATCTGCCTAAGAGGAGGGATGCCTTCGTGGAGGACTTTCTAAGGGAAACTGGCTCGTATACACGTTACACATGGGGAAAACCACGAAAACGTCCATGCAGCCAGCCCGTTTGCGGGATTCGAACCTCGGACCGAACTACCAGTGTTCAGCGACTTTACCGCTCGGCCGCTGGTGGGCGTTTTCAGTTGTAAAAACATCTTAAAAAATTCACAGTGCTCTTATGCGTGAAGCCGTATTATATTCAGGGAATTTTTATGCTAAAAATATTATATACACTTACAATTATATAACAATATAAATATTTATATTTTTCTGCCAATGCATAATGAAGACCGGAGAGAGTTGCTCTCTTTTTACATCTTTTTGAATTCTTTCTTAATTTTTTCCACTTTTTAATCTTTGAATCTCATATATTTGAAATTTTAAACTGATTTCTTAATAATTCTCTTCCTGAGAATATATGGTATTCGTTAATCGGTAATAAATACATAATATTTTAATGAACTATTACTTCCAGATTTTTAAAAAAACGATCGTATATCCGCATATTAAGGAACACATGATATTTTTATTGGAAATATTGTATTCCATTCAAGAAGTTTAAAAAAATTAAGCTTATGGTTTAATTTCATTACATATTTACTATAATTTACAAATATTATTCTATATAAATTAATGTAAATAATTTAATATGTTTAAAAATTTATCATTATTATTTTAATTATTTTAAAAATTTTAATACTTAATATTTTGATTAGAAGAGCCAATAAACGCACTTTTCAGTTGAAACTTAACCTTGCGAAACTGCATAAAAATTATGTATAAGACTTTATTCCTACACTGTAGGCATGTAAAATTAAAATATTTTATTTTTAAACAACAAATAAAGGCAATGAGTGAAACTTCATAAAGTGACGACAGTAAAAAAATTAACAGTTATTTTAAAACAATGAAAAATCGAACACGATGCTGTTAATCCCAGCACTTCTAAATATACCTCTTAACTTCTCTGAATTCAGCAGTTTTGTGCAATGTTTTCTTTTAATTACACTTTTCCAATTTTTAAAGAAAAATAACGATTAACGATAAGACTTCTATCTTAAAAACTGATTTCTTGTACAGAAAATTCAACTACATTTTTTTATTTTTCCCACATAATGAGCAGTTTTCGGTTTTGGTAAAATGTGACTGTAATAAAATTATTCTTATTCTGGTAAATATCACATAATTCCGTCTTTTTTTTTAGGCTGATTTAGTTGATCAAGATAAAATTGATTTTTCGTTGAAACTAGCAAATTCTGACTACAATTAGCATTCATCAGATGAACCATTTTGCAGTTTTTAATTCTCAACTCATATGTATACATATACATATATTTTATTTGATAAGAAATTTGTTACACATGAGTGTAAATGTGGGTCTAATATCGCACACTGTGATTACTTTCCTTCGGTAATCTCGCAGATCCTGAACAATATGATACAAAAAATGTTCAATATTTATGCAAAAAACTACCATTTTTCGTGATAAATTACATCAGATTAAAAGCAGCAGTGTATTACATCTATTATGTTAAAAGGAATCTAAATTACCATATAAGCGTAATTTTAACGTGTCTTTTCATTACGCTGAATTAATTTTGGATTATAACTAAACAAATTAACTTACTGTAGAAAATACGATGCAACAGCAAAAATAAGTATTCTAAAATTAATTAAATTTCTTCAGTTCCAAACAACAAAAAATAATGCCAACACCATAGTTATTTTGAAGATAGCTCAACTTGCACATTTAAGTAACACATCTTATGTAGAAATAAAATTAGGATAAGAGAACAAATATCTGTATTCTAGAATGAAACTTGATGAAATTTTTTCAGTTACAAATATCAGAAAATAATGCCATCAAAGCCTGAAGAAAAATGAACTTGTAGAGACATTAGGTATTTTTTGGAAGCAAGAGAAGTTAAAAATAATTAAAGCCTTCGCCGGGAATCGAACGAGGACCTCTGGAATACGCGCCCTTTGTGCAGACCACCACACCACGAAGGCGTGAGAAATACCTTATACACTCCCCCTTTTAAAGGGCAACTGGGTTTCTTAGGGAAGCCAATCGCCAAATCCTGGGTGAGGCGAATCATCATCCAACACCCTTTTAGTTCGAGCGCCAGTGTAGAGACATTAGGTATATTTTTGGAAGCAGGAGAGATGAAAAATGAGCAAACGCCTTCGCAGGGAATCGAACCGCGGACCTTTGGATACGCACCCAGCGTGCAGACCACCACACCACGAAGGCATGCCAAGAAGGTGGGAGATGTACCTTATAAACTTGCTACATTTATATAATGCTTCTTGTGCTGAAATATAATTAGGGTAGAACAGCAAAAAATGGTATTCTAAAATTATACTAAATAAAATTTCTTCAGGTGCAATTAATAGAAAATATGTCTATTACTCTATTTACTTTGAAGAAAGCTGAATCTGTTACATTTATTAACGCTTGTTGTGCTGAAATAAAATTAGAGTTTGACAGCAAAAGTCTGTATTCTAAAATTGTTGTAAATTAAATTTCTTCAGGTACAATTAATAGGATATCAGCCCATCACTAAATTTATTTTGAAGAAAGCTCAACTTGCTATATTTAAGTAACGCTTCTTGTGCTGAAGCAGAATGTTTCAAATTATTATGCTTTTTTTTTTTCAATAGTAATCCGTTTCGCTTCCTTTTGCTTTTGAAGAAAAGGAACTTCAATAAATTCCTTTCAAAATCTGTAAAGTTTATAAACGTACGAGTATATGAGGATTTTTTTCCTCTAATTCTGCATTTTACGCTGGGATAATTCTGTCACATCTCTTCCGTATATATTCTATATATATATATGTATCCAAATTAATACGTTGTATAGTAGTGGTATCAAACTGGCTGCCCGCCTGCTGCATGCGGCTCGCGAAGGTATTGTAATTATGTATTTGTTGCAAATACGGTTTGCAAAGATGACATATTTTAGTTATTTGAAGTCCGAGTTTACATTTCATCTCAATTAAAAACAAGCATGAATAATTCACATGAAATTATGAAAATGGTACTAACTGATTTACAGTGTGATATTATATTCTTACTCAAATATTTGAAGTATTCAGATTTTATTATTATATTTATACACAGTTATTCGTACTTGTCAAAAAATCGATAAGAAAATTAGTTACGAATTTTTGCACTAAGTATCATCGTTACATTTACATAGGAACAGAATTTTTTCGCAGTTTAACATTAATAAGAAAAGAACTCGATTCATCGATGAGCATCTGCAATCCGTGCTGAAGATAATTTCTAATAATTTCTTTCCCAGGCAACAAATGTTACCAGAATCAAAACGCCGTTAAGTGTCCAGTTGTAGTAAGAAATAAAAACGTTTATGATTATTTACATGCAAATATATATATTTTTATTTATTAAGAAAGATTTAATAAAAAAAAAAGAGAAAGGGAATAGGCCGTTATTATTTATTCTCAAGTTTTGCGAAACTTGGTAATTCGTTTTTGAAAACTTCGAAAATTTTCATTATTTATTTATTTTTAGCTTAATGTATCGTAAATTTATTCAGCGATTCATTAAGCTTATTAGAATTATTTGAAAGAAATTTCAATTTAAGAGTTTAATATTTAGCTGTCAATATATTTGAATTACAAAGTGTAACCAACAAAAAGTGTCTTATAGATACCGAGCTTTAGATTTCAGATAGAAAATAAATATAAATTGGAAATTTTTCCTTTCGCGATATCATGTTATTGTTTGTGTATGTTCTTTAAATAGTATTTAGCAATGGAAATTTAAAATTTATTTAAAATATTTTTTTTGTTTAGTTAATCTCTTTTATCCCGAAGATCATTAGCCAGAAGGGCTGTTAATTTCGTTTGCCATTTTGCGTCGAAACCTTGAGAAGTCTGAATCACTTTTAAATTGTTGCCATTAAATATTATCGTCCTATATTATATTTAAAGAAATTAAATAATGAAGAATCTGCATAAATGTATGTATGTTTCTCGCAACAACGGTACCTAGGGCCATCAAATTTTGAATAACGCAGTCCTCCACCCAAACATGGACACCTGGAAGCCCGAATTTTTAATTTGTTTTACTATCTATTTCATATTTTGTAAACCTTTAGCGAATTTTTGATTAACAAACTCAAAGATTTCAAAGTGAGCAATGGCAACACTGTACGACGAGGACAAAAAAAAAAAAAAAAAAAAAAAAAAAAAACTACTCCTCACACTTATCCAGCTTGTGAGACTGTGTATCGGAAATTCTGAAGGTATGCTCTTTTTAAATTATTTTGTGATACTGCTTTTGAATTGAGGTTTGCGGTTTAAGTGAGAAGAACATGATATTGAATAAATAATGGTAACACGCAAAACGTTAGAAATACGCTCCTTGGGGCGTAATATGAAATCTGAAAGCTTTCGGATATTATTTCTTTTTCTTTTTTAAATTTTATCCTTTGAGGTTAGACTGAAGGTAAGGCATCTAGGCGCCTGAGACTGTCTATTGAAAATTCTAAAGATAAATTTTCACTGTACCCTTTCTAATATTACTACAGTCTTCCAATTATTACTTATGCCGACTCAGTTAATATAGACCTCGACTGCTGTAATGGTTA
Organism: Stegodyphus dumicola; assembly: GCF_044657685.1. Classification (NCBI taxonomy): domain Eukaryota; kingdom Metazoa; phylum Arthropoda; class Arachnida; order Araneae; family Eresidae; genus Stegodyphus; species Stegodyphus dumicola. Next base: position 7,812,085 of record NC_140775.1, on the reverse strand, counting down.
TACTGTATTATATTCTTTTATGGGGCTTTGTTTGTTTTTAAATGTTTCGCTGTTGAATTAGATTTTAAGTTCGAAGAATATGCTATTTAATAAATAAAGGTAACACGCAAAACGTTAAAAAACGTCCGTTTGAGCGGAGTATAAAATTCGAAAGCTTTCAGAATTTTTTTTTTTTTTGGGGGGGATATAGGAGGACCATATAGGCAGACTTAAAAAAACACTGACTGGGAAACAGTGCTGTACAGAGTTTCATATTTTTGGGAGCAAAATTCAGCAAAGTTCGCGTGCACACTATAGATTCATTAGGTCTTTTTGAAGCAGCAGACGAGAAAAATGTGCAGTGCCCCCGCCGGGACTCTCAAACACTTGATTTCTCAAACACGTGTCGAGTATGCTTCCAATGACTCCCCGAAGGCATGTCTAAGAGGAGGAAGAAAAATACCTTATAACATAATTATTAAAAGAATTCCTAAAGAGATCAGCCTTTCTAAGATGGGTAGAGACATGATAATATCTACATGTTGGGAAAATTCGGTCAATTATAGTAAATTTCATTAATTTAGCCACAAGAAAAGACCTCACGGGCCACACGTGGCCAGCGGTTCATCAATTGGTTATCACTACGTAAGCAATAATTCTTGTTATCTTTTAGAGATGTCATTGTTTCAACTCGGTCTCATCTTGAGATATTAACTCGGAATCAATATTATCGACAGAAAGGTGAGTCGATACGATGATAAGAGCTTCTAGAAAACAGTTACTGAGCACTGCAAAAGATATGTGAAAATATTTTCCTTCCTTTATCATGTCAAGCGAAACTAATCAAAGTTCAGGTAAATACCACTCTAAATTCGAAAGAGTAGTATCCGACTCCAAAAGAGTGATATCCCACCTCCCTCTAATGCCAAAATGGCACCAATCTCAAAGGGGCGAATTTTCGCTTTAGTAAAAAGCAGTCCCTTCTCACACACAAAAAAAAGGAGTGACCCTTTCTTCGTTCGCTCTTCTCGATAGCAAGATATCATCCGATATTTATGTGAAACCACACACATTACAAGGAGTTATAATACTCTGCTCACTCCTTGATGATGCGATTTTTATATACTTATTTTATGTTTATTTTATTTGCAAACTGAAAATTGGTATTTGCTGTATGTAAAGTTTATGGCTGAGGTAAAGTTTTAGATTTCTGGTTAATATTACCTCTTGAAAAAATGTTTTACACTACTTTTGAACATGCTATTGCGATTTTAAATATCTGACATATACATCTGTTTTAGATTGGCTACCTATGTACTTACAAAAACATTTACTGGTGAAGAAGAAGATTATGAAATCACTGAAATAAAAAGCACAGTTTAAAGACAATCATATCTTCATTGTTTGGACATATAGTTTTTGTTTCCAAATCTAACGAAATATATATTTCAAAAAATTACATCCACATTAAAATGTTGGAAATTCGGTGTCGTGTTACAATATTTAACATTCTGAAATACTTAACACTATCACTATCTCACAAAGCTTCTGATATGAAATTACTTTGAATACACAGAATATATTTTATTTTACGGAAACATGGTTTCTGCCTTTATCCATGTGTAGTAAGTAATAAAAATAAGGAAATCAATGCAACTTATACATAAAAACTGGAATAGCTGGAAATTCGGACTGATAACTTGGTTTTTGAATAAGGTCTTTCAGGTACTTAAAACTTTGAATAAATATTTCAGAAATTTTCAAAATTCGATTTGAGAAATCATAAATGCTTAGTTTATGAGGTATTTCTCCCGCCTTCTTGGCGTGCCTTCGTGGTGTGGTGGTCTGCACGCTGGGCGCGTATTCCAGAGGTCCGCTGCTCGATTCTCGGCGAAGGCGGTTGCATATTTATCATCTTGCCTGCTTCCAAAAAAATACCTAATGTCTCTATAAGTTTCATAAAAGAAATTTAAAAAGTCACATGTAGATCACTTATAAATGAACATTTTAATACGATTTGTGAATTGATGTTATTGGTAGTTTGTCTACTTGAGCATAATATGCATAAAAATTGGATAATAAATTTTAATGTACGTTGAAATAAGAAAAAAATGTGAATTTCATTTCTCTTACATGAAAATTACTCAGCTTTATTTGAAATGCATGAGATTCAGAAAATAAGTAACCATAAAATACTCCCATGCTATTATTTTTAACTTCATATATTGCACAAAATGTTGAGAAAGAAATGTTTCTATTTCTTATTACAAAATTATGAAGAGCTTAAAATTAATTAACCTATTACCTCAAATTATGAATAAATCTTAAAGTCTTCAGTTAGCATATAACGTTTTTTACTTTTGAGAAGTTATATGCATACAAATTCCTATACATTAATCATTACAGGTGAATAAATGTTTACATATATTTTTAGACTATAACTTATTTTTATATATGCTAATTCTAATTCCAAGTCTCATATGCAAAGAATAAAGTAAATTTTAAAGTTAAATAATATGGATTAGCTCCCATGTGTAAGGTAAAAATTCATTTTTCATAATTCTGCCGAAAATTCTTACGTATTTTATTTATTGATTAAATCTAAGTAGAAATCATTAACATAACTGCAGAATTATAATAATTTCCATGAACAAAGTAATTTAAATATAAATGAAAACAAGCAACGCATGAAAAACTTTTTATTGTGAAATATATGTATACATACATGTATAAATGGACAATATGACACTAAAAATTATGGCAATAAAATGACATGACAAAAAATGACATTAAAAATCTAAAAATTTAAAAAAAAAATCTATTAAAATGTACTGATACGACTTCACCGGAGAATTCAATAAAGTATACGATTTTTATTTCTTGCTGACATGCTATAATTCTACCATTTTGATTTTTTATAGCATAAGTAATTACCAAATAATTTGCTCACTTATGCTATAAAAAATCAAAACTATAGTATGGCTTTCTTTTTCACCTCTGTTATCCCTATTTGAATTAAGAACGCATGCAAAACTGAATTTAAATAATTAAAATCGATAGTGTTGTGTAAATTGTACAAAAATAAAAATAATTTTCAGAAGTGTTTACAAAAAGTACCGTCCATGCATATAGCTTTTATCGTGTTAGCAGTATGTAATAAATAAAACTACGTCTCAGCATTACACTCTAAAGCAAATTTACAGATACCTTAAAAAAAAGCAAAATAAAACTTTTTTTTATTAATCTTTCAATTTTTACACATAAATCTAACTATAATACTATAATGCTTAAGATATTGATATTAAGAAATAAGTGTATATATGTTTTAAAAGCGAACGTACTTTTGGCAAAAGAGGTGCATCCATTGTTACAACTGCCCTCGCTTGAAATGGCTAGCTTCAGCAAACATGTTCGGGTACTTTGTCTCGACAGGGGGTCATTTTGTCTCTCAACTCATTCTCTTCTCCATTGTCTTAACCTGCGTTGTTTAACGCGAAACGGAGCCAAAGCTGCTGTGACTCTGCAAATCCCACTCTGAGGGATTTAGTGACACTTTCATCGCTCCCGTTTCATTGCAAGGAGAACTGGATTTGGAATCTGTAAAATATGGCGGAGAAACAAAAGGTGGAAGACAGATTTACTTTCACGTGGATTATTGACAATTTCACTCCTTTGTATTTTAATCTTAAAAGCTCCAAGTTTTATTCTAAAATTGCAGTAAATGAAATTTCTTCAGTTACGATTAATAGAAAATATGTCCATGATTATATTTACTTTGAAGAAAGCTAAACCTGTCACATTTATTAACGCATGTTGTGCTAAAACAAAATTAGGGTAGGAAAGCAAAAGACTGCATTCTAAAATTAGTCTAACCAATTGTTTATTAATGTATTATATATTTAGCCCTGCATTATATTTAAAGAAATTATATAATGAAGAATCTGCATAAATGTATGTATGTTTCTCGCCTTGTGATAGTACAACGGTACCTAGAGCGATCAGATTTTGAATAGCGTACGTCTCCACCCGAATATGGGCACCTGGAAGCCCAAATGTGGAATTTGTTTTATTATCTATTTCATATTTTGTCAAACACTTTGTGAACATGACATTTTGTCAACAAAGTTTTTGATCAAGAAACGCGACGATTTATGACAATGATTGCATAAAATGTAAACTTAATAAACTATTTTTTTCAGAACTTTGTTTCGTGCACATAATGTAGTGCTATCTTTAAGTTATTTATATGCAATTACCAAATGCTCCTATATGCACTACCAAATGTTATATGCTCTGTACTATACAGAACAATATTTAGAGGTCCGATGAAGTAAGCCCTTCTTTTAAAAGGAGTATTTAGATATATCCTGTATTCATCGCTTCATTTCATTTCGGAGCTATAAGTGTTTATTTTCAAGATAACCTGGATATTATTTTAGAAGACAGTACTTTTCAGTGGGAGAGGAATCTGAAAGAAACACTTAACTCTGGAAGTGTGCTCTTTGGGGTTAAAAACAATCCTTCGGTATGATCTTCGTCCTTGTTTATATTTTAAAACATTTTCTGAAGTGAGCTTAAGGAGAATTTCGTTAAGTGCTTCGCACTAAAACTTTGCGTCACTGTCTATTGACACTGCTCTGGATTACTTTCAAACCCTGGCATAAATATTTTTCTTAAGGAAGAAGACGTGACCTGTATTTTCGAAGCTTAAAATCAGGGATACCCAACCCTTTTCTTGCAACGATCCCTTTTAAATAATTTGTTTTCGTCATCGACTGCTTTATATTTTTCTGTATACTATGATACATATATCATGATCCTAGTTCAAATAACTACACATAAATAATTTAAAGATAACAATTACACTATACATGAAGAAAAGCTTTAAAGTATGAAGAGATTATGAAATATATGAATCGAAAAGAACAAGAACAAAAGTTTTGGAAGAAAGGGTTTAATAAATTTATCTTTATAGTCCAAAGAGGCGTTACCCCAGAAGGGCTATTAGACTCGAAAAGGAATTTTTATGTCAAATCACTGTAAATGGCTGTATCAAGTTTCTGATCGTTGCCACCAAATATCATCGCCTTGTATTATATTTAAAGAAATTAAGTAATGAAGAATCTGCATGAATGTATGTATGTTCCTCGCATTATAAAAAACAACGATACCTAGAGCCATTCAGTTTTGAATAACGTTGTCCTCCAGCTGAACATGGGCACCTGGAAGCGTGAATTTGGAATTTGTTTTATTATTTATTTAACATTTGTTAAACTTAGAAGAATTTTTGATTTAGAAAATCAAGTATTTCAAAGCGAACAGAGAATATGACTTTTCAAATTGCTGCCACCAAATATTATCGACCTGTATTATTTTTAAAGAAATTAAACAATAAAGAATCTGAATGTATGTATTTAGGTTCCTTGCATTATGGGAAAACAACGGTACTTAGAGCCGTCAAATTTCGAATAATATAGCCGTCCACCCGAACATGGGCACCGAGCAGATCGAATTTTTAATTTCGAATTTATTTTACCCAGAAGGGCGTTAGCCCAGAAGGGCTATTAATTTTGTTTTGGCATTTTGTGAAGAACACTTTAAAAGTCTAAATGACTTTCCAAATTGTTGCGAAAACATATTATCGCCCTATATTTAAAGAAACTAAATAACGAAGAATATGCATAAACGTATGTACGTTTATCGCATTGTGATAAAACAACGATACCTAAAGTCATCGAATTTTGAATAACGTACGTCTCCACTCGAAATATGGGCATCTGGAAGTCCAAATTTTTAATTTGGAGTTTATGTTAATATCTATTTCCTATTTTGTAAAGCATTTATGAATTTCTGATTAAGAAACTCAATGCTTTCAAAGCGAGCAATGGTAACACTGTGCGGGGAAAAAAAATTACTTCTAGCGCGCGAGACTGCGTATCGGAAATTTTAAAGATATGCTCCTTTTAAAATTATTTTGCGATATTGCTGCTGAATTGAATTTTATGGTTTAAGTGCGAAGAACATGATATTTAATAAATAAAGATCTCACAAAAAACGTTGAAAAGATCGACATAATATAAAATCTCAAAGCGTTCAGATTTTTTTTTCTTTCTTTATTATTTATTTCATATTTTGTAAAACTTTAATGAATTTTTGATTTACAGACTCAGCGATATCAAAGCGAGCAATGATAACAGTGTTCGAAATAAAACATTTTTATCTCCAGCCCCCGATACGCTTGCCATTCAGAAAAATGCATAATATTGATTTTTGAATTTTAATTCACAAACTCAGCTGTATGAAAGCGTGTTGCCACACCCGAAATAAAATATTTTTATCTTCCATGCGCTAGCGTGTTCCCATTCAGTAAAGCTAAAGATAGTTTGAAATTTAATCTGGAAGATTATTCAGTAGATTTAGAAGCAATAAAAACAGTTTTTAAGAATATTTTTTCCTACTTTGATATGCGATTGATTTAAATAAACATGTATTAAAATCAGGAAGTAATCAATATTTTTGTCCAATTAGAAGTGTAATTAGTCTAAGTAAGTCTAATAAGAAGTAATCAATATTTTTGTTCAGTTATACTAGCTGGATTCATTAAAATCATTATTTACTTTTTCTTTTTCATGATAACTATTTCAAGTGGCTGGCCGTATGAGCAGCCAGTTTTTAAACAAATTATATAGGAATATAAAAATATGTACAGCAACTTGTAGCACTCTACGGAAAGTCTAAAGATATGCTGTTTTTAAATATTTTGTGATTTTGCTGTTAAATTTAATATCATGTGGCGTAAATGCGAAGAACGTGGTATCTGATAAGTAGTTTACGTAAAAAGTTAATAATAAAAAGGCCAATAAAATGTTTTTGCTAGCCATCTTTCTAAGAAACTCAATTTTTGAATGAACTGAGAAAAGACACAAATACAAAAAAATGTATGCTAACATTTAACACTGCATCGGGAACTCTAAACATATGCTGCTAGGCAGTTTTTTAAAATTTCGTAATTTTGTTTTTGAAGTGGATATTGCGTAAGTGTAAAGAAAACCATGCTTAATAATAAGGTTAAAAAAACTTCGAAAGCTTTCAGATTTTATATTACGCACAAAGGGGCGTTTTTTTAACGTATTGTTTGTTTTCTTTATTTATTAAATATCATGTTCTTCGCACCTAAATCATAAAATTCAATTCAACGGCAATATCGCAAAATAATTTTTAAACGGAGTATATCTTTAGAATTTCCTATACACAGTCTCGCGCGCTGGATATAAAATTGTTTCTTTATCCGTACAGTGTTGCCATTGCTCGCTTGGAAATCGCTGAGTTTCTTAGCCAAAAACTCATAAATGCTTTAGAAGATATGAAATAGATAATAAAACAAATTCCAAATTTGAGATTTCAGATTCCCATATTCGGGTGGAGACGGACGTTATTCAAATTTGGATGACTCTAGGTACCCTTTTTTAATCACAGTGCGAGAAACATATATATATTTATGCAGATTCTTCACTATTTAATTTCTTTAAATTTAACACGAGGCTCTAATATTTGGTGGCAACAGTTTAAAAAGTCATTTCCCGTTTATAGTGAATCAACGCAAAACGCCAAAACAAAATGAATAGCCTTTCTGGACAAATTGACCCTTTGGGCTAGAAAAAAGAAAGTTTATCAAGAGGGAATACAGCAGCAGACTGGTAAAGCGTGAGCTTAGCGAAAGCTTAAAAAACAATAACAAACACTTTTGGGCGACTATATTAGAATCTGAAAAATTTCCGGGTTTTTTTTATATTATTAGTCTAAAGGGGCTTTGTCCCTGAAGGACTATTGTTTTCGTTTTGCGATTTTACGTCGAATCACTCTGAATGTCCGTTTCACTTTTCAAACTGTCGCAATCAAATATTATCGCCCTATTTTATATTTAAAGAAATTAAATAATGAAGAATTTGCCTAAATGTATGTATATTTCTTGCATTGTGAAAAAACAACGGTACCTAGAGCCATCGAATTTCGAATGACGTAATCCTCCTACGAATATGGGCATGCGGAAGACCAAATTTGAAATTTGGAATTTGTTTTATGATCGATTTCATATTTGTAAAACTTTAACGAATTTTTGATTAACAAACTCAGGGATTTCAAAGCGAGCCACGGCAACGTTGTACAGAAAAAAACATTTTTATCTCCAGCGCGTGAGTCTCTGTATCGGAAATTCTAAAGATATGCTCGTTTTGAAACTGTTTTGCGATTTTGCTGTTGAACTGAATTTTATGGTTTAAGTGCAAAGAACGTGATATTTAATAAATAAATGTAGCACACAAAGTGTTAAAAAAAACGCCCCTTTGGACGTAATTTGAAATCCAAAACATTTCCGATTTTCTTTTCTTCTTTTTAAATTTTTAAAATTTTCATTTTTTAGTAAGACCTGAAAAATTTTGTTTCATATCCTTCCGTCAAGAATCTGTAAATTACTACTCAATAGTTTGGCAAGTTATATCACATGCACTTCCCAACGGAACAAGAGCACGTGCAACGGTTATTTAAGAGAATAGTGCTCCAGAAAACTGTAATTTCCTGTTGTTACTTAAGAACAAAATGACTCAGATTCCAAAATTCCGATGACACAGGGCCTGGAGGGTTTTAGAAACCTCAATTCGAATTCGAATTACCGAAGATTACCTTCGAATTTCAGATAAGAAAAGAAAGAATAAAGCAGCGGCAACGAATGTCAAGTAAGGCGTCAGTTTATCGTTCTGCGTCAGTAATCTGACACTCCATTCTCGTCTACCTGCCTTCTTGACTTCAGGCAGAAGGGCAGACGGTTAAACTTATAATGATACCTTAACTGCTTAACTGCTTGTGCCCGCGTTATTGAAATCAATGAGTGTGAAAGGACTGATTTTGAGTGATTGTTCACTTCCCTTGTTGAACCAAACCGTATTAAATTTCAATAAACGACTGGTGGACATACATGAATAACTTTAGTGACATTTCCGTTTCAGTGTTAATTAATGCAAACCATCTTAGACTGAAGACTTACTGTAACGATACTGTAACGATGTAATTAAAATGTTGAATGTTAAATTTAATATTTATTTTTTTATGTCTTGAAGTTTGCGGTTTCATGTTGAATAAATTGTTAATAACAACTTGTTGCCAATCCACATGACTTAAAATTATAACAATGACAAAAATATATTTAAACATTTTAATACACTTTATCAGGGTTCCTTCACATTTTCATTTTTTGCGGAATCCTTGGTATAATATCCGCGCCGGAGATAAACCCCTTTGTGAAATTATTACATTATTCATGCTTCGAGGCACCCTTATGTAAATAAGTGCAATAAAACCTTACCGAATGCAGACTTGAGAAACTCGAATTTGCATACTTCTTATCTTAACTGTTACCATTTGATTTGTCCAAAGAATTTTAGTTATACCCGGTTCACTGTATAGCATCGGCCGCATTGCAATAGTCTTCTTTAATTACTATTTTAACCACCCAACCGCTTTAGTGGTTAGCGTTATTAACTGCCGTGTCGATAGTTGATAGTTGATAGTTGATAGTTGACGGGGGACGTGTGCACCATCCCTTTACCGTAATGGTTAATTGGCATATGCAACACGTCCACCTCTATCTTGAGCCAGATGGGCCACACAGGCGCCTCGCACCATACACCGAAACCCAGCGACCAGGCCATCCAGGTGGCAGTCCAAAAGACCAAAGAAGCCCTCAGAAGCATGTTCACACCAACCGCCCGGGCCTAGTATTTATTGAGTCAAAGTTCAACAAATACATGGCCAGACAAGGGCTCAAAAAAATAAAATAAATAAATAAATAAAGGGTACATTTGAAGTTTTGACAAAGCATAAGATTACGCAGCGTTGTGTGTGAAAAACATTTTCGAAAAGATGATATTATTCGCTATGATTATTTACCAACAAACGAAGGTACTTTTATTCAGATGTGTAGAGGGCATCCTAAATTAAATAACGATGCTTACCCATGCATTTTTTCTGGTTGTCCAAAATACTTATCTGAAATTCCAACACCTCAGAGGATGAGCAAGAAGGAAAAAAGAGCTAAGATGGAGAAGCATATTTTTAATGAATTTTTGAGAAAGAACAAAATAGCATCATTTAAGAATTTTTCTTCTATGTTACCGAATAAATTAAATATTTCAGATACTTCAAATATTATTTTACACAAATCTGTTGCTGGTCTTTATATTTTATTGCTCAGTTTTCATCCACATCCTAAAATTGAGAAAAGTATCTTCGTATCGCTTCATATGGATATAGCAGTTTATCTAGGAGATGAAGTTGTTCCAGTTGAAAGTAAAGAAGATATATGTACAAAACATTAACATGTTTGATGTTCATGAAACTTGTTTAATGTGTGGAATTCCATTTTCTAGCAGATTAAAAAAATAATGAGCACCATTTCAAATATTTGTTTAAACAATTACCGTATATATCCGCGTATAAGTCGACCCCCCTTCGACATAAAAAATTCGTAGAAAATAAGAAACCCGCGTATAAGTCAACCCCCCACTTCCGAAATCGATCGAGAAACTTCGAAAAATTTTTTTTAAGTACTACATTTATTCAAAATCATCTGAGATTCAGTCTCGAACTCTGTATTGCTACAATCACTACTAGAGCCTTCGTCGTCATTTCCACTTTCAAAAACAGCATCATCTTCCGTGCCGTCTAGTTCGTTGCTAATACAACATTTTTTAAATGATTTTATAATAATTTCAGAGGGACTCTGTAATTAGTTCGTCACATAATTTAAGTCATGAAATTACTTCAAGTAAGTGACTTATTTGATAAGTCGTCCAATTTGAGTGCGGGAAGAAAACAACTGCATTATATAAAGAAATTTTTGAACTTCCGATTCTTTTAATTTTTTTATCGCCCCGCGTATAAGTCTACCCCCTCACTTTGAAGTCTCTTTTTTTTGTCCAAAATATCTCGACTTATACGCGGGTATATAAGGTATACTAAAGTTCTTCAAAATAATATGCATACAAAAATCGATGAAAGGAAACTTAAAAAAGTCAAGAATACGTGATGGAAAAGTTATGAGTATGTAAATGACATTGTTTTATTTTTTAAAAATAGTGTACTAAATATGATGCAGTTCAAATATATTTTCAATAATGTACCTTTTACATTTAAATTTATTAACGCCTTTGCTGTTTCCTTATTATTTGATAATGCTTCATAATTTTCAAAATAAATTATCAATTGCAATTAATTATTGCTTCAGTATACTAGTACAACTTGCAGAGTATTTGCTAATTAGACAGAAATGATGGTTTGTTCTATGTATAGTTGTTTTGAGATTTTCGTTGGCAAATTTATTGATTTTACGCTTTTGTGGAACATTTTATGGATGGCTTTTATTTGCAAATATATTATTTATTATGCATCTACACATAAGTAATAATGTAAATATTATTAAATGACGTAAATATTATTATAATTATTGCTATAGATAACATATAAATATGTGAAAATTATTCGTTTTCTGTAATGTTGCAGGAAAATTGTGATTTATTTAATTTACAAAGTTTTGAGGTTTAAATTTTTTCTGTGGCTTTTGAACTGCTTTTCATTTTATTAGATAGTTATTTAAATGAATTAAAAATGTATTTGCATAGTGTTTGGAAGCCCTGAAATATTTATAGTTTCAAGGAAAAATAATTTTTTATGTCTTTTAATTTGCTAAATTATATTTACTTTTGTTAGTGAATTATTTATATTTCTAAATCTTTTCATTCCTCTCCTTCTCCAACTGTAAAGACATTTTTATGTTAATAAATAACAGCCTTTTTATTTCCTTATTTCAAAACTTTCTTTTTTGAGTGTATCCTAACAAATTATTACAATACAGTGTAAAAAAAATGCACAAGATAACCTAAAACATAGCATAGAAAATTTCGTGAATATTTCTTAAAAAATAATATTTATTAAGTTATTAATCTTAACTGCAAATGAATATACGACCTTTTATATACGTTTTCCCGTCAAGTCTCTGTATGCATTATTAAAAACAAAACACTCTAAACATCGAATGAAACGCTCGCATTCAAATCTGAAGCAAAGAAAGTCACGGAAGGATCGGACGCCTTTCGTGACGTTACTCGAAGCTCACCAGGCCATGGTATCTCGAAGGCCACGGTGGTACTGTCGCTTGTAAGATGTTCAAGGCTGTTGCCAACTGCAGGCGTAAACTTCCGCTCCTTTCCACGAGGAATTTCGAGGCTGGAGCTGGCTGACTATAGGTCAGACAAGAGAGCATTAGCAACAACAATAACTATTCCTTATAATTCTACTCATTAAAAAATTCAAATATTACTTAGAACAGCAAAACGGGATATATAGAATTCTTCTAATTCTCGATAATGATTTAGGAAATGGTGCTGAAGCGATCACAAAACATTGCATCCCAATGTAGAGGAATTTATTCCTTCCCTCCAACACCACATCCTTAATCCAACCAATGATGAAGGATTCATAAACGCAATTCAAAGCGTATCACGCCAGGCATGTTTGTATCTCAGCAAACAAAGAGGTAGATCAGGGGCTCTCAATGAGGCCGCCGCTCGTCCTGGGGGAAGGAATTTCATAGTTTCACGGGGGGAATGAGGTCAGAGTTTTATTTACTTGTCAAGTATTTAGTTTTAGTTAATGAGTATAATTTTGAACTTTAAATTTCGAATGTTACATTTAATATCTTTTAAGACTTTATTTTTATAAATGTTTGATTAATAAACTCAACGATTTGAAAGCGAGCAGTGGCAACAGTGTACGGAGTAAAATATTTTTATCTCTAGCATGCGAGACTGTCTGTCGGAAATTCTAAAGATATGCTGTTTTTAAATATTTTGAGATTTTGCTGTTGAATTGAAATTTATGTCACGTAAGTACGAAGAAGTGATATCTAATAAATAAAGTTAACACACAAAACGTTAATGATAAAAAGACACGAATATGTTTTCATGTTTTATAAGTCATCTTACTAAGAAAACTGAGTGTTGATATGAAGAAGAGAAAAAACAGAAAAAAACATCGAAAATTTATGCCAACACTTAGCACTGCATCGGGAATTCTAAACTTATGCTATGCTGGTTTTAAAATTTTCGTTATTTTGCTGGTGAATGCTATATGGCGTGAGTAAAAGAAAAATTGTGGTTAATACTAAAGCTAGCAGGAGTGAGTGCATCAGCAGGCAGGTAGACTGTGAGCTCGGCTAAAAAGTAAAAAACCTTAACAAATCTTTTTGGGCCATTGTTAAAAATCTGAACTCTTTCAGATTTTTAGCCCAAAAGGGAGTTATTCCAGAAGCGTTATTCACTTTTTAAACTGTTGCCACCAAATATTATCGCCGTGTATTATACACTGATGTGCAAAAATTAAGGACGAAAGGTTTTTTCAATATAACTTTGTACAAAAGCTTTCCAAATCAACACATTTAATACCGTAAGATCCCCAATACGTAAGGACATGAGTAATGTAAGCAACACTTACTAAAAGAGAAATCAGAGGGATAAAAAGAAGCTTTATTGAAAAAGTAGCATGGAGCGCAATGCGACTGAAGGCCGAAACATCCCTGTGATGGGTGTCCAGCAAGAAACATCCGGTCTTTAATAGGGAATATGATCTCCCCTGACTGCTAGGCAGGTTTCACAGCGTCTGCCCATGCTGAGAATGAGGGTGTCAATGAGTTGTTGAGGCATTGCTGCCCATTCGTCTTGCAGCGCCAATCGAAGCTCCGGAATCGTTACTGGTGGTAAGGTACGAGCTGTCAAGCGTGTGCCTAGAAAATCCCATACATGCTCGATGGGACTGAGATCCGGAGATCGTGCCGGCCAATCCATACGTTCAATATCCTCACTTTCTAAGAGCTGTTCGGCAGCTACTGTGCGATGACATGGTGCATTGTCGTCCATTAAAAGGAACTGCGGACCCATAGCGCCTCTAAAAAGACGCACATATGGAAAAAGAATCTCGTTACAATAACGGGTCCCGTTGACTGAACCTGCGTCGAAGATGTGAAGGTCTGTACGACTACCAAGCATGATGCCTCCCCAAACGAGAACACCGCCACCTCCATACCTGTCCCTTTCAATGATGTTCGAGGGATGATTGCGGCTTCCCCGCTTTCTCCAGATGAGTATGCGATGAGAATCGCTACTCGGACTGAATCTGCTCTCATCTGTAAAGAGTACTCGTCCCCATTCATTGTCTCTCCAATTCCGGTGTTCCCGGCACCACAGAGAATGCCTTCTCCGATGGGCAGGCGTTAGAGGTACACACCGTACAGGGCGTCGTGCAAACAGACCTCCACCTTGCAGTCCTCTGGCCACGGTAAAACGCGATATCGGTCGTCCAGTCGCCTGTGTCGTGTGTCTAGCGATTTCTCCCGCTGTCTGCCGCCTGTTTCTTCTGGCCTGTAAGGCAATATACCGGTCATCTGCGGGTGTGGTTCCTCGTGGACGACCACTACTAAATTCCCGGATAGCTGTTCCTGTAGTTTGAAGTTGTCTCCAAAGTCGTGAAACGATGCTGTGAGCAATTCCGAACTCTGCAGCCACACTTGTCACATTGCGGCCTTCCTCCAACTTCCCAATGATTCGACCTCGGGTAAAAGCATCCAGATGTCGTCTAACAGATTGATTATTCGCCATTTCACGCTGAGGCAGCAACTCGGTGTGATTTTAATTGCTATAAGGCGTGCAATCTCTTTGCCAGAAGTACTGAGCTTACACCGACAACATGCTTTATACTACTCAGACACTCCTCCATTACGTCTACCTGCATATCTGCGCATGCACCTTACTTAATCTCCTGATTGGTCTTTCTGTCCGCTCTGCCTCTTCGTTCAGCTGATATGCTAATTTTTCGACTTCGTCCTTAATTTTTGCAAACCAGTGTATTTAAAGAAACTAAATACAGGAAGAATCTGCATGAATGTATGAATATTTCTCGCATTCTGAAGAAACAACGGTACCTAGAGCCATCCAATTTTGAATAACGTAGTCCTCGAACAGAACATTAAATTTTAGTTAGATTTATTATATTTCATTTTTAAATTAATTTTAGTATTTTTTAGTAATTTTAGTAGTTTATTAAATTTTAATATTTTGAAAGTTTTATTATCTATTTCAAATTTTATAAAACTTTAACGAATTTTTGATTAACAAACTCTACGATTTCAAAGCGAGCAATGGCAACACTATATGAAAAAAAAAAAATTATCTTTAGCGCGAGACTGTATACTGAAGATTCTAAACATGTCCTCTTTTTAAATACTTTGTGACATTCCTGTTGAACTGAATTTTATGGTTCAAGTGTGAAGAACACGATAATTAATAAATAAGGTAACACACAAAACGTTAAATAACGCTCTTTTTTAAATATAAAATCTGAAACCTTTTAGATTGTTTTTCAATGTTTGTGTTATTTACATAAATCAAAAGGTAGAACATCCTTCTACCGAATTAAAACCATGATATTTTATGCCGCAAAATATTAAAATATTGAATATGTTATTACCTTTTTAATATATTATTAAGTTATATTCATTACAATGACTGTGTTATTAAATTAGTTATAAAATTAATTCGTTAAAGTTATAAATTTATTAAAAACTCTTAAGAAGTGGTTATTTATAATTTTGACGTGAATAATTAGGATCATTTCTTAATCTGTCCAATTTAATAATGAGATTTACTTTAGGTGGTTTGGAAGGAAGAAACAACAATCTAGTTTTCATCGTCAAGAACAGGAATGTGAATCGAAAACGATAGGATAAAAAATTCTTTCATGTCTTTAAAAACAGAAAGTGAAAGTTAAAAATAAAACTAAAACTAATCAATCTCTATTTTTCTTTCACTAAATTGAAAATAAATATTGATAATAAATATTAATAATGAATGAAAGTAAAAAAATTTTTTAAATGAAAATGAAATCAGTCAATTTCTGTTTTCTGTTCACGAAAATTATTATAAACACTTCAATAGAATGCAGAAAGGCGGGAAAAGTGAAAGCTTGATTTTTTTTTTTTTTTTTTTCTTAAATTAAAGTAAGAAAACGAAATTGCCTTCAGTTTTTCCATGCTAGTTTTATACTGAAGGATATTAATCATGTTTTGAATTTTCATTGCGAATCAAACAATAAATGAATTCTTTTCAAATCCACTCATCCTTAATAAATTAGTTTATAATTATTACCCCTGCAGGTTTCTTCGATTCATCTTACATTCGGTTTAAAGAAAGACAAACTTATCACGTTGCTGCCATTTTGGACAATGATTTTATGATAACCAGAAATTATGTAATTAGTATAATCAGTTATGTTAATGAAGATATTTCATTGTTCTATTTAGACGTGTCTGGCAACTACGAACAATGCAATTCATAATATTTTTCGGGAGTGGCAACATTTCCGCAACACTGATTGAAATCTAAACTTTTTTTCTTTTTAAGGTTAATAACCCGTCGAATCGTTGATGGTAATTTTTTAACCAAACTAAATAAAGTTTAGAACTAGCTTCCTTTTACCGCATTTTGTGAAAGAGGTACTAAATAATCTCACAAAATTGTATCTGAATGAATGAATGAAACAAAAATTTTAGCATTGTAATCACAATGTAAAAATATCATGAAAACCGAAAAAATAAACACTTGCGTAGAGGAATCAATGTCGAAGAATTTAAAAGTTTTCGTTATTTTCATAAATTTATTACAAACAATAAGCGCAAAAATTCGGATTTGAATTATTGATTGAATTTGATTATTTTATGTTGCTTAAAGAATAATATTTGAATTTAATTTAAATAGAATTACAAAGAAATACAAACGCATATCTTATTCTATTTTACGGAAGAAAAAAAAAAAAAGAAAGAATTGTTTAGTTTCATTTTTGCACCAGTTTTTTTACTTTTCTTTACGTAATTTTATAACTACGTTCCTTAATTTTTAATAAAATCCTGTACATGCATATTTTTGGAATTAATGATACGCTTTTATTATAAGCTTGAATATTTTATATCAATTAAAAATAATTTGGAATTTAGTTTTAGTTTCAAACAGAAGTAGAAAGAAAAATCTTTTATGTAGATTAAAAAAATATATAAAATAGTGGGGTGCCTAGAGTTAACCTAGTGTTGTACCAATCAAGAAGATATGTGCTATGAAATTCGTCGTCCAGAAATAAAATGTGTTTAACTATCAAGTGAATTGCACTTTTCCTAAATTCTAATCATTTGTGCCACAACTTCAAGCTATCTCTATTACAGTAGTCACAACGACTGCTTCGTAATTGGTTTCATCTTCTACCCCAGAAAATATCTTACATATATATATATATATAGTTTATCAATGTATGCTATGTATATATATAAATAGATAATATCTATATATATATCATTGTTTATCAGGTTTTATCTTTGGCTTTACATTGAAATCTTTAACTTTTTGGCTAAACGTGCAAACTTTAATAAGAGATATATTTATTCATAAATTCATTTTATCGTTTATATATCTGAATTTAACTAATATTCTATCATTCGTATAAAGCTAATTTAAAGCAAATTTAAATTTAAATTAAAAAGTGTGAAAATTTAATTGTATACAAATAAAAGATTAATTATTGCTGCGAACTCATTTGCAATATCATTCAAATTCAGAGAGTATATGTAAATTAAGTATCTAAAACTATGAAAAAATATTAAATAATCCTAAAAAATTTTTAAAGAATTTCTAAAACCAAATTAAATTAACTTGCATAAAGTGAATAATTGTTGAGCATGCAATAGAGAGATCTTTTCAGGGGGAAGTTGCCTCCAAATCTAATTCTTCAATTATTCAATTCGTGTGTCGTCATCCATATAGGCATGGGTATAATAATATTCAAAACCAAATATAGTGAATTGCTTAAAAAAATTAACTATTAAAAAATCTTTTATTATAATATTTTTATTAAAAATTTACATCTTTTAAATCTCTATGGAGTTTGGAAGTTGCAATAAGAATATTTGAACAAAGCCCTTTTCTGCTGCTAATGGTAAAGAAAGCTTCAACCGTACAAGCTTAAACATACTTAAATAATTTTAAAAAAATGTAAGGTAATTATTTCACCAATAATAACTTTCAGCTACAGCTCTTTTCTTTACAGAATATCATTTAAGTAATCAAGTAAATTTAGAAAATAGTTGTTGATGATTTTGCTTAGCTAAAAGCAAGAAAAATTAAACTGTATCAAAATATATCACTTCTAATACTTGTTATACTAATTGCATGTTATTGATATTATTTCAGTGTTGTCTGCTATATATAAAAAAGGCATTTTTCTAACTTTCTTACATAAAAACTGTACCTAATTACTTACATTATTTTTCTAAATACATAAAGCTACGATTAAAAACACTACAAAAACTAAAGTATCAGTTATTTTTGGTTTTAAAATAGTTACTTTTGATGAGTGCGAAAGTGTACAGATACTGTTAATTTGATTGAACATAGGGACGTCGAGCGGTAAAGTCGCTGAAAACTGATTCTTAATTCGAAACTTAATTGAAACTTAATTCGGCCGAGGGATTGAATCCCGGCAAACGGGTTGGCTGCATCGACGCTTTCGTGGTTTTCCCCATGTATAACGCGTATACGAACCAGTTTTTCTTAGAAAGTCGTTCACGAAGGCATTCCTCCCCTTACACAAATAGCCCTCAGGTGCTTTGCCATAATGATATAAAACAAACTAATCATTTCTGGACTTCAGGTGAAGATACATCTAGGCAGGGCTCTGATAATTTCGTTACTTGGTAATATAAAAGAAAGAGTTACTTTCAGAAAAGTTAATATATGCTGCTCATCTGAATAAATTTTCCTTTTTCTCTTACCTTTTAGTTTTTAAACTTTTCTCACTCATGAAACGTTTTCAGAGCTATTATAAAAACAATTCGACCGCAACCAGAAAAAACGACATCCGTCGCTTTAGCATATGAGCAGACCAAGATGGAATTAAAAAAATAAATGATGAAAGAAAAAAATGTACTTGAACTTCAACTATGTAACCCTTAGCTTCAGGCTGTGGAAACACAACTCCAGTTAAGCGGAAAATTTGAGCAAAGCGGGTTAAAATTTACTTTTGGATTTTCATTCATGTGATCTCGGCGTTCGAAGACGGCTTAAATGAAGATGAATTGAGCAATTCCGGCCTAAATAATCCTATGGATCGGAAAAAGAAGCATGGTAAATGACGATACAAGCCTAAAAACGGCGCGAATATAGGTGACGATGTCTGAAAATGGTGGAGGTCGTTCGTTATCTGATGTTTAAACTAATAAGAATTGAGTTATTTTAACCTCCAAAATTACCGTTTGGTGTACATGAATAATATATGTATTCTGTCAGTAAATATGTTACGTTCTTGCATTTGAATTGGAAATATAGTTGTAGAATTTGTTAGATTTTACATAGAGTTTTCAAAGAAGGTAAATATGGGATTTAAGTGATGTGATAAAGGTCTATAATGATGCCTTTTCAGATTTTGTGTTATGTTATATTACGTTGCTCTACCACAACAATATTAATCTATGCGACCTATAGGTTATCCTTCGAGAACTATTGAATCTTGCCGTGGAATTGATGTTGCAGATTAGAGTACCGATCAATAGTAAATCAGCGTAATATGTTGTAATATTCTAGCTAAAACAGAGCTCCTTGAGAGCTAGAACACTGAAGAATTATGTAGCTCCTATTTTCTCTGAATTCTCGCATGTAAGTAACAGCTCTGACGTAGGGTTAAAATACCCTTCTATTCTAATTCAAAATAGATATACAGATGGCCCCTCTTGGGCGTACAAGAAGCCTCCATTTGGGCTTTTTTTAACTCAAAATAGAAAATATAAAGCTAACTAACACTAAAATAGAATTAATCAGCCGAAGCTGCACAGAACCAAATTCGCTTAGTTAAGAATTCTTTAAGGATAACCGGCGTATACTAGCAGACATATATAAAGTATGGCAATAGAAAAGCAAGCTTTAACTAATAGCAAGCAACAACGTAGCCAGAAGGCAGAACACTCTCTCCTACTGAAGTGACTCAGACCACAGCTTAAATACTTGTTTCTACATTATTTGAATATATTTTAATACTGAAAACTCAGCCTGGCAGGGAAATATAGATAGGAAATTAGAAGGTAAAGAAAAGGCTTGTTCCAAAATAAAACTAGTTATTAGAAAAATAAAGTAAAACCCTACAAAGTAATTTAAAAGAAAGTGTGCAAGGGATGGTTCTAAATTTCTAGGAATTTAGATATATATTGTTGCGTGCGTACGGGTTCGTTATGAAATGAATGCACAAGTCCGATGAAAAATGAACAAAAATTTATTATTATCACAACAGAAATGCTTAAATTTTCTCAAATTATCATGCAGTATCACAATATCTCACAGTAGTTATCTTTTAATTACTTAAATGTACAATAGAACGTAATTCAAAACAGCTAAAGAACGCTAATCCGCGAATTCGCTATAATCAACAACGGCAGTTTTCTAAACAACAACAAACTAAGCGACTACTACAAACTGAGATGTTTTCCTCCTTTTATAAGATTTTAAAATCACGCGCTAGAATTTTCCAGCACTTTCTCGAAATCAAAAAGAGATATTTATTTATTTAACGCACGCGCTCTTGTATTTTTAATTTTTTATGGCTTAGCTTTCTTTTAATATTCGTCACGCGCTGCACTGCGCGAGAAATAAAACCATTTAATTTATAATTGAACTAACATTAGCTTTTTAAGTACCAAATTCGTAACACTGCCCCCTTCCCAAGGACTGCACGTCCCGGGCAGTACAATCCCTGGACAGGAAGCTAAACTTACAACTGTGGCATAAATGCAACTGAGGCATAAACATTACATTACAATATCAAACAATATAAACAATAAATGCAATAACTAACTTAAACAAATCAAATGCTATCAAATACTAAATACAAAACAAATACTATCAAATACTAAATACAAAACAAATACTATCAAATACTAAATACAAAACAAATACTATCAAATACTAAATACAAAACAAATACTAAATACAAATCAAATACTAAATACAAATCAAATACTAAATGCAAATCAAATACTAAACACAAATCAAATCAAATACACATTTATAAACAAAAAGGACCATGGTCTGATACTATTTACAATTATTTACATTACGTACTATGGCCATAGTAATGAGCTAACCTGTCGTAATGAACGACTTTAGGTTTAGAGTTCGAAGACTTACGAATCCGAACCACGACGTCATTCAGCCTTTTTAGGACTGTATACGGGCCATCCCAAGGTGACTGTAATTTCGGACAAAGTCCTTTCCGTCGAGTCGGATTCCACAACCACACCTTGTCTCCTTCGTGGAACTGATGTTCAGTAGCTCTTGTGTCGTAGCGGGTCTTCATCTTCTCCGTCGCCAAGTTGACTCGCTCTCGTGCAAAGTTGTGCATCACTTCAAACCGGGCCTGGAGATCTTGAATATATTCCTCAGGTGATGAAGGAGCATCCGGAGGGCGGCCAAACAATAGATCACAAGGCAGACGAAGGTCACGACCGAAGAGCATCTGTGATGGAGAATAGCCGGTAGTCTCGTGGACAGCACTGCGGTAAGCCAGTAAAAAGAGTGGTAATTTCTTGTCCCAGTCCTGTTGGTTTCTGGAAACCACTAATGAGAGGTTATTAAGGATGGTTCGATTGAACCTCTCTACCATGCCGTCCGACTGGGGATGCAATGGCGTCGTTTGAGTTTTGTCAATGCCGAGTAGTTTGCATAGTTCTTTGATTACTGCCGAGGCAAAATTCCTTCCCTGATCGGAATGTAACTGAAGAGGCACTCCGAACCTGGAAATCCAGTGCTGTATCATTACCTCAGTTACTGTGACAGCCTCTTGATCAGGAATAGGATAAGCTTCAGGCCACTTGGTGAAGTAATCAATGACAACGAGTATGTATTTGTTGCCATCAGCAGTTCGTGGCAGAGGTCCCAGGATGTCAAAGGCGATACGTTCAAAAGGCGCCCCTACGTTGTAACGTTGCAGCTTGCCTCGGCTGCGTCTCCTCGGTCCTTTCCGACCTGCACAGGCATCGCAAGATCGGCACCACTTTTGCACGTCATCCTTTGCATTATTCCAGTAAAAGCGCTCACAAACTCTCTGCAAGGTCTTCATTATTCCAAAGTGACCTCCAGTAGGGGTGCTATGTAACTCTTTAAGGACATCAGGAATGCGGGATCTTGGAAGTATAAGTTGCCATCGGAACGTCTTCCCATCATCCGATTCGAATTTCCGGTATAAGACGCCGTTTCGAATGTGAAGTGAATCCCAGAGTTCCCAATATTGTTTGGTTGTAGGACTGCAGATAGAAATGTCCTGCCAGGTAGGTTTTCTGTTTGATGACGCCATTAAATCAATTATGGGTTTAATGTCGCGGTCTTCCAGCTGGTCTTTCCTGACTTCATCATCACTCCACGGTTCTCGATCAGCCGATGTTGATGTTGTAATTTGTCTTGCGACCGGAGTCAGCAGCTCGTATTTCGCTTCCACCCTGGAACAATATCGGCAGCTTTCTTGGCAAGGTCTTGGCAAGGGCGTCGGCGTTTCCGTGTGATGATCCCTTACGATGACGGATAGTGATGTCATATTCTTGGAGTCTCTGTATCCACCTGGCTATTTGACCCTCAGGATTCTTGAAATTTAAAAGCCAGGTCAATGATGCATGATCGGTGCAGAGCAGGAATTTTCTGCCGTATAGATAGTGATAGAACTGTTCTACAGCTTTGACTATGGCGAGCAACTCTTTCCTGGTGACATAATAATTCCTCTCCGGTTTAGACAGGCACTTGCTCCAGTACGCCACTACACGTTCTTGGCCGTCTATTTCTTGGGACAAAACAGCACCGACACTTTCATTGCTCGCGTCGGTGTCGAGAATAAATGGTCGGTCGTGCTGAGGATACGTCAGGATTGCAGCAGATGTTAAAGCCTCCTTTAAGTTGTTAAATGCATCGTCGCATTCTTTTGTCCACAAGAACTTTTGGTTGCTCTCTGTCAACTTGTGAAGGGGTCTTGCGATGGAAGAAAAGTCCTTCACGAATCTCCTATAGTAGGTGCAAAGCCCTAGGAAGCTTCTCAGCTGATGGACATTTTCGGGACGTTTCCAGGATTTAACCGCTGATACCTTTTCAGGATCCGTGCGCACACCTTCTGCAGAGATGACATGTCCCAGGTAAGTCACTTCCTTTCGGAACAATTTGCATTTAGCAGGACTCAGCTTCAGATTGGCTTCTTTCAGTTTCTGAAGCACCTTCCTAAGATTTTCTAAATGTTCTTCAAAACTCTTTCCGACGATGATAATGTCGTCCAGGTATATCAGGCAGGCTTCGTAGGAAAGGCCTTTCAAAACAGTCTCCATAAGACGTTCGAATGTTGCCGGGGCATTACACAGTCCAAACTGAATTGCCACAGCCCTTGTTTGTAGTAAATGCCGTCTTTTCTCTGTCTTCAGGCTGTATTCCTACCTGCCAATACCCACTCTTTAAATCAAGTGTTGAGAACCACTTGCTTCCAGAAAGAGTGTCTAGAATGTCGTCAATACTAGGAAGAGGGTAACTGTCTTTCTTCGTGACCTCATTCAACTGGCGATAGTCAACGCAAAATCTTGTTGAGCCGTCTTTCTTTCTGACTAGGACGATGGGAGATGCCCATGGACTTACTGAAGGCTCGATGACATCGCCTTCTTCCATATCTTTTAACAGTGTTCGCACCTCTTCCTGTTTAGCAAACGGTAGACGTCTTGGATGTTGCTTGATCGGGGGATGATCGCCGGTATCGATTCTATGTTGTGTCAAACTGGTTCGACCCACGTCAGAAGACGAGCGGGAGAAAACAACTTGAAGATCTTTAATGACGCGATCGGCAGCATTCTTCTCTTCATCGTTTAATTGCGCATTCTGAAGTAACTCTGATGTAATGTTTTCTGAAGACACGGATTCTTGGATGTTACTCTTTCTTTCAACGGTGGTTACTGGAGTACATGCTGCAACCACTTCACCTTTCTTAATAATTCTCACCTTCTCAGTTACATTGGCGACTCTCACCGGGATAACCGTTCTGGATAGGTCGACGAGTGTTGAGGCTACTAGTACTCCTTTTGGGCTATTACAGTTACTGGGATGTTCTATGATGCCGTAGCGGAAATTTCTGTTTTCGACAATGGATCCAGGAAGTAAAATTTCTGTTCTTGCCGGTATTGTGATATTGTCTTGTGCTATGATTTTATGGACAGATTTAACTTCTTCATCATTAACTTCGAATAACGCTATGTCCTCAGATCTAGAATGCAATTCGTTATTTTTAAAGTCCAAGGAAAAATTGTATTTCCTTAGAAAGTCCAATCCGAATATGCAAGAATCAGTGATCTCTGCTACATATGCCGTGTGATGGTAAGCGGCACTTCCAAACGTGATGTTAGCATTTACTTTTCCATCGATGTTGATCTTCTCACCGGACACAGTCTGTAGGGTAACGCAGGGCGGCGTCCAGATAAGTTTGCTTCCCAGTTGTTGAGCCAAATCTTTTCGGATGATGGAAACGTTGGCTCCTGTATCTACCGTCATATTGCAGGGAACTCCATTAATATGTCCTATTATGAAAAGTCCATTACTGCCGCCTCTCACTGCAGAAATCTGAAGCGCTTTAAACTGGGGCTTTTCATTATCTGGCAACCTCGGCCCCGCGAGATGGCCACTAATTAGTTTCCCTGCTGTTTGTTAGGAGCGGTCTTAGCATCCGTGCCCTGGGGTGTTCTGCAGTTTCGTCGTATGTGTTCTTCAGCACCGCAGTTCCAGCACTTTACGGTCGGTTTCTTGTCAACAATATTCTGTCTCAAGGCGTTCAGTTGTCTAGTTAAATCGTCTAGACGAGCAGTGACTTGATCCCCTGGCTCCTGGACTTGAGCAGCTCTGACTGGATGGCGGTCTCGACGGGTGGCTTGCTGGGCTGCCTCAAATTTCATGGCATACACTAAAGCGCTTTTCAGATCTTTAACATCCGCCATTCGCAGTGCTTTCTGTATTTCAGGGTCCCGGATGCCATCAATGAAATATTGCAGGGACAGGATTTCCCTTGTTTCTGTCGGGCACTCCAAAAAGGCGTGATGTGACAGCCTTTCAACATCCGTGGCGAGCTCCTGAAGCGTTTCGGTGAGCTTCTGTTGACGAGATTTTAATTGGAGCCTGCTGTAGTCTTTTAAACATTTCTCGCCGAAGCGCAGCTCCAAAGCGCCGGATAGAGCTTCGAAATCTAGCCTTTGATTTTCGGGAAGCGTCTGCAGGATATCCGCTGCGTCTGCTCTCAGAGAAGCGGCGAGATGCCAGGCCTTAGCTTGGGAATCCCATCCATTCGCAACGATAGAAAATTGTGTCCTATACACCTGCCAGGAGGTCTTCCCATCATATGAAGATAGTTTCAGAACGGAACGAGCAGGCATCGATAAAAATTTGAAACCTTCAGAATTGTTTCCTACCGTCGCTATGCACTTCTTTAGGCTGTCAACTTCTTTGGCGTCGGCAGCAGAAACCCTATCATCAATTTGTTGTTCGACGGCAGAAACTCTCTCTTCTATATGTTCTTTTACAGAAGAAATTCTTTCTTCTACTTGTTCTTTTACCGAAGAAACTCTTTCTTCTATTTGTCCAACTTTAGTTTCAACCGCGTCTATTCTGCCTTCCACAGCCTCAAATTTATTTTCTATTACGCAGGTAATTTCTCTTTTCATTTCGTCCTGACCTGCTTTCATCTCATTTTTAAGAGATTTCATCTCTTCCTTAACGGATTCCTGGCCCAATTTCATTTCTCCTTTAACGGATTCCTGGCCCAACTTCATTTCTTCTTTAACGTACCTAATTTCTTCTTTAACAGAGTCCTTCATTTCTCCTTTAAATGTAGCAAAGGCTACCATGAATTGTTTTAACTGTTCTTCCATCGCTCTTGTGATTGGCATTCAAAACCCCACTCCTGACACCAAAAATTGTTGCGTGCGTACGGGTTCGTTATGAAATGAATGCACAAGTCCGATGAAAAATGAACAAAAATTTATTATTATCACAACAGAAATGCTTAAATTTTCTCAAATTATCATGCAGTATCACAATATCTCACAGTAGTTATCTTTTAACTACTTAAATGTACAATAGAACGTAATTCAAAACAGCTAAAGAACGCTAATTCGCGAATTCGCTATAATCAACAACGGCAGTTTTCTAAACAACAACAAACTAAGCAAATACTACAAACTGAGATGTTTTCCTCCTTTTATAAGATTTTAAAATCACGCGCTAGAATTTTCCAGCACTTTCTCGAAATCAAAAAGAGATATTTATTTATTTAACGCACGCGCTCTTGTATTTTTAATTTTTCTGGCTTAGCTTTCTTTTAATATTCGTCACGCGCTGCACTGCGCGAGAAATAAAACCATTTAATTTATAATTGAACTAACATTAGCTTTTTAAATACCAAATTCGTAACAATATTTTTTGTGTTTCGTCAGTTTTCATGAGTATTACAATGTAGTGTTTCAGCATAATTCCCTTTAACTGAATACACATATCCCAACGAAAAACTATAATTTTTTAAGCCATCCTCAAACAATGTTTTCGGTGTCTTTTCAATCCGCCTACTTGCGGCATGGTTAAACTTTCAAATCGTCACTCTCACCCTGCAAGTTTTTTTTTTTTTTTTTTTTTTTTTTGTTTTGTTTTGTTTTGTTTTTTTGTTTTGTTTTTAAGATACGGGAGCAGAATGCTTTCTGCAGGCGTTGAACAATTTCTCAATTTTTCCCACACTCTTTTCACAAAAAGAAAATGATTGCTCTTCGCGTCATCCATGGTTGTATAAACAATGCTGCAAAGGTTTTGCCCATGTATAGATGTTTGTAAATGCATAAAGTGATTAGTGACTCTGATTACCGTACCGAAGGGCCCGGATTCGAAACCCAGAGAAGGTATGGATGTTTGTAAATGTATAGTGTCTTTGCGGCATACGGATACTCTGAATATATGGCGAGCCGAAAATCCTCTCCTGTGGTTTGGTGGGGGGGAAGAGGGGCGGGTGACATTAGTATATAACCCCGAGATGACCTCTCCCAAAAGTGAGGTGGAACTGGGCAAAATTGTACTGTCACCGATATAGTGTCATTGCTACCTATAAATCTGTCACCGATATGGTGTTACTGCCATCTATAAATCTCTTATCGATATGGTGTCACTGCTACCTATAAATCTGTCACCGATATGGTGTCACTGCCACCTATAGATCTGTCACCGATATGGTGTCACTGCCACCTATAAATCTATTATCGATATGGTGTCACTGCTACCTATAAATCTGTCACCGATATCGCGTCACTGCCACCTATAAATCTGTCAGCGATATGGTGTCACTGCCACCTATAAATCTGTCACCTATATGGTGTCACTGCCGCCTATAAATCTGTCACCGATATGGCGTCACTGCCACCTAAATCTAAATCTGCCACCTAAATCTGTCAGAGATATGGTGTCACTGCAACCTATAAATCTGTTACCGATTTGGCGTCACTGCCACCTATAAATCTGTGAGCGATATGGTGTCACTGCCAGCTATAAATCTGTCACCGATATGGTGTCACTGCCACCTATAAATCTGTCACTGATATGGTGTCACTGCCACCTATAGATCTGTCCCCGATATGGTGTCACTGTCACCTATAAATCTGTCACCGATATGGCGTCTCTGCCACCTATAAATCTGTCAGCGATATGGTGTCACTGCCGCCTATAAATCTGTCACCGATATGGTGTCACTGCCGCCTATAAATCTGTCACCGATATGGTGTCACTGCCGCCAATAAATCTGTCACCGATATGGTGTCATTGCCACCTGTCACCTATATGGTACCCAAGGCAAATGACGGGTTTAATCTTGTACTCCTTCCCATGATGAATTTCGTGGATTTGTTCTGATGAGGCCAGACAAGTGAGATTAGTCACAACAATAACAACAACAACATGCTGCAAAAGTACGCCTGTATCAATCAAATAACTGAATCTGACTGCCACCTATAAATCTGTCACCTATATGGTGTCACTGCCGCCTATAAATTTGTCACCGATATGGTGTCATTGCCACCTGTCAATTATGGTACCCAAGGCAAATGACGGGTTTAATCTTGTACTCCTTCCCATGATGGATTTCGTGGATTTGTTCTGATGAGGCCAGACAAGTGAGATTAGTCACAACAATAACAACAACAACATGCTGCAAAAGTACGCCTGTATCAATCAAATAACTGAATCTGACTGCCACCTATAAATCTGTCACCTATATGGTGTCACTGCCGCCTATAAATTTGTCACCGATATGGTGTCATTGCCACCTGTCAATTATGGTACCCAAGGCAAATGACGGGTTTAATCTTGTACTCCTTCCCATGATGAATTTCGTGGATTTGTTCTGATGAGGCCAGACAAGTGAGATTAGTCACAACAATAACAACAACAACATGCTCCAAAAGTACGCCTGTATCAATCAAATAACTGAATCTGACTGAATTGAATCTGACACTGAATAGATGCATAAACATGTCAAGACTCGTCTCTGGGTCACAGCCTTGCCTGTATGTTCTAGGACCTGAATTAGAACTCAATTCCTGAAACAAGCTGCGTATATATTCTTGAACAGAGATAGAAGATGGTCTTTAAGAAACATTTAACAAAATTATTTTTACAGAGCCTTTTCCTAAAGAAGTATGATATTTTTAAGTATGTAAATAAAAATGTTTTAATGAACAGCAAATTCAATTTTTTAAAAAACTGAATCATACATCCTGATATCAGGGGTATTTGATTTTTTTATTTAGATATATTTGACCTTACCTAAAAAAAATTAGAGTTATGTATGTCATATTATAATAATATATCTATTATGATTTATAACTAACATTTTAAAGAATGAAGGAATCGTCAGTTTTTAGTTCTTAGTTATTATTTAAATGGACATCTAAACACAACGTGTTTTTCAAAATTAACCTTGTAAATTTGAATAAAAGTTTGAACACAAATTTATTAATAAAACTAAAATTAAAACCATAAAAACTTAAAGTATTGCGTTTTATTGATTCGTGATTTGAAAGACATCTACGTTCTTTCCTCGTTAGTATCCTGAGACTAAATTTGCCCTGATTATAATAATATTTGAAATTTCTATAGTAATGCTTAGATTGTAATCAAGTTTATTGTATTGTTGATTTCTATACCTAACCACTATTTTCAAAATGTATTACTGTAGTTATTATCGTATTTCTATTTTTAAATGTCTTTCGTAATTCAAATTTCCATTCGTAAAATGCAGATGTAAGTCTTGATTCGTGATTTGAAAGACATCTACGTTCTTTCCTCGTTACTATCCTCAGGCTAAATTTGAATAGTTTTAAAATTCTATAGCAATTCTTGTAAGCAAGTTTATTTGTATTGTTGATTTCTATACCTAACCACCTTTTTCAAAATGTAGGAATAATTTCTTTTATTATTACTTTTATTAAAATTACTGTAGCTATTACGGATTCTCCCCCTAGCGTATTTCCACCCTCAGCAGCGCCAGGTTCTGAAAGTTTAAGAAATATTACCGTATTTCCCCCTGCCTCGGTGCGTTCAAAGAACAAGCTTTCCTAAATATTAAAATGGATTTATCCAGGTAGTGATTATTTCGTCTTACTTATAACGACAATTGTAATAGTGACCTGCGAAGATCACGCAGAACCTTTCCCTTATAATTGTTGAACTTTACACTAGCCTAATATAAGATCGATTTCATTGAGTCGACTGCACATTTATCTTTTCTAGTTATTGTGGAGGATCTGAGGCCTCAGGAATAGCAGAGACAACGAAAAGAACGGACGAGTTTTAAGTTACAAGGTAATAGAAAGGAAGATACCTTATTAGGTAATGTAATATTAGTATAACTACGTATTCTTATTGAAATATAGGTTTATTCTAAAAAAATAATATTGTAATAGTTACCGATAATTTATCCGTGACTACTTTTCATTTGTTACTTTCTTACTGTAATTGTGTCCATCGGAAATTAAATTTTTCGCATATTTTTCGCTTTTCGATTTTCGAATGATAAAATTAGTGAAAATAGAGGTGGAAATAAGAGAGGAAATATGGTATTTTCTTTCTAAAGAGCAATTCTCATTGTTTCTCAACGGTATATATATATTTTTTAAATATTTTTCGTTGCTTAACTGAAAGCAGCCATCTTTGATTTGCGTTTTGAAATATCGACCAATTTGGTGAGGACAAGAAGCTGAACCAAAATGTTTCATCAACAAAACGTCTAATCAAGGTCTCTATAAGAAATTAAACTGGAATGTAAAGGATCAGATTAAAAATATTTACTCCTTGAAGTAGAAAGACTCCGTACCTGCTTCTCACAAAACTCACACAGTTATTCTATAAAACCCACCCATTATGTTTTCAGAATTTTAGAATCACACAGGTCATTTATCAGATTGCATAAGCGATGCATCAAATTGTGTAAGGGCCAAAATCGTGGAGGGGGGACGACAAAGGGCAAACGATATCCCTTCTCATTGTTTAAACATCCACGCTCTCATTTGCTTTTGCTTCACTTTCTAACGGAATTGGGAAGTGAAACTCTGTCCCTATAACCGCATCCGCTTTGCGAATTCTCATTTAAAAAGAAAACCGAAAGAACAACAAAAAGAAATGATTGCATTTTCATCATATTGTTTTCCCTCTTTACTCTCAACTATGTAACCCGGTAGTTCAGGTGGGTGACCGCATCCCTACATTTTGATACGCGCTGGTGATTGCAATTATAAAACTCACATTAAAAAATCGGTTGTGTGTTTCTTCATTCCGTCGTCATTCACACAGTAGGCAGAATCATTTTGACCGAATGCCAAGCGAAAGGACATCTCTGATCTATTTTACAACTGAATAATTTCGTGGATTATTTGTAAAAAAATCCTTAAACTTTTATATTACTCACCCCCATAAATCGAGTTTTATTTCTACACCCAATGGAATAATACTATCATAATCTTGTAAAAGATTAATTGAATTCACCAGTTATTATTAAACCAGGTAATTTGGTGAAACTTTAATATTTTGGTGAACTTTATGGGTAAATCCATAACGCTCGGAAGGTTTAAAACGCGATTTTTTTGTGATTTCACTTAAAGGCAGTTTTCTCAATTAATTTTATCGGGAATTTATTAGATTATGGCGAAGCATATTACCGTTATCTGCCTAGGGGAAATGATGCTTTCGTGGAGGGTCTTTAAGGGAAACTGGTTCGCATTCATATTACATATGAAGAAAATTGCGTAAACTGGCCATTCGAGCAACTTGTTTGCCCGGTTCTGAATTCGAGTCGAATGACCAGCATTTAATGTTTTATTGGCTCGGCCGCTTGTTGACTATTTATGACTAAAGTACTACAAGGAGGTTTAAATTTAAGTAGATTAAATTTTAAAGTTAGGAGTCAATATTTTTTTTTAAGTTACAAAATAAATTTGGCCTTAATGCATTGTTGAAAGTCATAGTCTTCAACAAAACTATCGCGATACGATGGCTAAAATGTACTAATATAAAATGTAATGAAAGCAAGAAATTTCGTGAAAATAGAAAACATATATTTTTTACCAAGCTAATATGTTCAGATAATGTTAACACATTAGGCAATCCGAATTAATAATACGTAACTCCGTCTCTCCTTGTTTAATTAACTTGTAGAGTTCTTCACTTTGTAATTCTAAGTTAATGTCCGAAGTGAAGAATCTTAAGAACTGATAAGCGAATAATCGCTCAAGTTCGGGTGACAAGAAAGAACAAGATAGAAGGGTAACTAGCCCTTTATTATTCCAATAAGATTTAACAAACTTTGCCTGGGAGTGTACAAACAAAGCTAACACTTGGTCTTGAACTTAAGAGACTAAGAATTAACTAAAGAAATATAGCCGAAGCTATCAAGATTCAAATCGAGTTGGCCCCTTAAATTATTTGACTACGAAGCTTAGCAAGGGCCTGAGTACGGCCGAGCGTAATAACAGCTTCGAAAGAGAGTGGCCAAAAAGGCAGACGCGCGTAAATCAGAAACTCTGATTCTCTCTCCCTTTGTAAGTAACTTCGTGGTTTAAATACCGCTCTTCCTCATTATGTATTCAGAGGTGATTCCAAAACTACGTTCTGGCCGGAAGTAGTAAGTTGAAGTTAAGAATTTGACAGGAAGAAACTCTAATTTAAAATTTAGCTGTTAATAAAATTAACATAATTCTTACAAACTGAAGCTACTAAGCGTTTGTGTTATTTTCCGTAATTATTAAAACATCATTAATGTTTTATTAGCAGTTTCCTTTATCCAGCTTTTCAGACTTTCCTCGGATTGGACTAATATTTGAATTCGAATAATTGGACTGGCACACCATGGGAAGGCTTTCTACCAAGAAACATGATCGAAATTCGGGTTTCTTAATCTAACTCATTGCTTTTATTATAGAAAGTTTCAACTCGATCCTGTCAACTCGTTTTATATGGTTGATTACCACTTTCTGTTTCGTTGTGGTACTTCAATTTTATATATATTGATTGAAATTTGTATAGATTCAATTTTTCTTTATACTTCCTTGTTGTACGTTTTAACGAGGATTTGTATAGGATTATAATTTGATAATCCAATTTACTTATTGCATGCATCACTGGACCTTTGTGTAGATTTATAGTTTGTTTATAATATTTGCCTATTTTGTATTCTTGGAGTGGTGGAAATTTATATAGTTTTTGATGGTATTTGTTTATTCGTTAGACATCTTGAAATAACTGAAGAAGAAATATTTTCTCACGAATGTGAAAAGTTTAAGAATTATTGATTATGTTTTAATTATAATCAGTATTTCTTAGTAATGTTGCGAATTTCGTATGTAAGTAAATAATGTTAATGAAATTATGTGTAAAATTATAGTGTCTTTTGCATCATAATGGGATACGAAATGCTTCAAAGAGACGAAGCTCTGCCGAAAAAATAAGATTACGGGAGCAAGTCTATTTAACATTCAGTATAACTATTATTCTACATTGACGAGATATCGCCAAGCTAGCGATGATTTTGGCGACTAATTTTTGTTGCAAAATTTGGCGAGGAATCGTCAAACTTCGCCAAGCTTAGCAACCATTTTGCGAGATTTTGGTCCGCTCTTTGTATAACTGTAATTGGTCCTGTAACTGAATAACAGTAATTTGTTCTATGTGTAACTGTAACCGTATCCGGCCCTTATATGCTTTCCAGTAATTTCGAGAAATGGGGCGAATTGTATAAGACCGGGAAGAGCATTTTTGTTTCTCAGATTTTAATTTAAAGATGATTTGGAGTATTGAAACTCCGGCGAGCTCAGCTCTCTCAGTGCGCTTTGCATTGTATTGTGTTTAACGTTCTTAGTAGTTTAAAGTGGTAACGACTGACTGCGACTACGAGTACTTTTTATGGAAATTTCCAGAACTGTTTGGGAAAATAAATTTAATCAAGGTATCATCGGTTCTGTGTGCATTCAGTCAATTAAGAACCCATACCTCAACAGCAATACACTATAATTCTTACTAATATTTTAAAATTTATTAGGTTACAACATTAATCATAATAACTATTTCTTAATTTTGATTCTTAATAAATTTTTGTATCATCTTTGAAACTAAATAGTTTTATCTAAAGAAATCTCGTATTACTTTCAAGTTTTATATATTTTATGCAAATGGAAATTTACTTTCTGTTACAAAAATAGGAAATCGCCAAAGACAGTTTGAACTTCTAAATAAAACCAGATCCTTAACAGTGTGTTTTTGTCCTACTTCCTGACTCACCTTTCTTATCTCTCATATAAACAAGCCCCGAGGATAAAAATGAAGAAAGCGTAGAGCATGAAAACATCAAGCAAGCATATCTATTCAACGATGGGTATCTGCGCGTTCCTCTATTACGAGACTGGGTAGGAAAATGATACTGCAATTGGCAAGTCATTCTGCTTGTAAAATTGCCCTACGTAAAGATCTTAAACCTTATCTTAATCTCACCGTATGTTAATGTGCCCCCCCCCCGTTGGCATGTTGGTAAAGCTGCTGACCTCCATAATTTGGACCCGGGTTTGAATTCCAGAAAAAGCCAGGATGATTGTAAGTTTATGGTGTCGATGCAACATGGGAATACTTAAAATACTCTCATGCTGAGATTCCACCCGAGAGGTTGGTGGAAGGGAAAGAGAAACAAACTCGTGGTCTCCCAAGGGTTGGTTCCTTCGAAACTGGGCAAATTCGAATTGCCACTTTGTAAGGTTTAACGTTCTTTTAACCATGAGCCATTCTGATGTAACTGGAGAGCATGTCCGAAAAGTCCCGACTTCGAGTCGGAAAGTCCTGACTTCGAGTCTCAGCGAGAGCACTCGGATTTATCATATTTCCTGTCTCCGAAAAGTCTATTAGACTCTACAGGTGACGCCCGAACTAAATGTGGAGAACGAGAATTCGTCAAAACCAGGATTTGGCGACTGGGTCTCTTCCTTCCGATGAACGCATGACAGGTAACTATCGGTCTCGATAGTTACTAGTGATGATAGGTAACTAGTGATGATTTATTAAATCTTTGATAACAAAATTCATTACTATTAGCTAAAAACTAATGGGTTTTTTAAAAAATGCCAAAATTAGATAAACTACTTTAGAGATTCTGAGAAACTTTATTTAGAAAAGTAGATTTTATTCTGTCCACTGATACAGAGATTAAAATTCTGAAACAATTTATTTAAACCTAAAAAGAAACATATGTGAGAAAAATTCAATAAATAAATAAAAAAACTAAACATTGCGTTTTAACAAAATGGCTGAGGAATATTGTATTTGCCATCTCAAATACAAAACTGTGCAAAATTTTAAAAGAAAAAAAAAATCTGAAGTGAAAAATCTGAGTCCATATTTTAACGATCGCCCAAAAAGTTTTGTTAAGGTTTTTTTACTCCTTTCCTGCACTCGCAGTCTACCAGTATGCTTTTTTTACACTTACTCCTGCTAGCTCTTTATTATTAAACACCATTTTATTCGCACTTACGCCATATACGATTCAACAGTAAAATTAAACAATATTTTAAAAGCAGCATGTGCTTAGAATTCTCAATGCAGTAATAAATACTGCCATAGCTTTTTCTGTTTTTTTTTAGTCTTTTCTCAGTTCGTCGTATCAATATAAAGTTTTCTTAGTAAGGTGGCTTACATTTTTTTTCTCTTTTTATTATTAACGGTTTGTGTGTTAATATTATTTATTAAATATCACGTTCTTTGCCCTTACGCCGCATAAAATTCCATTGAACAACAAAATCACAAAATATTTAAAAACAGCATATCTTTAGAATTTCTGACAGATATTCTCGAGTGCTGAAGATAAAAAAAATGTTTTATTCTATAGGCTGTTGTCACTGCATGCTTTCGTCTACTTTATAAATAAAAAATTTATTAAAGTTTTACAAAATATGAAACATAAAATTCGAAAACAAAACTTCGGACTTCTAGGTTCAGATGTTCGGGCGGAAAACAACGTTATTTAAAATTTATTGGCTCTAGATAGCGTCGTTTTTTAACAACATGCATGCGGATTCTTCATTATTTAATTTCTTTAAAGATAACTCAATTTGAAAAGTGATTCGCTGTTTATAGTGGAAGACGCTAAATCCTGTTTTGAGACTACTAATAGCCCATTCGGGCTAAAAATCTTTCCTTAGAAAATTTTAAAATTTATTTCAAGATTTGACCAAACAAATAAACTGACAAAGAAATCAAACTATTAAAATCCGCATTAAGAACTCTTTTTCTAAAAGGTGTCTTTTTCTTTTCTTTTTTCTATCCCCTCCTCCCAATCGTTGGGTCGTCGTCAGCTTGAACGAATTTCAGGAGAACGACGCAAATTGCGAGTGGTTTCGTACCGTAATTGCTCATCGCGTGAAATTTCACACTGAGGAGACATTTCTGCTTTTAAGTCGACAGTTGGCAATTGCAGCTTCATGCTCTGATCTTGATGACAGGAAAAGGAAACCGAAGCCTTTACTGACATCTTCAGCATAGCAACTGAACGCTTGAAATGGGCTAAAAGTAAAATGTCATGGACTGATTCTTCGGAAGCATATTATTTGCAAAGACGAGGAGGGGGAAGTTATAATTTAAAAGTCCCAAACGGTAGGCAAAACTCACTGGTACGACCCAAGGAAAAAGAACTTACTCTAAAACACAACAACGATCACCATCATAATGGTCTAAGCCAGGCGTGACAAAATTACGGCTGCTTGATCCCTTAAATGCTACTTGCATTGTAAAAAAAGAGTAGTTTAATTCTCTTTTTTAAAATATAATTCATCTTTGAAACATAAGTCTTACTACTGCTCATTTTTTAAATGTCAATATATAAATTTTTTGAATTGTTTATCCGTTCTAAAAAACTCCAAACTTCCCGCCGCGGTCTAATTGTCAACGTAATTAATAAACCTCCTTCTCCTGTCAGTTTCCGATGTTAGTTTAAATTATTGAAATAATGGAAAGCACATGAGGGCTATCTGCCTAAAAGAAAGGGGTGCCTTCGTGGAGAATATTAACGTTACACATGGTGAAAATCACGAAAACTAACCACCCAACTAGCCCGCTCATTTAGATTCGAATTCAAACTAGGTCAAACTATCCGTATTTAGTGAATTTAACTACTCGGTTACTAGTGGGGCTTGTGGCCGATGGTCGATCGTTTAAGACCATTGAATATTGGTAGTTCAGTACAGGTTCGAACCCAGGTGATCGGACTGGCTGCAGGGTTGGTTTTTGTAGTTGTATTATGTATAAGTCAATACGAGTCAGTTTTCCAAAGGAAGTCCACGGCTAACATATTCTTTCCCTTACGCAGAAATCACTCTTGTACTTTGTCGTATTCAAGTAACTTTAATAAATAAATGACAATTGGTTCTGCTGCTGCAATTTAACCGTCATGATGATGCTGTTTCTTGACCAGGTTTTAAGGGTTTTTTTTAATAACATATTATTTTTTCAACGGCTGATTGGTTAAAAATGCTGTCAGGTTGGAGCCGAGGCGAACAGGCTAGCTGCATTAGATCATTTTGTGGTTTCTCGCGTATGTAACGGTATTATAAGCCAATTTTAGTATACCAATTTTACTTCTTCCAAACGCATCTCTCATTTAGGCAGACAACCTTCCTATACTTTGCCGTATTTACATAGCTAGCTATTAAAACGTTATTTTTTATGTTAAATCGTTCTTGCTCTTCTACTTCCCGTCAACTCAATTGAAAATGTAAACTGAATTTAAAAAACGATCATATTTGCATGTCTTACCAAGAACATTGTAACTCTTAAGATGTTTTGCCTGCGACAACATTGCAAGAATTCTTGGTGAATTTTGACTTTTATGGTTACCCTAGAAAACCCGTTAGTCCAACAACTAGGTTCTTCATCTATAATTTTAAGTTTGCTTTGTAAATAATTGAAATACTGTTATATTTTTTTATCAAATCCCTGACCATTGACCATCAGGTCAGTGGGCAACAAGCTCTCCAATACTTCTTCACAATACAGTCCAAACTCTTAAATGCAGAGTACACATCCAGAAGAGAAGCGTCCGTGACTTGTCCAGAATCACACAAAGCACATAAAGGTGAGGCAGTCAGATTAAAACGAAACAAATGAGCATCAAGGCAGTCATGTTCAGTCAATAGTCTAAAACTCAGCCACAGCAGTAGCACG
This sequence comes from Stegodyphus dumicola, assembly GCF_044657685.1. Lineage (NCBI taxonomy): Eukaryota > Metazoa > Arthropoda > Arachnida > Araneae > Eresidae > Stegodyphus > Stegodyphus dumicola. The sequence goes on along the minus strand of NC_140775.1, from coordinate 7,774,190 downwards.
AGGAAAGTCAGAGACACAATCAGCTTTTAATAGCACCCTCCATGACTTAATTTCAGCATCATTACGAAAGGTTTTTTTTTTTTTTTTTTTTTTATAAATCATATTTATTTCAGGTTTAGCAGAGTGAAGAGATAGGTCTTTGGAAGACATTTGGAGCATATCCGTACTTTTTTTTTTTTTCTTTTTTTGCCAAAAGGTCCGCCATCTCATTTCCGCAAAGACTGCAATGTGATGGCACCCACTGGAAAGCAACCTGTGTCTGAATTATGCTCAACAGCTCCCTGCAGCTCTGGACACGGGCACTTTCTTTTCCTAGGTTACTTGCTAAGGCCTGAAGAGCAGAACTTGAGTCCGATAAAATTGCAAACTTAACAAGAGGAGAGAGACGGGCAGAAAGCTGTTGAAGGGCTAAACGGATGGTCTCGACTTCACCGTCAAAATAGGTTGTATGAGAGCCAACATACTTTTATATTATTTGTTATATTATCAGGTCACAAGTAAATATTACAAATACTCTTATATAATCAGGCTACAAGTAACGTTCTTAAAGTTTGTTAAGTTTATAATTTAAATTAACGAGTTATCACGATTTCATTCTTTATTATAACTTTTCCTTTCCTTATTCTTCACCAGTGCATATGACTTAGCCAGCACTGAAACAGAGGTTTTGGGGTTTTCAGACAGAATGCGTTTGTGGCTTAGCGTGCACGCTACGTCTTACTTCCTGCCAGCTCTGATAGTTGTAACTATTCGGCTTTGCGTTCTATCGCTGCCGATACTTTGATTTTTACTCTCCGGATAGAGTTACTCAGCCACCTTCCAGTAATACTTTTAATTGTGCAGTCCCTGACTGTTTCTTAAAGCTTAGATTAAATTTTAATGTTCTGTTTAGTTGCATCTCCACGAGCTGCGGTTGATATTCTTGTAAAAGAGTGTGCCTTTACATTCTAAATTATGTTTAAATGAAAAGGATACTTAACAATTTTGCAGTTACTTAAAATATAGTGATAATTGGCTTCGCGTCTATTAGGGTTACTGAAGTAATTAACTCTAAATCAAGAGAACGCCTACAAGTTTCTTATAATTTTAGATTCGTAATTTCTAGCCGAAATACGAATGAATACTTTAATTGAAAGAGTGCTATTATCACTTTGTGCTACTGGATTCTAAATTGTGGTTGGGGCTATAATTCGTCTGTCAGCCCAGGAAAGTTAACATAAATTTTGATTAAGCTTAATTTTTCCCTTTGCAGTATTATTGAGTTTGTTTAGGTATGTTTTGGTAAATATTTAGTAATCAAAATTCACACTTTATTTAAAATATTTTTTATTTTTATCCCAAAGAGACAATTTGCCCAGAAAGGCTATTAATTTCGTTTTGGCATTTTGCGCCGTCGACTATGAAACGGTGATTCACTTTTTGAATTGTTGCTACCCAATATTAGAGCGTTATATTTAAGAATATAATGCTCTAATATTTCGTGGCTTATATTTAAAGAAGTTAAATTAACTGCATTATATTTAAAGAAATTTAATTAATTGCATTATATTTATAAAGAAATTAAATAATGAAGAATCTACATGAACGTATGTATGTTTCTCGCATTATGAAAAAATAACGGTACCTAGAGACATTAAATTTTGAATAACGTAGTCCTTCAGTCGAATTTGTTTTATTATCCATTTCATGTTTTGTAAAACTTTAACGAATTTTTGATTAACAAACTGAACTATTTCAAAGCGAGAAATGGCAACACTGTACAAAAGAAAAAAACTGAACTTGAACTGCATTTTATGGTTTAAGTGCGAAGAACATGATATTTAATAAATAAAGGTTTAAAAAAACACCCGTTTGGGCGTAATGTAAAATCTTATTAAAATTTGTTTAATAAATTTTTTTCATTTTTGAAAAAATAAATAAATAAATAAATAAATAAAAATATTTTTTTCCCGTTAGCATTCGACCTTCATGCAGTTCGGAACTATTGCATGTCCGCCATTTTTAATTCGAAAATGCTGCTGTTTCACGTCTGCGAGAGATTTTTTTTTATTAGATTCATACTACCTTTTATACATCCAATTTCTGATGTATAAACAAAATTAAAAATTATTTACGTACTCATAAATACAATCAATCTAAATGTCTTTTTTGATTGACTGTTTTCCTGGATCCTCAACAGTTTTATCAAATAGGGCCGAATTCGCTCCGATGTATGCACTAATTCTGACATTCAATGTAAACTGAAATTTGTTTAAATAAAAATCGATATGCGTGAGACAGATCAAGAATGTTAATAAACAGATTAAAACAAAATTATATCCTTCACTATTTCTGTGGCTTAGCGTGCACGCTACGTCTTACTTCCTGCCAGCTCTGATAGTTGTAACTATTCGGCTTTGCGTTCTATCGCTGCCGATACTTTGATTTTTACGCTCCGGATAGAGTTACTCAGCCACCTTCCAGTAATACTTTTAATTGTGCAGTCCCTGACTGTTTCTTAAAGCTTAGTTTAAATTTTAATGTTCTGTTTAGTTGCATCTCCACGAGCTGCGGTTGATATTCTTGTAAAAGAGTGTGCCTTTACATTCTAAATTATGTTTAAATGAAAAGGATACTTAACAATTTTGCAGTTACTTAAAATATAGTGATAATTGGCTTCGCGTCTATTAGGGTTACTGAAGTAATTAACTCTAAATCAAGAGAAAGCCTACAAGTTTCTTATAATTTTAGATTCGTAATTTCTAGCCGAAATACGAATGAATGCTTTAATTGAAAGAGTGCTATTATCACTTTGTGCTACTGGATTCTAAATTGTGGTTGGGGCTATAATTCGTCTGTCAGCCCAGGAAAGTTAACATAAATTTTGATTAAGCTTAATTAGGGTGCAAAGCTATAATCTAATGCTTTAGGACAGCAGAAGAAAATAACGCGCTGTGTTGATGATGCATCCGAAATTTAATTTAACCGAACTACAAAGAGGTATAATTTTAACATGCACTAGAAGAAACAAGATATAGCTAGTGTTTCAATCACTATCTAATGAATTTATTAAATAATTTTGGGTTAGGTTTTTATTTCCGTTTGCAATTCTTCACGTCTGTGAACCAAATTGTAGCTTTTCTTGCAAAAAATCTTTAAAACCAAAACAGCTTATTTAAAAATGTTTTTTCTTTTATTTCAATCTGCAGTTTCTCCTTATTATACTGCGTCACGACCAAGGTCGGGATACTTTGTTTAGTCTCAACTGTTTTATTCTTTTTAAAGTGATGCTTACAGGTTCAAAGGAGGATGCTAATTTTCATATTATTGGGTTATTTTTCACGCAAATTGAAAGCTGGTCCCGTCATGGTAAAGTTCAGTTTACTGGAATAAAATTAAGTTGAAAACAATATTAATAACAATACGGAGTTCGAAAACTAAGAGAAAATGTTTAGTATCCTCCGCAAGTTGTCTCCTTTGTTATTTGCATATTTTTATTAAATATAAACTGCATATGCTAACCGTTTTTAAGAACTATCCTATTAGTTTATCTTCAGCGCTTTTATAATAAGTCATTTTATTTTAAGAAACATTTAGAAAATTTCTTTCTGGAACAAGGAGATTTTGATAACAACAAATAAAAATATATGTGAACAATATTGTGAATTCAGTAGCTTTTTTTTATCCAAACTAATTTCAAAAGCACAGCTTTCCGGAAATACGTGTCAGCTTACTCAACCTGGGCCTCCCCCCGAAGCAATTTGGTACGGCATGCGAAACCATTTCATTTATAGTGTTGTAAAGATTTAAAGATTTTAAATTATCTGAGGTCTGAATTTAAATTGTAGAGACAATAGGTTTTTTTTTTTTTTTTTTTTTTTAAAGCAGGAGCAGTGGAAAATGAGCAACGCCTTCGCCGGGAATCGAACCACGGACCTCTGGAATACACGAGCAGCATGCAGACCACTACACCGCGAAGGCACGCCAAGAAGGCGGGAGAAATACCTTATATACTCCTCCTTTAAAAGGGCGACTGGGGTTTTTAGGGCACCCAATTGCCAAATCCTGGGTGTGGAGAGTCATCATTCACCATCGTTTGGGCGCCACTATATAGACATTAAAGATGAAAAATATGCAAAACCTTCGGGAATCGAACCGCAGACCTCTGGAATACACGCCCAACGTGCAAACCACCATACCACGAAGGCATACCAAGAAGGCGGGAGAAATACCTTATAACATTATTTTCATTCACATTAAAAACGAGCATGAATAACGCAACAGAAAATCTATAAATGGAGCTAATTAATCTACAGTGTGACATAAACCTTATTCAAAGATTTGAAGATGCAGATTTTGTTTACTTTTATTCGTACTTATCAAAAAATAATTTTGATAAACTCAGTTACGAATTTTTACGCTAAGAATATTCACTTTGTTTGGGAATGCATATATTTATGTGAATAGCTTTTTTCACAGCTGAAAATTGATAAGAAAAGAATCCGATTGACCGATGAGCGTCTATAATCCGTGATGAAGATAATTTGTAGTAAATTTTCTCCAAGGCTATAAACTTTATCAGAATGGAAACGCCGTCGAGTTTCAGGCTGTAATAAGAAATAAAGAAAAACATATTTAGTTTTATTTATGCGTCGAAGAAAAACATTTAATAAATTAAAGAAATGAGGCTAGAATGTTATTATTTATTCTCAATTCTTATTGCACCTGCTAAATTTTCTCTGAAAACTTAAAAAGTTTTTATAATATGTTTACTTTCAGTTTAAATTAAAGTAAGTTGTTTAATCATTAATTACATGTGTAAGAATTATTAAAAAATATGAGTTTTAAGAATTTAATATTTGGCTCTCAATATATTTGAACTGCAAAGCGTAACCATTTAAAATGTCTTACTACCAGACTTTAGATTTCAGGTAAGAAATAAATACAAATTTCAATTTTTTTCCCTTTGCAGTTTATTGAGTTTGTTTAGGTATGTTTTGGTAAATATTTAGTAATCAAAATTCACACTTTATTTAAAATATTTTTTATTTTTATCCCAAAGAGACAATTTGCCCAGAAAGGCTATTAATTTCGTTTTGGCATTTTGCGCCGTCGACTATGAAACGGTGATTCACTTTTTGAATTGTTGCTACCCAATATTAGAGCATTATATTTAAGAATATAATGCTCTAATATTTCGTGGCTTATATTTAAAGAAGTTAAATTAACTGCATTATATTTAAAGAAATTTAATTAATTGCCTTATATTTATAAAGAAATTAAATAATGAAGAATCTACATGAACGTATGTATGTTTCTCGCATTATGAAAAAACAACGGTACCTAGAGACATTAAATTTTGAATAACGTAGTCCTTCAGTCGAATTTGTTTTATTATCCATTTCATGTTTTGTAAAACTTTAACGAATTTTTGATTAACAAACTGAACTATTTCAAAGCGAGAAATGGCAACACTGTACGAAAGAAAAAAACTGAACTTGAACTGCATTTTATGGTTTAAGTGCGAAGAACATGATATTTAATAAATAAAGGTTTAAAAAAACACCCGTTTGGGCGTAATGTAAAATCTTATTAAAATTTGTTTAATAAATTTTTTTCATTTCTGAAAAAATAAATAAATAAATAAATAAATAAAAATATTTTTTTTCCCGTTAGCATTCGACCTTCATGCAGTTCGGAACTATTGCATGTCCGCCATTTTTAATTCGAAAATGCTGCTGTTTCACGTCTGCGAGAGATTTTTTTTTATTAGATTCATACTACCTTTTATACATCCAATTTCTGATGTATAAACAAAATTAAAAATTATTTACGTACTCATAAATACAATCAATCTAAATGTCTTTTTTGACTGACTGTTTTCCTGGATCCTCAACAGTTTTATCAAATAGGGCCGAATTCGCTCCGATGTATGCACTAATTCTGACATTCAATGTAAATTGAAATTTGTTTAAATAAAAATCGATATGCGTGAGACAGATCAAGAATGTTAATAAACAGATTAAAACAAAATTATATCCTTCACTATTTCTGTTTACGCTATCTATCTTTAGCTTAAGGAAATCTATAAAGTTAAGGAAAATTCGGAATAAAGTTTACGTTTGGACGCATCTTGGGTGATTTAAATGGGTGTACAAAGATATGTAGCTGCATAATGATATCTCCTAAAATTCCTTTTCCATATTCATAAAATTTCACTTTCACATGAAATATATCTTAATTCTATCTAATTATTCGATTTTGGTAAAATATTAGCTCAAGGAAATTCGTAGTCTTTCCCCAAATCATTCATAAATTTTCATGAGACATTTTGAAATCTCTAAATCGTTGATGTTTGAAGAAAAACAAGAAAACAGCCAATGGTTAAATATGTGTTTTGGCAAAATGCAGGTTATTGCCGTCGTTTCGAATCAGTTTGCAATAAATGAGTCATTCAAATCTTGATTTTCTTGGAATTATTATTACCGTAGACGCCGGTTAATGCGATCGCGGTTAATATTATCATTCAGATACTGTTATCGCAATGCCGAAGTCCTCGTCGTGTGAGAGAACATGAAAAATACATCGCTTATTGTGATCAACAATTCGCTTAATATAGTTAAGGTATTATAGAATAATTTTTTTTCAGTTGAGTCCGAATAAAGTCAAAACTAATTATAAAAATAGCCAAATGCCAGAAAAATGTTACCATGTACGAGGTTAAATAAACAAACAGCTTGGTTTCGATTTTACTGCACCATTTAAAATTACGCAATAAAACAACCTTAGGTTGGCATAAATTTTGAGAGTGATCAGACACAGGTCCCTCTTCTTCAGTAGCAGAAACATTTCTGAAGAATTCTTCTCCCTTTCCACTCCTGAAAAAAAGTAAATAAATAAATATATTCTTGAAAACATTTGAGCCTAACTAGGATTACTTTTTTGCCTAATTTTAAACGTTACATTCGCATGTTCTCTTCAGATGAACGAAGGACGCTCGTAGTGTTTAGCGGGTCTAGCATCAGTCAAATAATTTCCAGAAACGTTATGAACAGAATGTACTTTTGTATTAAAGACATTATAAACATAGTTTATGAAAACAATTTTGCGTTTTCCTCAATAAAATGGTGGCTAAGTATTTACGTGTAAGGTTACCGCCAGGTGGCAGTCACTCTGATTGCCATAACGAAGAGCCCAGATTCGAATCCCGGATAAGGCATGGATGTTTCTAAATTTAGTGTCTTTGCAGCATGGGGGCCTTCTAAATATATAGCGAGTAGAAAGTTCTCTCGCATATATTGGTGGAAGGGTTATAACGTATTTCTTCCGCCTTCTTAGCATCCCTTCGTAGTGTGGTGGTTTGCACGCTTGCCGCGTATTCCAGAGATCCGTGGTTCGATTCCCAGCGAAGGCGTTGCTCATTTTTCACTTTTCCTGCTTTCAAAAAATACCTAATGTCTCTACAGGGGAAGAGAGAGGGAATTTCAAGGAAGAACCACAATTTTGAGAAAAAGCACCCCGAGGTTGGGAGATCCTCGGACCACCTCGGTCAAATATTCCGGTTCTCTCCCACAAAATTCCGGGCGGAAGAGAATGGGTAAAATTATATTGCCACCTAAATAGTGGCCAAAGCTCTTGCTGACGACAGGCGTTATCTTGCACTCCTTACCGCAATTAATTTCGTTTCTCAGTGCTTCTAAGTTCTAAAAATTCTGCCACTTCTAAATTCCGCTCCCTTGTACCCGCCCTAAATTATAATTTTTTTTCACAAAATATTGTTGCTCGGTGCTTCTCTAAATTCTAACAATTTTTTTTCGACTTTAAATTCTGCCGCTCGGTGTGGCCGCAACGGTTGCACTGGCTCTGGCCCCGTCCCTGAGCATTAGAGTGACCCTAAAGAAAACTAGCAAAAATCTGACTTTCTTACGAGTTGCTTAATAGCTGGAAGATTAGATTATAATTGTGAGGATATGTGGTATTATGTAATACATTTAAAATTAGGCATAAAAGCAAGCTTAGGCTGGCATAGATTTTGAATAAGATTTCGGGATTTTGAATAAGACTCTAATAATCGATTTCGAGTGCGATCTCGTTTAGGAGTGAAAAGAAATTTTTTGATGCAGCCGAAAAATGATTGAAATATGAAAACTGATAATTTTGTATACATTTTTTATACGCATATTCTGCAAAGTATTGTTCCTTTTCAGAAATCACTTCGGAGGTTTATTATCGTGCGAGGTTCTCTCTCTATTTACGGTTTGAGTTTTTTCTTTGCTGTTGCTGTTTTTAGTTTTTCTTGCGATGATTATTATTTATTTTTAACTGTCTAGACTAAAGATCAATAGTCTAAACATCAATTTTACTGTGTAATTTCTGAAACAGTTTGTACAAAGCAAGTGTCGTTTTATTATTTATAAGGAAAATTTTTAAATCGTGTTAAAATAGCATCATAAAATCGTGTTAAAATAGCATCATATATGTAACTTAAAAATGAATGTAATCTTTTTTTTTATATTCTAAAAATATTTTATTTTTATATTAAAAAGTAACTATTTAATCGACACTGGAAGGACAATTGATAACAATACATTAACTTTCGTATTTTGAAAATTTAGCATATTTTGAGAAGTATTAATTGCATTAAATAACTTCATCGCATGATTTACATTTCTACCATACTTGCGTTATATTCATCAATTTAAATAATTATTCATTATAATCAGTTTAGTTATTCAAAAAATCATGAAAAAAAATCCGTATTAATCTCACTGCAAAATTTTCTAGTGAAAGTTCCGTTGTATTTTGTTATTACGTTTGCATTTGTTATGTACAATATGCCTGGTTATTTAGTAAAGAAAAAGAATTGTAATGTACCTAAGTAGTAAAGTAATTGTAATGTACCTAAAGTATTGAGAATCACCCGTGAATACCTTATTTTTTATTAAGGTGGCAAAAGTTTTGAACGCAATTAAACGAGAATTCAAAACATCACGCTGAAGGACTAGAACTAAAATTTTAAAAATGTTAAGCTTGAGATATAATTTTATCCAATAGATGGCGCCACATTACTTTGAAACCCGCCAAACGGTTTCGTCAAACTCGTATTACCGATTTTGAGTTGAAAAAGACGCAACCGCTAAAAGTTACATTTTTTCATGTATTTCATACCGTGTTCATTGTTTACTTTATAAATTATGTGGGAAAAAAAACAAGGTGTTATCCTACATTTAATTCTCTAACCTCCTCTTTCTCCACTAAAGCTCCATTAAAATATTATTTTGATTTTTAATAAAAGTTATAGTTTTATTTTTTCATAAACATTAATGAAATAACACATCTGTCTTTTCGGTAACCAAAAAATAAATAAAAAAAATAAAACAACTTATGACTGGAAGACGTCAGATTACAATGTACCATTTCTAACTCAATTTTACCACTAAATAAATAAAAACAGCACTAACGTTTACCAATTTACAAAACTAAAAGTTTGCTGCTGCATAGACTTTAACTAAATAATAAATAAGTAAATAATTAAAAACGTAAGCTTTTGCTTTTGTATCTACATTTTTTTATGTCTACTGTTGGCATAAATACAGAAATATATATAAAAAAATATATTGAGAACTTAAATACATATACACATTATCAGCTTGAAGAAGAGAAAACGCAAAGTCGGTATACCCGAAAAAGTTTCAATTTTTTTCTGAACAAATTATTTTTTTAACTTTTGCAAGTATTCAAATGTAACTATTTAACTATTTCATCTATGCACATTTTGCTATCGACCCCGTGATCCTAAATGACCCCCTTTAAAATTTCATCGACCCCCACCCCAGAGGGCAAGAGGCATGCAGGGGGGACGGACCACTCCGGATCTTTGATGAAAGTGTGGCCTAAAGAAACTTTTTAAGTATATTCACCTATATAAAGGAATATAAAAAAGTACGAAACTAAAAAGTATTCTGCATTGAAAATGTTAAAGTTTATTGTAGACTTGCAAGAATCCGTCTCCAACTTGTGTTTGGTACTAAAGACTATTTTCGATGGTGTGTGTTTCAGTTGCCTCTTGCAAGAAAAGCTTGAATTGATTAAAAGCTAAAGCTGAAGAAAAGTTGAAGTTAATTAAAAGCCTATTTTTTTTATCAACAATGAGCCAAGTCTTAACAATTTGGAAGTCCTTTTAATTGAAAATACAGTGGCTAAAAACATTAATTTGGGGGAAGCTATGAAAATGTTTTCAGAAGTAAAAGCTCGCAAAAAATAGTTTGGTACTATTCCGTTTTGAGGACCGTAAAAAAATTGCAGCGAAAATGTATGCGCTATAGCGCCAAATCTAGCTTACGCGCTGATTTCAGATTGCGTAATGCGTAAGTTTATATAGTTCTATATTTCTTAAGACGCCATTGAAATACTAGTTTAATTTTTAAATCCTTTTTTGATATCCTATGGATTTAACAATATGGGAATTGCCTATAAAGAAAAGTCTGCAATAGAATTTTGGGTAAAGTGCAGAATTACCCACTGCTTGACGCGTTTTTAGGAATTGCACATACTCGGTATCCATGTACACATCGACCAATTTTCACTTAAACAAAAATCCCAGAAATGCACAAAAATGGCACTGCGCACACCCTTGACTTTATCTATGTACACAACAACCTAGTTTCACTTAAAAAGTAAAAGAAAATTGACAAAAATCCGATTGTTTTTACCCTTGTAAAAAGCGGCAAACAAATAAGTGGGGGATTCTGCACTTTAGAAAATTATGTTTGAACAACCAACGAGATGAAATTATGCTTTAAAGATAACTCGGTAGCGAAATAGCGGTGCAGGCATCCATTCAGTTATGTTTAGCAATTTTTAAATAAATTATAAAAGTGACCTGAAATAGTTATTTACTCTTATGCTTCCATTCAGTGATGTTTAGCCTTTTTTATATAAATTATAATAATAAAAATGCACTATATGAAATTAACTTTTCATCTAAATTAAATCATCAATCTTAGATAGTTATTTACTATTCTTGCGTTAGGATTGCCGCAATTATTTTTGGCAGTACTGGCATCAACAGTAGTTTGGCGAATTTTTACGGCTCTCAAAACCGAATAGTACCAATAATTTTAGTTTTTTCTGTACATTAATGTTAAAAAACATTTTTTAAATCATCCCAAAATGGCAAATAAATAAACCTTTTAAAATATATGTTTGCCGACTAAATGCAAGTTGAACTGTAAGTATATGTGTAAAAAAATGCAAGATTTTTTTGTGTGTTTTCCCGATGTTTTTAACCTATTTAATTTTGTATGGAGTTCATCCGAAATAAGGGAGGGCCAGGAAGACTTCCGCCTGGGATTCGATGGCTGCAGGTCTGCCACTGCGAGGGGCTCAAGACCTACCCGTAGAAAACCCCTGCTTTAAATTCATAGCAAGATTTTTTATTATATTCAATATTAGAGAATCTTCCTAAAATTGTTTAATAAAGAGATTTAATTATAATTTCTGTAGTTAGATTTTCAAAGAAATACGAATGTGAATCTTAATGTTAAAAATGGTATTAGTTAGTGCGATTGATATGAATGAATTGATAAATAAACAACCATTTCTAAATTAATATTTAAAGCTCCAATATTAGACTTTTTTTCAAACTAAAATATTTTCACTTAGCCAAGATTCTATTGAAAATTAATATTTCTTTTTATCTTTTCAGAATTTTATCATGTCTGAATATGGTCTGATTATGGTAACAGAAAAACACTGAAGTACTCAGTTAACTGGAAAGAATGTTGGTGTCATCACAGAGAACTGACTCTTCATAAAAGAGGTCATGACAGCTTCGGTTTCATTGGACGACAGGTGAGAGTGTCCCACGTGAGCGGATGGACGGCCATGCTCTCTCTCCTCTTCCTACTTTTGGTCACCGTCCACGGAAGTGACGTCACGCGCGACTTCTTCGGAGATATTTTTCGTATGCGCGATTGCCACAACGGATCCCGATGCGACAATGGGGGCACACGGCCGGCCCTGGAGGTTCCCGGTCGTCCTTGCTATTGCCAGTGTGCCCCGACCCACTTGGCGTATCGAGAGGACAAGCAGCAGTGTGTCAAAGACATCAAAGGTAAAAATTCTCATCGGAAATGCCGTTGAGATTATCCAGAAATTATCGAAGAGCCATCAGTTATTAGAAATCATTAAAGGTATTTGTTATGTTTATAAGTCACCAGAGCATTCTTGTGTGTCATCAATGTTTGGAAGCTCAGATTCGTCATGCATGGGTTAATGAATGCTACAATACGTGTCCCGCATGAAATGATTTGCAATGGCACATGCTTCGACAAGAATCTCGAAATCATATTTTTAAGTTCTATGCAAAGCTACTTGGGCATGCCATTTCTTTTCTTTAACTGTTCGCAGACATAATGCCACAGCTCATTAAATTTATTAGAAAGTAGATAAAGTTGTAAAATAGGAAATTTAATGTTACCCTTGTAGAATTAAGATAATAAATTTCTTTTAGTTGTGAAAGTAATGTCCATTGAACTCGCGATCAAGGTAAAATTCAGAAACATTGGAATGGATGAATTAGAATTTCCTGTCTGCATTCTCTTCCATCAAGTAATAGATTAAATTTTATTTCAGCATTATGCAATTTAAGGAATTAAATATTTCCCAAGTGCTCTTGCCGTGTAACATCGAGCGTATCTAGACAGTTACTCGAAGGTCTCACGTTTGGTTTGGCAGACAGGAGTTATTTCTCGCAATTTCTGATGTTCACAAATCCTTCCTTCTCTACAGGTTTATTGACTCTAACTTTCGTATATCTTTATTTCAGAGTTTCTCAGTGTGGGGAATATCGCCCTCTAGTGGGTTTAAATTAGTGGAGAAAGTTTAGAAGGGTATTATTGGTTCGAGGAACAGTAAGAGGATGTTGAGACACCAGCGGACATTAAGCACTTAAGGGCTATTTTATCACCAAATATTTTTCAGAGAAGCATTTTCAAATATCCTATCAAATTGTGTTTATCGATCTTTCGTGGATACCGGGTGACCAGAAAGTCCTTTTACCCGTGCAATTATTTAAAGTAACTTTAATGACACTTACGGTTATTTGAGCAAAACATCACAGTATGTACACCATCATTATCCCTGCACAGCTTGAAACTCCTGAATATCCTTCTGTTCATTCGCTTTAGCAGCTGCGGTACCACACGCTGGAAGGCTTCAAGCACACTTGTCGGCATAGCATTCATTGTCCACGCACCGCTTCTTCCTGACGTATGATTTGATGATCCCCTGCAGAGTCTGATGTTGTAAGATTCGGACTTCGAGGCGGCCAAGAATAAGGGACTGGTGAATCCAAAGCACTTTTCAGCCGAAAAGTTTCCTTCTCCTACGTGATCAAAATCTGACGACTTGATAGCTTTTTATCGAACCGTTCACGAAACCTATCCCCTGTGTCATATTTTCATTGTTGTGCTATTGTTCATGGATTCAAACACTTGTTGCTAAGCGCTTCTCCAAAGTGAAGTTGTGGGTATCTGCCATTGTTCTTCACCAATCCCAGAAAGTTGAGACATTGAACACTATGGCCAACGCACAGACTTTATTCTCCTGCCCCAGCAGTCATGTGGCAGTTACGCTGCAATCATGACGAAATTCACATGAGTCATATCAATGATCAGGATAGGTGATTCAAATCTTAAATATTTTACTATCGTACATAATTACCTCCCTTTAGTTTAAATGCAAAGGAACTTTCTGGCCACTCTGTACATTGCGCTAAGCTTCAGAATAGATTTTTTTTATTTCAAAAAAATACAAGCCACGGTCTTCACCTAGAAATGCTATTAGTCGATGTCAATTTTGTAACTTGAAAATTGTTACCGAAGGTCATTTACACTTGAAATTGTTACCGAAGGTCATTACATTCATTTGTTACTAGCTTGTAATTTGTTGTTAGCTTTGCAGTAGATTTTGCATATTTTGATACTTGAAAGCATTAAAAGTTTCTTGCTGTTAACGTTCGAAGACAATGAACATTATATTTTAGGAATTCTGTATATCTGTTACTCTTGTTTCACTTCAGATTCAAGATGCTTGAAATCCCGTCGGCAAAATTCGAGATGCTTGATATCCTGTGAGCTAAATCTAATCCATTACTTATCTGTTCGCAAAAACTCGAGCCGATCCATTTGCACTTATTTACGAAAATGTGTAGCAAACATACCAAGACGAAATTTATGTGTTTCTTACTTTACTTAAAGTCTTTATTTACTATACTGCTGTAGAATTTCACAAGACAGTTCTAATTTAGTGTTTTAATTAACAAAGCAGTGCCAATCATTTTATATATAGCTGTCTGTTTCTGATTTTGGATTTCACTATTGTCAGTATAGGAAATACCGATTTTTATTTAAGTGACGTTAAAAACTAAGGAAAATTTCGTAGTGTTTAATTCAAAAGGTATTTTATCTCTTCTTCTTGCGTGCCTTCGTGGTGTGACGATAGCACACTCGGCGCGTATTCGAGAGGTCCAGGTTAGAGTCCAGGTGATGGTATTGCACATTTTTCAAGTCTTCCAGCTTTAAATTAAATTGCTCTACAAATTAAAATATCTACAAAAACTCTACAAATTAAAGTCCAAAACATTTCCATTCATCTTCTTGAGATTAACACATCGAGTGATCTAGTTTTCTATAGCGCAAGAGTTACTGAAAACAAATCTTGCGATGAGGTAAAAATCTAAAGACCAGTTTTGACCACAAAATTCTACGTTCATCGCTTAATTTCTTAATTTTCCCTTTTGTGTCCTCCAAATGACACGTAGATGTCGAATTAACGAAGATGGACATATTGAGCGTGATGTTAAACTATGTTAAAAAATTAATGACTCAGCTTCTAATTTCAATTTAACGAAATTTGGTATCGGTTGAGCAATATTTTATTTGTTACGAATTTTTGAATGAATAATCCTGTTTTTTGCCACTTAAAGCTATGCATTAAAGTATAATATTTGTATTTATTTTTTGCGGATTGAAAAAAAATTAATACTTATAAACATAGTCATTATTGTTGTAGGTTTTGCTTTTATTTAACGGGAAAAAATTGTCTTCACACATGAAATAAATTAAATTTTAATACTTTTATCAATAAATATTTATCTGGAAAACAACTAAAACTGGACAGCGTAATTTTATGCTATGGTTCGTATTTCAATGTAAAATGTGCATGCTATATTATTCTTTAAAAAAATTAAATTAATAATAAATTAATTTTTTTCCTGTTATTACCTAATCCTCTTTTATTTAAATTTCAGTCATTTCGTTACAGTTTTCGTAAATCATTATTACAGATGTGTATTTTTATAGGATTAACATCTTTCATCAGCAAACGTCCTTTGATACGAAATGGGAAATTTTAATTTAACTTAAAACTATCTCTTACAATTCGTTTCTCCATTAAGCAGTCTATAAATTAAAATAGGTTAAAAATAACTAGTGATTGGTAATAATGATATTCATACAATAATTCTGAGTTTTGCAATTTAGACTAATATTTCAGATTGTATATTAAAACGTAACATTTATAGCTGTGTACAGTGGCATAGCTGAAAGGGGGACAGAGAGAGCGCTCTGTTCTGGGCGGCTTTTTCCGAAAGTATTATTGTTTTATAGTTTATTGTTTTAGCATGCGTTTTGTGGTTTAATGGTCAGCACGCTCGGCACGTATTTGAGAGCCCTGAGGTTCGGGTCCCAGCGAGGGCATTGCACATTTTTCATGTCTCCTGCTTTGAAATAACCTGATGTGTCTACAAAGTTAGTCATGTGGTTCATCAAAGCAGATGAAGAGTAATGAAATTTTAAAATGCCATGCGAAATAAAATTGTGAAGAAAAAGAATTTTTACGCTGAAAAAGGTATTCAAAGAAACCTTCTGAGATTTCGACAGTTACATACTCTTGTTATACCTTTTTTTTTTATTTCTTAGAAAAATTATGAATATGAACTAAAATATAGTCACGGTGATATTAATAAAGAAACAATTCTATTGTTAATAGAGAAGTATTTTTGAAGTTTTTTCTCGTTATTGTTAAGGAAAGCGAAGCTGGTATGTGGAATTGGAATTTTTTTCAGTTTATTCTAAAATACGCTCTCCAGAACAAAGTTCTAACTATTCTAATACTATTGCCAAAATTGCCATAAGTGTTGATATAGCTATGAGAAGTGTTTTGTAAGTGAAAATTATTAAGAAGTATTTAAGAACTGTAAATGTTTATTCTGCAATTACGAAGAAGGGCGACAACCTCAGGAACCGCTCTGAGCAGATTAAGTTCTCTCTACGCCACTAATTATATACTGTAACGTAAATATTGGGTCATAAATAAAATATGTCGTGTCCCTTTTTTTTTTTTTTTTTTTTTTTTTTTTTTTTTTTTTTTTTGTCCACTAGATGGTGTTGATGCCTACATATCCGGCAACTCTCATCCAATTGTCTGAAACGAACATATGACACTAGCTTCCATTGTCTGAGAAAATAGTTTTCTAATTCGTTGCTTGTGTAAAAAGTTATATTGATTTGAAAATGAGCGAAATAGCTGAAGAAATACGTTATGTGATGCTTTTTTACTACAAAAAATGTAAAAAGACCGCAGAAACTTGCCAAAAAATTTGTGATGTGGTGAGAATGCTGTGAGTGAACGAAGGAGCCGGGAGTGGTTTGCTTGATTCTGTTCCGGAAATTTCGATATCAGAGATGCACCTTGCTCTGGTCGGTCAGTCACTGAAAAAGTCGATGAAATTTTGCAAGAGCGACCAGAATTGGCCAAAAGAAAGGGAGTTGTTAATACTAAAGGGATACTACTTGTTTTAGACAAAATTAAAAGTTCAGGCAGGTTCTCTCGGCCATTTTATTTGATGACCTGGAACAAATTGACGGAACTTAGTTGGGAGGTTTTGATGCATTCACCATATAACCCGAACCTAGCCGTGACCTTTGAGAGGGAGAAGGCCATGACACTTAATACACATGGCGGAGCTTTCCGTCCGATGTTATCGTCGGAAAGTCATCTGAATTTTTAAATTTTCGTCGGAAATATAACTTTATCATGTTGCTTAGTTAATTAAAATAGCTGAAAGAAAGGAGGCTTTATATAAATACACACTTTTTAAACTTTTTACAGATATTTTTATTAACTTTGTGCATAAATGTAATTGAAAGAACCGAAAAACAAACGAACTTTTTACAAAAATTTAAACGCTGATTGAAAATTGCCACTGTAATGATAAATTGGGAAAGGGTTCTTAAGATAATAATTAATATTTTACCTAGGCTCAAGTATTAATTTATTCGCGTTTCAGAGCAGAATATATAACCATCATCTTCTATATCTCCAGCGTATGTAAATGAAATACTATATAACTTAGCTAATAAATATGATTAAAAAATAATACATACCTAAATCTTATAGAAAAAAAAATCCTTCCAACATTCATATTTGAAACACATATTTAGTGTATGTGGCAATATTTTAAAAAACACATAAACTATGCAGTGTTTAAAAGTTATCAGGAAAAAGTAACAGAACTACTATTTCCAATTAATAAAAAATCATTTAGTGTTTTTTAAATAGCAAGCTGTTAAAAGTACAATAATTAGTAGCAATGCTGATGATTTAACATCATTTCTTTCTATCATATGTAAATATATTTATATACACTTGTTTTAGACAAGAATAAAAGTTCAGGCAGGTTCTCTCGGCCATTTTATTTATTTTTTCAAATCAATAACATTCCTTTGGGTATTTTCCCTTGTACACTTGGCAGAAATGATTTGAATAATACACACAATAGTAAGAACTGCACATTTAATTCTGCTCTTCATTAAATAGCACACAATAAAAAGTTTTTTCCCATTCATCTTGAATTTTATTGCTATCACAAGCATGTACAAAAATTAACAATGAAAATGGAATGTATTCAAATGTAATAATTAAAAAACATAGCTTGCAACATTCATAGAGATATACTACAAATTCAAAGAGAAAAATAACAGAACTGCAATTTGCACTTAATGTAAAATTTAATGTTTTTTAAATATTATATGATTTAAAAATGCAATAATTATGGATTACAATATTTAGTAGTAATGCTGATGTTTCTTAGCACCATTTCTTTCAATCATATCCAGGTGTATATACATATTTTTAGTTTCTAAATTTTAGGATAATGGGAATTAAGATTATCATTTATATGCTTATTATTTTTTTTATTGCCAGTTGTGCATGTTGTTTGTTAGGTTACTTCATTTCAAATATGAATGTTAGAAGGCTTTTTTGTTATAAGATTTAGGTATTTTTCTTGTATGAAATATTTTTTATCACATTTATTAGCTAATTTATATAGTATTTCATTTACATACGCTGGAGATATAGAAGATGATGGTTATATATTCTGCTACGAAACGCGAATAAATTAATACTTGAGCCTAGGTAAAATATTAATTATTATCTTAAGAACCCCTTACCAATTTATCATTACAGTGGCAATTTTCAATCAGCGTTTAAATTTTTGTAAAAAGTTCGTTTGTTTTTCGGTTCTTTCAATTACATTTATGCACAAAGTTAATAAAAATATCTGTAAAAAGTTTAAAAAGTGTGTATTTATATAAAGCCTCCTTTCTTTCAGCTATTTTAATTAACTAAGCAACATGATAAAGTTATATTTCCGACGAAAATTTAAAAATTCAGATGACTTTCCGACGATAACATCGGACGAAAAGCTCCGCCATGTGTATTAAGTGTCATGGCCTTCTCCCTCTTGAAGGTCGCGACCTAGCACCGTCTGACAACCATTTCCTTCGGTCTCTGTAAAACTCTCTTGATGGTAAACAATTGGCCGACCGAAGAGCCGCTTAAAATCACTCTCCCAAGTTTTTCGACGATAAACCACAGAAGTTCTACACCGATGGAATTATGAAGCTACCCGAAAAATGGCAAAGAATCATAGATAATAATCGTCAATATGTACTTGATTTTCAATAAAGAAAATTTTTATTCAAAAATGTGCCAAAAAAGCACGGAGACTTTTTATATCACCCAATATTTATAGATTTCGTATAGTTTGGACGATTTTCTCTCAAAAAACTGGTAGAACTCGCCAATTATATTTTTTTCTTATTTTGTAATGTCAAAATGTAAAGATTCTGTATTTTGTTTCAATGTAATGTAGAAGAAATGTTATTCGTCTTTCGTGTTTGAAGACGCAGATCCTTCTGTTGCGTTATGAGTTTATTATATTCTTTTTTTACTTCCAGAATGCTATATGTCAGTATTTTACCGGCCTTTCACAGTGGAAGCAATTCCTTTGGTCTATCTACCTACAAGCGGTCAACTAGTGCATCCTGATGCTCATCTTTCCTTGTCAGGTATCGCTGAATCACAAAAATTAATCTTTAAAATTTAATAAAAATTTCTTTTGCCGTAGTTATTTTGACCTAATTATTATAGCTACCAATACAAACAGAAACATTCATGCACGCTGTCTCCTGTAGAAATGTGAATACTGAAGCATTTTTAAAACTTTTTTGTGTTGAGGGATTCAACTTGAAACACCGGTGTGTTGTTATGGATTTTTTGCATGAATATTAATGCATATACAGATTGTTTTAAAATTTCTATTTGAAACTTTATTTATGAAAGCTTTAGTGCTATACCTATATGCATCTAATCTAAATGTTTCAGTAAATCAAATTTTAGAAATAAATTTTATGATATTTAAAAAGTAATAACTGTAAAATTAAAAATGTATGATAAAAAAGACATTGTTTCCCAAACCGCTTTAGAATCAAAAATTCAACAACTCCTAAGCAGCCTAGAAATTGTTTTCAGATATATCTCAGCAACTAGAATAATAGCCTAACGGTAGTTACTGTTAAAGCAAACAATAATCTATTTCTTCCTTCTAAGTAAGGTGAATTTGCGGTTTATGTCTTTTAGATCTCATCTTCTAGAAGATACTTATTGAATTTCCGCAGAGAACATCGCTTCTAAAGCAAAGACGAGAGGATTTGTGTTTCAGTTTTTACAGAAGAATGTAGATTCATTTTCGTAGTTATTTTACCTCGTTACAAATGGAAAAGCGAAGACCGAAGTATTTTAGGATAAATGTATTTAGAGCCTACAAATCAGGTGCTCCAGCCTTACGCCTGCGGGCACCATTGCGCCTGCCAATGGTTTTACGTGTGCAAGCTACAGTACGACCATGGGGAAAAAAAATAATAATTTGAGTTCTTTCATTGAGCTGTCAGACAACACCCAGTTCAAGACTGATTCTTATTCGTAATTTTTAAGTGCGTAATTTAGATAGATATATGTATAATTTGTAATTGGAAGGTTGGTTCTAAACCATAACTTTTATACTAAGCAAATTTTTGTACACAATTATTAAAACATGGTTAAGTCGAAAAATAACAAAAAAAAAAAAAAAAAAAGGAAATTTATAATTGTACGTAATAATATTTGTAATTAATTAAATTTTTTTTTAAAAAAAATTGTTACTTCTAACTTTTTAGGGAGACGTGCAATGCTAATGACTCAATGTTTGGTTAATGAATCAATTTTTTACAATATTTTGTGAGACGGTCCATTTATAGTTCTTTTGGATCGGATATATTAAACCATCGGATATAGCTACCCAAAGTATCTTTTCATTTGCTATAGCAGGATTGGGCTGTACCTAGAAATAAGACTTATTGTACAGTTATGTGAATAAAACGAATCTTTTCGAGTCTTGTGTATTTACGTAGAGTCAACATATTATTGAAATTTTTCTAGAGAACTGTAATGTAAAAAGTGATTAATATCTCTTACTTATACTTCTTTTACACTTTATTTAGGAAGAAGAACCGCAAATGCTGGGTTTCCGAAATGTAAAGCTGCCGTGTCCCAGTACTTAACCAAAGATGGCTGGCGTACTCTGATACGTTCAGATAATGGAGGGGGACCCGTTTTTGGTCTGTTCACAGATGGAAATAAAACTTTTCTTCAGGTATTCACTTAAAGAATGTCTCTCTGATATGTGGTGGTTGTTATTGTTACCAATCTCACTTGTCTGACAATGGTCAGCACAAGCCCACGGCGATCATCGTGGCAACGAGTCAAATGCGCCTGTCGTTGGCAGTGGCCTTGAGCACCATATAGGTAACAGCCTGACTCTAGCTCATCTTAGCTTCATCGACTTAGCTCACTTCTGCCACCAATTTTGAGAAAGAGATTTCCAAGAGGGACGGGTCAAAGGGTCCCCACCCCTCTTTCCCTACCACCAACTTTGTTAAGTAACCTTTATTGTTAGTGCAAAGGGATTTTGTCCTTGAGGGACTATTGTTTTCGTTTTGCAATTTCGCTCACTCTGAATATCCGTTTCACTTTTCAAACTGTTGCCACCCAATATTATCGCCCTGTATTATATTTCAAGAAATTAAATAATGAAGACTCTACATAAATGTATGTATGTTTGTCGCATTGTGATAAAACAACGGTAACTAGAGCCATCCAATTTTGAATTACGTAATCCTACTGCGAATATGGGCATCTGGAAGCCCAAATTTGAGATTTGGAATTTGTTTTATGATCGATTTCATATTTTGTAACACTTTAACGAATTTTTAAGTAACAAACTCAAGGATTTCAAAGCGAGCCATGGCAACGTTGTACAGAAAAAACATTTTTATCTCCAGCTCGTGAGACTGTGTATCGGAATTCCAGATATGCTCAGTTTAAAATTATTTTGCGGTATTGCTCTTGAAATGGATTTTATGGTTTAAGTGCAAAGAACATGATATTTAATAAATAAAGGGGACACACAAAGCGTTAAAAGAACCCCCCTTTGGGTGTCATTTAAAATCTGAAACCTTTCAGATTTTCTTTTTTTACCATATTTTTTAAAGTTAATCATTTTTCCTTCTTAGCGAGTTCGGCAAAAAAACACATACGGTAACAATTATATTAAATAAGATTTTGTTGCTAACCAAAAAGAAATGGTGTTGACCAGCCGCAACGTGTTATTTGTTATGAAGTATTGAGCAATGATGCTGTGAGACCATCTAGTCTGGATCGACATTTGTCGACAAAATATTGCGCCTTAAAAGACCAACTGAAAGATTTTTTTTGGTGCAAAAGTGCAAATTTGATATGTCTGAAATTTAATAATATTTTATCCTTTATCCAGTCGTCTGAAAAAGCGCTTGAATCAGCGTATAAGTTACCCCTACTCATCGCAAAATCCAAGTCATATTATCAGAGAAACTTCGTCAAACCTTGCCTGTTGAAAGCAGCTGATATTGTTCTTGGACTAGAAAGTAAACAAAATCTTTCAGAAAAACCACTTTCTGATAACGCTGCGAAATGTCCCGTTGATTTTATGACTGAGGACATACGAAATTAGTTAGTGCAGGCAGGGAAAAATCAAATTTTTTCGCAATACAGTTAGACGAGAGTAGAAATGTTGCAAAAATATTGTCAACTGTTAATTTTTATTCGGTTCACACAAAATCAAACCACCAACCTCAAAAGAGGACTTTCGACTCGCCACATACTTCAAGTTTTCCCATGCCGCATAAACACTCATCACGTTTACAAACATCCATGCCCTCTTTAGGATTCTGCAATCAGCGACGCTAACCGCTACCCCGGTCGGCTGGTTCTCTAATATGTGTTTAGTGCGTTTCAGAAGGAAATGGTTCAGAATATCATGTTTCCAAAATTTAACATATTCATACTGATGAATAGCAAGATGAAATATAGAATAATATTTAAATGTATGATTTCATATTGCTAACTCATAAACTTATTTGCATAAATTATAAATTGAAAATATTTCTTGTTTAACGAATTTTTTGTGTTGCTTTTAGATTAGGATTCTAGGTAATAAAACTACGTGAAAATATACATAGCGTATATCTAATTTTTCATAATTTATAAATTATTTATGTGAACTATTTTTGGCATACGAGTCGTATCAAAATACTAAATTAAAGAAGATTATTCTCTAGTAAATCACAAAAGAATATCATTGAATGTGGACATCTTTTGACTTCCTTGTACAACCTATAAAATTATACACACTTTTTGTTGCACTTCATTTAAATTTATTTCTTCGAATTTCATTCTCATTTCGCAGCAAGGCAAAAATACATAAAAGGTCAAAACATCTTCATTAAAAATTGTAAAATACGAAACAAAAATATGCTAAATACAGTTTAAAGTTACATACAGAACAGTTTAAAGAACAATTTTTACAGTTAAAATTAGTTTCTACAGAAAAACAAGCAATTCAGCCAGCGGGCAGAAAGACTACTGAAGCAACAACTGGTGCACAAAAAAACTGAAAGTTAACTTTGGTTCCACTAAGCAAATAGACTGGAAACTTGGTGCACCAACTGACTTAATTCAATGTTCTGCTACGAGTTTGAAATGTAAACAAATAGATGCCACGTTAGGCCTAGCCCCGTGTAAACTTTGAAATTATTAATAATTCTACAACTATTGCAAGCAGATTAACTAAAGGCATTAAACTTTAACTGGAACATAAGAAAAATATAATTCAATCACTTTTTACCCTTTCGCCGTCCTCTCCTGTCCCCGAAAATCCCCCCCCCATTCCGAATATTCATGAAAGCTGGGGCAAATTCAATTAGAAATAAAATGCCTGATTAGTGCTAACCTCTAGGAGGTATTAGAACAAACAAAAATAAAAACTCAAACAAGTAAACATTTAGAAAGCGTTTTAAACCTTTAAAAGTTTTAAAATGTAGAAGAACGCTTGAGGAGCGTTACGGCCACCCTGCGGAAGTTTAACTTGAACGCGCTAGACGCGTTACAGGCGACGAAGAAGTTAAAGCAAAAAATGTACATTTTACCAACATGTAAGAATAAAAAACTGAGTTCACCGAACACGGTAACTTGGTGCGCTTGGTGCGGCCGATCGCGTCCAAAAAGGGAAGTGCACAACTGCATGTTATAGCAGTTCCATACACAGAATTTCACTTTCTAAAAACTTGTTTTTGAGTTATGCGAAATATATACGCAAGTACGTAAAACGCCCCCCCCCAAAAAAAAACCCTTCTGAATCCATTTTAAATCTACTTTGCAATCTAATTTGAAAAGAAGATTCCTTTATTCTGTCCATATGTACAGATGTTACGGAAAAATCTCTTCTGAACCCATTTTAAATCCATTTTACAATCCGTTTTGGTAAAAAGAGCCATTTAGTCTTTCCAAACGTACAGATGTCTCGCAAAAACATCGTTGAAATGGATTCGAGAGCGGTCAAAATGAATATTTTGGTTGACATATAATACCCGAAATTTACCGCGATTATAGTACTTCCTTTACTTCGGACAAAGTAAAAAGAGAGCGAGTAAATACGGTAATCTTGCTAGGCAAACAATAAGTGGTGATTAAAACAGGGAGAATAATTACATGAAAAAATATTGTTAGTACATATATAAATTTGATACATCGAACTGTGTTTCTTCATTCCTACTCCTCTTTGGAAGCTCTTGGAAATTTAAACCATTTTTTTGGCATATGATGTAGTGACAATGGCGTAAAACTCACTCAGTAAAGCATCAGATGAAAAAAACGGTGCTTTATTTAACATTAATTATAATTTATTATGTAAATTATGTTTTATAATGGTTTTGAATTATTTTTTATATCTTTTACAGTTCCTGGGCAGTACGCAAGATCGCAGGCTTCTTCAACAACATATGGCTCTGGTTCGACTCTTCTGCAAAATACCAGATTATTCTCCATTCGAAACTTGCGTGGCATTTCGAGTTGGATGGGTCCCCGGTAAAAGTTTTCTTTTTGTAATCCATGAATTACATAGCAAAAATTATAAACATTCTTTTTTAAAATTCAGACCTCTTAACTACGTTAAAACAGGTTTCCATGCTTACTAAATTGAAAACAAGTTTGGAAATGAATTGATTTTAAAAAACTGATTAAGAAATGATCTGAAATATATATATATTTTTAATTTTCCTGAAATGTGATGATGATGAAAGTCTTTTGGGAAAAAGTGTTTTTAAAGACAAAGACTTGAAGTGTTGTATTTTTTTTTTTTTTTTTCTGAAAAATATATAGATACTACGATACTAAAAAGATTCACTTGCTTTCGAAATACAGAGCGATTCAGAAGTCCCCGAATTCTCCCTATTCTAAATATTATTTACTGTAGTAATAGAAAATAGTTGTAAGTATTTTTATTTTTGAAAGAAAATGTATGTGACCGTCTGTGAAGTTTCAGTGTATAGTAGAGGTAGAAAGCCAAACACATTAAGTGAACGATAGAAAGGAAAGATTGTCAATATGCACTGAGTCTCACACAAGAGCAGAGGTTTGCCCTGATTATACGCGTGAGTCATAGACAAACGTCATAGACAGTCATCTATAATCTTAGACGGCACACTGAAGAAATCGATGATTCTAAATGGTTCCGTGGTGAGATTTCATCACGACGCTTTAAATAAGGTGTACTGTGTTATAAGCGTGTTAGATGTTGGAAAACATCGGAACAGCATCATAAACAGCCATCCATGATACCATGGGTAACACCAAGCAGTGTATGGACATCATGAACTGCAAGAACCTAGAAACTTCACTATGATACTTTGAACAAGACTTCCTGTGCTGTTAAAAATTTAAAGACCTGATAAAAACGTCGTAAATAACTATCAGTGATAGCCCAAGCAATATTGGGTGGTGCTTGGGTTATCATTGAATGGCTGTTTATGATAGATGGCTGGTACCAATGGCGAGAAATTTCGCCACAATACTTTTGCACAAGTTAAAAATGTGCTTAAGAACGTTAGATATTGGAAGACTTGTAGCCTCATAAATAGCCATCCATAATATCACAAGGAACTGTGGGCTCTGCCCGGGTTATCGCGGAATGGCCTTAACTGGGGGCAAGTTGACCATGACCTTTTGAATAAAATTTGCAATGCAGTATAAGCGTATCGGAAGACCTTCGGAATAGCGTAATGAACAGCCGTCTGTTGTATGCTGGGTAACATGGAAGAAATGGGTGTCTGGAATGTATCATGAGTGGCTGGTGCAAGCGACGAGAAGCTTTACTACGACACTTTTGAACAAGATTTGCTGTATAAGTATATTAGATATTGGGAACTTCCATCCATGATATCCTAGGCTACATTTTTACCAAACTGGCAAAAAATCTGACCAGAACACTTTGAACAACGTGTGGTCTTGAGGATTTGTATATTAAACATAGAGATAATTTCTAACATCTTCTGTAAACATATACCTTTTCAGTCTTGTTGTAATTCTATAAGTTAATATTGTACACCTAAAAAATCAAATGTGAAATGAAAATGTACCGATTTTAGATTCATTAACACAATTTATTTTTTAAAATAATTCCAATCCAGAAAATCCAGATGAGGTAAGTACAGTAAAAAAAGCAACAAAGAGAATTTAGTAATTCGATATGAGACACAAGTTTTACTAGGTTGTCAACCTTCAAATTTCTTTAACAAATATTTGGAAGGGCTAAGTACTCCATCCTGTAAGTTCTACTTCAGCAATATGGAAAATTTTGCAGTCCAAGAAAATTAAACAAAAAGTGTGAGAAGACAGCAGACGAATTCGATGATACTGAAATCCAAGATGAATAGAAGATACTGCAAGAGGAAAGTTGACTCAAATTAGCAAAAACACACACGCACACATCTAAAACAAAAATGAAACAGCTCTTTTGATGTTGACCCAAATGTTTTAAAAAATAACTTATATAATCTTCTTGAAAAAGTTTCCAATATGCATTCAAAACATCTGCGATATATTTATTAAACGTCTCCTTTATTTCTCATAACAAAGTAAATTTTAAAGATTAAATTGATCTAGTGTAATATTTTAAATATACGCACGGAAATTAGACTTATTAGGACTGTACTATCTTTAACAGGTTAAGAAGTATTAAATTAATATGATTCATTATATTGAGTGTTCAAAAAGAGGCCGCTACAAGCTCTATTTCCTTAAAAATTGGTCATAAATATGTAGAACATTTACAGAAACTCCAGTTTCATAGAAAATTTTATTTATTTTTATTAGATATAGAACAATAGTAGTCCACATACACTGATTATTTTAATTCATTTTTAATATATTCCAGTTTTATCATAGGAGGTCTACAACATGACGTACTACAATAAATAATACTGCTACGTACTGCGTTCGTAATGGACTGAATGCATCCAGAACCGATGAAAGATGTGGCGTTTATGATTGATGACGTTTACTTTCTCAAACACACTTTGTACTTTTGTATTACTTTACAGCTCTGGAACTGTAATCAGAACAGCTATCAGAGCTGTATGAGAAAGTACTCACACAGCTATCAGAGCACATTAACGGTTACCTCTTCAAACTGCTAAGAACGTTGAACACAAACAAAGTAATAATAAATAATAAAGCACAATAATATCTCAGTCCGCTGAACTTTCAGTACTCTGAGCTAAACTGAAATTTGAATTCTCTTCTTATATATATAGTTTTCCTTCGTTCGCCAAGAAATTTTTGAAATTGCTGGAAGGCATACATAGGTAGAGTTACATAGGGCCGGACACAGTTACAGTTATATAGGGATCGGACCCAAATGTCGCCAAATGATCTCGAAATTGGCGACTTTAGGCCAAACTTGGCAATGGTTTTGGCCAAACTTCGTCTCCAAAATCGGCGACAAATTTTTTTTTTGCCAAAACCTTCGCCACATTTACATCAATGTTAAATGAACTTACCGATGTAACCTTATTTTTCCGGCGGTGCTTCGTCTCCTGATACTAGAGATATACTACAGATATTTCACTAAAATTATTTACATATGTACAGAATTTGTAACAATATTTTTATTTTATTTTATTTTATTTTTTTTTAGGAATAGATTCAGTGGAAGACACAGAAACACCATCCCATAAAGCCAACATGATGGTTGTAGGGCTGTCATTAGGAGTTCTTGGATTAGTCTACGTGTTTGCTGTTTTGGTATACCTGAAGATACGGCGACAGCTAATCACCAAACAGAAAACCACTAATGACCAAGAAGCAAAACTGCAATCAAGCGAAGAAAATCCAGATGAGGTAAGTACAGTAAAAAAAACAACAAAGAGAGTTTAGTAATTCGATATGAGACACAAGTTTTACTAGGTTGTCAACCTTCAAATTTCTTTAACAAATATTTGGAAGGGCTAAGTACTCCATCCTGTAAGTTCTACTTCAGCAATATGGAAAATTTTGCAGTCCAAGAAAATTAAACAAAAAGTGTGAGAAGACAGCAGACGAATTTGATGATACTGAAATCCAAGATGAATAGAAGATACTGCAAGAGGAAAGTTGACTCAAATTAGCAAAAACACACACGCACACATCTAAAACAAAAATGAAACAGCTCTTTTGATGTTGACCCAAATGTAGCAATTATTAGTCCGGATTTGTTTATTTAATTGAAATGTTCAGTATTTTTCTTTTATTAAATTTTAATAATTTGTTAAATAGGAGTAAAATGTTCGTAATGCCTTTCCCCTTAGATTTTTGTCTGAGAAACCGAAAAAAGGCATTAAATCTAAGAAATCGTTAAATCGGTTATATAAAGATTCGATTGTGCATAGTCTAGACAGAAGAGAAAAAAGCCCATTATAAGCCATAAAATTATTTAGCAACAACTTTGTGTCTGTCAGTATCGAAGTCTATAAAGAACACGAATTTTATATTCAAAAAAGCGAAATTGAGGCTTTGATAGGTAATCATTGTTGGAAATTTTATCATAATTTTGACTCTGAAGTTTCGAAAATTTTCTAAAAAGCTTTTTCCTCTGGCGAATTGGATTTTCTTGAAGCTGCTAATATTCACGAAGATTCGTGTTTAATTAATGACTTTAATTCCAATCCAGTCCTTCCTAACGCTTAAAATTCTATTAACTTAATTTTTCAAGTTTCGTTACTATTTCTGCTGACAGATGGAGCTACCTTCTCGTTCAGTTTACATAAAATAAATACAGTCGTGGCTTTCCCTTCGTTGTGTATTTACCAAGTTTTGCTCATGTATTGATTCTCGCCTCCGGGCGTGGTGTATTTAATAACACACACCTCTTGCTTAAAAAATTTTAATGCCCTCTGGTACAGTAGCTGAAGCCAGAAGTAAAGATATGATCCAAGATCTTTCGCTGCAGATTTCTTTGCTCCTGATGACCTTGCTCCTTTGACCTGTTTGCTATCGAAATCGGTTATTCTTGACTAGAATCTACGCCGAAAACAAGGTTCTAGCTTTGCTAATTTTAAATCGGTTATTCTTGACTAGAATCTACGCCGAAAACAAGGTTCTAGCTTTGCTAATTTTAAATCGGTTATTCTTGACTAGAATCTACGCCGAAAACAAGGTTCTAGCTTTGCTAATTTTAAATCGGTTATTCTTGACTAGAATCTACGCCGAAAACAAGGTTCTAGCTTTGCTAATTTTAAATCGGTTATTCTTGACTAGAATCTACGCCGAAAACAAGGTTCTAGCTTTGCTAATTTTATTTATATAGTATATTCACCACGTGAAGAAATTTGACCTCGCCTGTTAGAAAGGGAAGTTCATTTCATTAAGGGGAGATTCACAATGAAGCTTAACAAGGCCACGAATAAACAAATATGAAGCAATTAAAAACTGAACAGGAATCAAATCATTTACTGACCAAACCAGAACCAGCTTACATTTTATTTGAATGCATAGCTTTAATTGAACTCAGTGCTAATAGATGAGAAAACTCGATTTAGCCTAAATTGTAATGAGGTGGAAAGCTACGTTGCAAAATTTGCAGCAGATATTTTGGAGTTTCACACAGTTTCATATCGCCTAAAGACGTATTTTATTGAAATATGGCTTTCAACAAAGCGATTTTGTTGGAAATAAAGCAGATTCACGAACATTTCCATCTGCCTAAAATTAATTTATGATAATTGTATCTGCCTTATAGGAGAACGGTCATCGTATCATTCAAAATCCACAAGTTCATTGTTCACACTGCAAATTCGAATGCTCGACTCCGCAAATTCACTGTTCCAAGTGGAGCCCACCAACTGCTAAGCGTTAAAATCGCTGAACACTGGTGGTTCCGATCTGGGTTCGAATCCTGGCGAACGGGCTGGCTGCATGGGCGTTTTCGTGGTTTTCCTCATGGTAGCGTATGTACAAGTTAGTTTCCCTTAAAAAATCATCCGCGAAGGCATCCGTCCCTCTAGGCAGATAGCCTTTGTGTGCTTTGCCATTACAAACTAAACCAAACCAATATTCCAAATGTTCCACTCCGCAAATTCAATGTTCACACTCCATAAATTCAGTATTCTAAAAGGTTATTTGCCTAAGGGGGAGGGATCCGCTCATGGAGAACTTTCTAAGGAAAACTCGCGCGTATCTACGTTACACTTGTCAAAAACCACGTAAACGCCTATCGAGCCATCCTATTTGCTGAAATCGAATCAAAGCCGAATTATCAATGTCAAGCGACTTTACCGCTTCGCCGGTGGTAGGTTCTAAAGCATGAATAAAATCCGTGGTTGAGTTAACTGGTAAATCGGAGCATTGAGAAATTTGTAATAGATTTTAGTGAAAATACTATTAAGGAACAACCGAGATCTTAGAACTTCATTAAATATTTCTAAAATAAATAATAGTAACAATTTTTTTAACAATATATATCGCATGCTGCAATGATGAGTTTTTTAAATATATGCAGCGTGGAACAAACATTTAGATAGTTTGAAGTTTGATAAAGTTAATAATTATCTCAACACCTGCTGAAATTAAAGGCTTCTTTCTGTAATACACATTTATTTTTCTCATTCTATACTTTTAGATTTTTATTACTTTTACACGCTTCTAAAGAAAAATTCTTATAATAACCCATCAAAGAAAATAAAAACTTTTATTCTATAAACCATTTCATACAACATTCTGACACCTTTCCCTCGTAACGTTATTAGTATGAGGAAAATACTGGAATAAGAACCCAAATGTGCATTTATATATAGAGTTCATTTTTTTTTCATATTTTATTCTATTTGTTTTAAATAGTACAATGTTGATACTTTTTCCAGGAAATTAACAAGCATTTTTTATTTAGGCTGCAACTCATCATCGAATCGAAAGCTCAAAGCGACTTGAAATGTACCACACGAGTTCACTGGGTAGACAGAAGTCGGGAACATTCGCCAGCAGACTCCGCCATGACCCATGGGCCCAGATGTCGCCAATTGTGGAAACCTATAACCGAACTTGGACAGACAGAATGGGACAACATGGTTGCGAGTTTCGAGCCCAAGATTTCAAGCTGCAACCGGAGTTTTTTGATCCAGAGTTCATGGCATCTCCACCTCAACAAGTGTTAGATTATCTTGAGCGTCTTCAGAATTCAGTAACTTTTGCGCGTCATCGCTTGCGCAGCTGTTATCGTTACCAACCAACTTTAATCGATATCCCAGAAGACGATTATTATTACCAAGAACAGGAGAGCAAGAAATCGCAGTCTAAAGAAGTACGAAGAACACCGGATGGAGGCTCAGCTTCATCAATGGGTTCATTGATAGAATATGAACAAAAGGACAATATAGAGAAATTAGAAGCTCCTAAAATTCCACCAAGAAAGCCAAAACGCAAAGCACCGAAAGATCCCCAAAGTGAACCAAAACAGAACTCTGAGCAAGAGCAGAAAGATATCCAGAATGCAATGAATACATTAAACGATACACTTGATGCCTTAGAATTCGATATTTACAATCAAGATATGTTACAGCCGTCGTCTGAATGTGAGCAAGTAAGTGTGAGTGCACCAAACTCCAATAATATAGACACGGACGATTTCGATTCTTCGTCTTGTAGTTCTCTATCCGCAGTTACAGTTTTAGGCAAACCTGCAAAGAAACAAGCCGATTTGATATCAAACGGAAGTTTAAGTGTTGAGAACAATTTGTCCGAAGAATTTAGTACGTTTAGCAATTCGACATTTAATATGAACGAAAGCATGGCTGGTCTGTTTCACGATGGCAATAAAGTGGATAGTGTAGAAAAGTCAACTGAAAACTGTGACAATCCTACTGTAGAAAACGAAATAGTTGAACAAAATGATAATGAAGCCCAAACAGAACAAAATTCCAAAGAAGACAAAGGAACTAACACTCATTCAGATAAGTGCCATGATAATGGCTGTTGTCCTGCTGTTATTGTTTCCGTAGACGAAAAGCATGAAAATGGCGATGGAGAAGAAGCAATCCCAAATGGGCATATGCTCTGCAAGTCATCGTCAAATGAAAGTATGACAACAATTTCAACAGAAATGACAACAGATTCTTTGGATTCTCGACCATCATCGCCAAATCATCCAAGTCCCACGCCAAGCTTGGTAGAAATGTGGATCAATAGGCTGGTTCAGAATTCAGTTCCTTACTCCAGAACACGTCGGAAATGCAAGAAACTTGCACTCCCTGAAGATGAAATCGAGAACTGGGAGCATGTGTGTCAGAAACACAAGGACTCTTGTCCTATGCACGACTTAAATGACTCAGAACCAAACATAATAGACAAATTAGCACATTATGGATCAAAAACAATGGCCGGCTGTGATGTCGCAGGATATTTCCAGTCTTTAAAACAAGATGTCTTGAAAGAACATTTAAAATCATGGCTTCACTCTAATAGTCAATCTAAACGACAAAAAGGATTTTCGATAAATTACAACGGGAATGAAAACTCGCATAAACGACCTCTTGTACCGAATGGTCATGACCCAAAATTGCTAAATGAGAATGGGTTAAATGCAGCTTGGTCTACCTTCAGTGCCTTGAATGGTACTGAAACTCCCTTAGCATCATATAAAGACGCGAACTGTGCGAATCAAAATTCAGTAACTTCTGACATCAGTGACTCTTTGGAACAAAACTCAAGTGATGCAAATGTTTTCAATGGTACTCATGAGTAAAAGGATATATGAATCAGAACTTCAGTTACGAAGAGTTGTGAAAATTTTATTTTTGAAAACAAAATCATAGATTTTATAAAATCTACGAACAAATTTTCTAATGTTATGTAATGTTTAAAATATCCAATTTTCTTTAATAAATTTTTTTTTTATTTATTGTAGTTCAACGCAAAATAATAAGTAACAGAAACGATACAAAGAGCAAAATACAAACAAGTAACAAGAGCCTACATAAAACAATTATTAAATTTTTTCCGTGTTCACAAAGGGTTTTAATATGGGGTTATGAAGTATTTTAAAGATGGCTGAGTCTCTTTTAACTCCATAAAAATAGTTGGAGGCTCGGTGGCGCAGTAGCTAGCGCGTCGCACAGCAGCACCGCAAGTTCGGGGTTGGATCCCCGGGTTGCACATAAGCATTCCGTTCCGCGCCACGCGCATAAGAAAAAATCCCTACTTGTGATTGGACATTCTTTCCGGTGACATAATTTTCTCTCGCGTAATGACGTTTAGACGGGATTCTTGCGGTTTTGTTTTCGATGAATGACAAGGAAGAGTAAAAATTATCGTT
Organism: Stegodyphus dumicola; assembly: GCF_044657685.1. Classification (NCBI taxonomy): domain Eukaryota; kingdom Metazoa; phylum Arthropoda; class Arachnida; order Araneae; family Eresidae; genus Stegodyphus; species Stegodyphus dumicola. The sequence goes on along the minus strand of NC_140775.1, from coordinate 7,740,610 downwards.
TGTTTTCTTTGAAACGAAAAAAATTAGCTGCAGCCTTCTGAAGGAATTATAAAATGTTAAAATCTTTCAAAGATGCTGTCAATATCAGGAGCAAACTTAATGTTACGACAAAGTTAAAGATGCTGTCAATATCAGGAGCAAACTTAATGTTACGACAAAGTTAAAGATGCTGTCAATATCAGGAGCAAACTTAATGTTACGACAAAGTTAAAGATGCTGTCAATATCAGGAGCAAACTTAAGCGTTCATTTATCGCGCAAGTATATTACGTTACTATTATTATTACGATTATTGCAATTTTGTTACATTTTATTACTTTCACATTGCAGAAAATATTTCCTTTGCAAATGTTACGTTATTTCCATGTTAATGTCCATGTCATTTCTAATCTTCTATTGCCTTAAATGAAAGAAATATGTGCATTTAGTATCTTCGCTGAATTTAACACACGTGTATAAAAAGAAACGAAATTTTTCTGACAAACACTATTTTTATGCAAAGGTAGAAAAGATGTTACACATTAAAAAAGGGGCAATATTCATAATATAACATTATTAAATTTAAAATAAGTATCTCTGTTTCAAATCTATATTAGTTTAACTTCAGAAATAAATTTTGTGAATTTACTCTGTACTGTGTTAGCTCCCAACGTCGTTTTTCCTGTTTCCCAAAAGTGATTTGTCTCATGCTTTCGAAGATTGCATCTGCAGAGAATGGACATATAATGAACATGAAATAATGAATTAATAATCTCAGTGCTTTTAAAATGAAGGGTTTTAAACTAATACATTCATTAAAAATCTCTGCACTTAATACACATTTACGAAGTTAGCACAAGAAGAAATCATATTTTTTTTCCTTTGGGGGAAAACATTTTTTATATTAAACTTACCACACTACAGCGTCGTAAGTGTAATCTCGTAGCGACAAAAATACAACGCACGTAATAATCTTTTCTGTACTGTTATCAAAATGTTAACAAAGGGTATGGAGGTGTACCCTCGAGCCTAGGAAAAGTCAAGACGTTCCTAAGCGCAGAGGAAATGACGTCATCGGAAACCATATCCCATCACGAGGAGGGATTTTTCCACATGTGCGTGGCGCGGTACAGAATTCTTATATGCCCAGGGCTTGGCAAGGTTGATTCAGCCTTTCGTCCATTGAGAGAGTCGATAAAATGATTACCAAGTTCTCTTGGGGACTAAATACCGCGGGGAGGGGGGGCATGCGACAAGCTGATCACTTTCCCAGGACATATGCTCATGCCTTGTAGGGCCCGGGATCAGAAAAGCATATTTCGGGGCACTGCAGGCCATGGCCCACTAGGGCTACAGCGCCTTTGAGTTCAGTTTATAAAAATAGTCGAATACTTTAACTTTCATAATAATACTTTTATAATTTTTTTAACTAAAAACTCTAGAAATTGAATATTATGATCCTAGAGACAAATATACAAATTTAAAAAAAATCTACTCTTGCCCATTGTTTTGTGGGTGGTGGTCGCACTGGGAAACCACCGCGCGTCTAGAACTTTGAAACTTACCTAAGTAGTAGGAAAAAAAAAACTTGCCTTTTTCAATGCGCGTTTCCAAAAAAAAAGACGAAATTTACAAATTAAAAAAAAAATGCATGTAAGAATTGCATAATATATATATTTCTTACATTATTTTACAAACTAAATCGTCAGAAAAAATTAAAAAATAAACGTTTATATAATTTTTCTATCGCAGTGAAAGTATAAGTACCTACATAATAAGGACGTTTGGCTACATGGATTCAAAAACTCAGTAAAATAAGGATAAAAAAAGACTTTTTTTTTTTTTTTTTTTTAAATTTCAAAGAACAAATTTTTTTGTGACACTGTTCAAAGCATCTTTTGTCTTTTTGGTACATGCATAAACCCACATTGTACGTTTCGCACGTGTGTCTTCTATAATGTTTCTTCCTTGTGCTACAAAATGTACACTGATTGGATATAAATTTCACTGGTATATCTCCAGCGTTTAGCTTCTTTTCATCTGGCACATGGAATTTGTGGTTTTTTTATGTTAATGGGAGGAGGGCTTGGTCTTTTTGGCTTTGGTACGGATCATTCGTTTCCCCATTCATACTTATTTTATTCGTATTTCTTCTCAAAATATTCAGAAAATATTTTTAATTTAAATAAAACTTTACACGATTTCTATTTTTAATTACAGCAAAGTATATTTACTTTAAATTTAAACCACAAGAAATAATTTATAAAATCACAATATTAGCTTGGGGAGCAAGTGTGTTGAGGTCAGAGAAAAGTCTCTGGAAAAGAAAGACCTTTTTACTATGCAAGTGCATCTATTGTTTAGTAATAAAATTACTCATTAATAACTAATTTCAAAACCCCTTATATATATCCGGGTAAAAATAAACATTCCTATTTGAGAAGGCAAACGCCATTGGGAAGAGCAGTGATTTCAAGGCGCGACCACCGTGCCTTTTGTATTGCAGCGACACAATGCTCTAGTGGGGCAGTGGTCGCGCGCTGAAACCACAAAGAAAATGCCATACATATAGAGGGTTTATTTTATAAATGCAGTTTAATTATTGCTAGTTTTTATTGTTTATGATAGAAATCATGATGTGCGATGAATAACTTTTGAAATTTAAAGTTGTTTATATTAATAAAAGGAAGTTATTTTGTCTCATTGAAAACGAATTTTAAAAGAGATCCGATTTGAAGTACTAAGACCTAAAACATTTATGATTCTGTAGTCATTTCGTGTTATTTAGAGGTAAAAGATCAGTAATCAATTGATTTTCACTCAAAAATTTCGGAAGGAAGAGGAGAAAAAAATTCGAAAATTGGTGGTTTCAGGGCGCAACCACCGCGCGTCAAAGGGTTAAAAGTTCTAATTTCATTTGAACTGATTTATTCATTTGAACTGGTAGTGCATATTATTATCAATTTGAGTTGACAAACCTCAGTGTTTTAGTACATTATGAAGGATATAGGCATGCAGACTTAGGAGTCGGGCAATCAGTAACCCTAAATCATTGTTGCAATTCGCTAATGCATTAGCAAGTCTTTATTAGAGGTAGCTTTGTAACAGACGCATCTTTTGTATTGCAGCGAAATAGTAATAGTCGGCGGAACTTAAGGCAAGACAGTTGGATAATACAATAATTTCAGTAGTAAGATTAACGCGCAAGTTAAGGCTTACTTTGACACGATTCCACAGGAAAATGTCAAGACGCGTGGTAGAAACCATCCTGTACTGTATCGAAGAGTGCATCCTTGTAGAGGGAGGACTTTTAAAAGGCTATTACTTTCAAAGTTCACCGATGTCTTATCCATATTATGCACTGAAGCAAACACTTATCTCTATACTGTTATTTCGCAAACGCATCAACTTGCTACAAGCACTTGCCATATTTCTGTTATTTGAAATATAGTATATGTGTTACCTTACAGTATATTATCTCTAAACTGCGGTATTTTATGCATTCTGAGCGAAGCTACAGATTACAGCAACTAACTACTGATGTACTTTCATTGCTTATTTAACATTAACTTTTCTGGAGGTTCCACAAAACAATTATACTTCAAGGGAGTCAACAAAAGTAGCTGCCATCACCTTAAACTTTAACCGAGTTATTAATAGCTACAAAATTTGAAAATAACTTTTCTATAACGCCCGAATTGGATAACGATAGAACCATTAGTCTTGCAGAGGAACCAAGCTCAGTTCACAACATAATTCTGACGGTGGCGCCTGTTCAAACTTTCACAAAACTGGTTGATTAAACAAAGATTGCGAAGGCTGTGCCTTTCTGGAAATTGACTAATATTGTATCCCTAATATTAATACTCAAAGAACATACCTTGCATCAGCATTTGTAGGAAATTCTCCGATTTTTATCTTTAGGTTCATCAGAAAGTTATTGCATGGGCTTGAATTTCCTTCAGAAAGAACCTGGCAGATATCTTCTACCAGAAGATACCTGTATCCGATCACTTTCGAAATTAACAGTTATAAAAAACCCCGAGATAAACTAAAGGTTGCTTTCGCCAGATTTGCAACGGTTAATTAAAACACCAGGCAATTTGTTGACTAAAACCCTTGGTTGGTGATATTTCAGTTACTTGGAAATTTGTTTTTGACCTCAACTCGATATTTTAGTTTTAAATATTTCGATAATATTAACCAAAATGTTGATCACCATAGTATTTTTTATGTTTTCACGCACAAACTGAAGGAATTTCTCATATTTGATAACGGTATCCGAATATTATTCGGGATCACAGTCTACTAGTACAGAAATATAAGTTGGTACAGAAATTAACGATACGATTTTAGAATACCAATATCGATCATTATAAAATACTTGTGCTTGAGATAACAGGAAGTGGAAGAGGTAATAAATGATCTGAATCGAAATGAAAATCTTTCAAGCGGGATTGAAAAGTTATGTGAAAGGCTGAAACCTTGAAATTTATAGAATTATAATCAAAGTAAAAGAAACCCATAGTACAAGGTTCAATTTATTTCACTTTGAAAACTTGCGCTTCCTTTTGCAAATCATCAAACTGGAATATCGTAAACTCCGCTAGTGATATCGGAATAATTTCCGACGTGGCGATTTACTGAACGACTGACTAACTTACTGGATTACAATAAAGTGCAGTAGAACCATGTGCTTAAGCGAAAGAAACTGCCGCAAATTCTCGTTACACATGGCTCAAGGGACGACTCTTCCTAGTTTTCGCGTTTTTCACAGAGTTACGTGGCCGAGTACTTTATGACTTGGCTACTGGCGTGTCCATTTAATTATGATAAATACACTGGGGCCCAATTTGCCTTTCGGGACGGGTACCTCATTGCAAAATTAAGGGAAACCAGTTCGTATTTACTTCATATTCGAGAATCTGAAACAAACATATGCAGGTAAGTCGTTCATGCGCTGCGATCAAGAGTCTGTTCACCATTCATTGTTTCTTCGCTATTGCTAAAATGAGTCAAAAGAAACTGGCAAAGTATCAGAGACGAAACTAAATTTTTCGACCTCTTGAAGGAATTACGCACAAACGTCATGCATTTTCATTTAAACAAAAGAAAACTTCAAACAGAGCCTCAGTGGCGCAGTGGCTAGCGTGTCGTCCAGCAGAACCATAGATCATTCCTTGCCACGATGAATTGTGTGGGCTTGTGCTGACGTTACTTTCAGGCAAGTGAGATAAGTCACACCAGCTTCTCACTCCTGAAGCATAAACACTTATCAAGAAGAGTTCGGTGGTTTCACAGCTTCAGAAGGTCAACCACAAGGCGGCCCAAAAACATACGTACATAAGAAACCTCGAATAAGATTTCCTTTCCTGGTAGATGGGTTGTAACTGTTTCAATTACATAACCGCTACAGTCATCTGACAAATTCGATGGGCTTTCTCTTCTGTAACTGATGTTTACAAAGTATATGCTACAAATATTGAAGACCTCCATGATTAACAAGCGTGTCCTAGGGAATTAAATATGAAACGGACTATCTTAATATTCTCAATTATCATAAAAGAGTCATGCGTCATTCGCATGCGACATTTCAGTCATGCGACATTTCATGAGTCATGCTCATTCTGTCATCAGAGTCATAGTCACAAATGGATACTAGACAATACTGTACCATTTCATTTCGTTCATCAGGAAACCACAGAATGAGCAGCTGATTCGTTTGAAAGATGACCTTTTACACTCATTTACCGCCTTTATTAAAAACATTTCTTTGGATACAAAATTTTATATAGTGGTGATATAATTAAATAAAATTTTAACAAATATAACAAATAATGTTAGGTAAGTTTTACATTTCTATCACCACTATTACATTTTCATCGCTATTACCACTATATAAAATGTTGTATCGAAACAAATTATTTTAAATAAAAGCCGCTAAATTTACCGCTTTTAATATAACAACGTTAGAATTTTACACTTTACAAAGAACGTTACACTGTTACGAAGAATGTTACATTTTCGAGACATTTCTGTGCAGTGTAAAATTTTGTTACAGGTACCACATACATGTTATGAAGGATTTTGACACTAAAAGTTTTGACAAATTAAAGCACTTTTTAGAATATTTTACCAAGAGTAAGGAAAAGTTGATGAAGCAGAATTGTTAGTGGATACTTTTGACATAAGGTACGAGATTCTGAAAAGATTTTACAATTCTGAGAAAGTATTTTGCAAATTCTGAGAAAATTCAACAATTTGGAGAAATTATTTAACAAAATTAAATACCATTATAAAAATGGAAATAAGATAAACTAATGGAATATTGCTAAAGTAAATCATTCAGATTATAAGACTGTCAGACAAGTGAGATAAGTCACTAACTCCAGAAGCAGAAACACCCATCAAGACGAGTACGTTGAACGATCGTTTCACAGCTTCAAAGGGTCAACCACGACCAAACCAAAACGAGGCATAAGAAACATTGAATGAAATTTCCTTTCCTGGTAGGTGGGTTGGAGCTGTTTCAATTAACCTTCAATTAATGGGGAAAAGATAAGCCACTTTCATGACTCCGACTTACATTAATATCTAAAAAATTATAAATAAAAACGAGAATTATTCTGATTTTAGATTGCTCCCGTTTATAATAAGATAGTTCATTAGAGTGAAGTTTCTGGCGAAGAGATTTATTTCCGAGAATCTGCTGAAATAATTCAGTAGCATTGTTTGTTGTATAGGCCAAAAATGTGGATCTTGGGTTATATGAAACCATTAGTGGTCTAATGCACCTGGTAAGCCACAAATGCAACTGTGTTATGTAGCCCAAAACGAAATAAGTAGGCCACAGAAGGTCCATGAGCTGTCAGAAGATAAGTCACTGCACTATTTGTAGAAACTAATTTACGTGAGAGGATGGGTAAAAATATAACTGTGCTTCCAGTAACTTCTTGTGGCCATAAAAATGTCTGTTGTGACATAAGATCTTTTTCTAAATGAGATTTTAAGTAAGAAATTGGATCAGGCAAGGAAATAATTGATGTTAAAACACTGTTTGAAGCTTCTTGTGCTAGCTGATCAGCGATCTGATTGCTGACAATACCAACATGTCCAATAAAATTTTGCTTTTGTACCTGTTGGAAAGTTGCGTTAACAGATACTGAATATCTTACTAATAGAGACAGACTTTGCCCTACTATAGCTTGAAGACTCGAAACATTGTCAGATATTATACTATAGAGAACATTTTCGCAAATTGAATTACCTCGACTTGCCAATAGTTCTGCCTGGAAGATGGATGGAAGATGGAATTTGAATTGTTTAATTTTGCTTTTCAGGTTTTAATTTTCATTCCATTGTAAAGAGTGCAAAAGACACTAAAACGTGGGTACTTGCAAACTGGCTACAGTGTTTGATAACATGTTTGCAGCATTTTAAAATATTTTAGTAACTTATGAGCATTACTTCACGGTACTCTTTCGCAGGGCAAAATCAAGATAGCTTCATTAGCCCTCAACATATGCTTTATGCTAAAAATTTAAAGACTCCAGCATTAAGAAATATAATTTTATTACATTTTAGAAACCAAATAGGCAATACTTTAAATTCACAAAATAAATCGCAGACAAAGTATATACAATAAACAGGTTTATACAATTATCGCAGATAAGCAAATCTATAAATTAAGTATTTTCAGGTCTAGTCCATCAGGAAACAACCGTGCACTGTCGGAGGCAAGTGAACATCACGAGGCACAACCGCTCTTCCCAATTCTTTGAAGGTTTTAGCGTCCAGCACTAACAAGAAATCGGGAGAATCGTGGTCAACATCGAGCACCACAGATAAAAGGACACCTGAAAGAAGAAGAATTCGTACATGATTTCTAGTTAAAATTACAAAAAAAATCCTTTAAAAGCAAGTTTGTTGAGAGAACATAAACATGCCATTTAAAAACTAAAAGGGCAAAACAGTAGTTTTATGCTTGGCCTAAATTAGGCTTCGGCAACCTATCCACCACGATCACCAAGACTCATTTCATAATTTCCAAAAATAATGCACAATATATAGAGAAAATTAATTATACATTAGACGAACACTTAAACATATAAAAATTAAATCAAAAGTTTTCAGAAGTGAATATGAATTTTTATTTAAAAAATAAAGATTTTTAACAGTTTGAAGGAAAAGTTTCGGCAACACCATCCATCATTCACACGTCCAAAAAATTGACCGACATTTTTTCCGCATTCCGTTCAACTTATGAATGTGAGCAAATATTTTCACACGTGAAATTTATTTTAAATAACAGAAAACAGAAACAGCTTAAATACCAAAAACTCATATTCTTAAGACAACTGACTATACGCCGGACTTCACTAAACTGACGTCACAAGTTCAGCATCGGGGAGTCACCGATGTAGAAGAGATAAAGTTCATTCAATTATGTTTTTATAACAATTAGAATTATAATTTTATAAATTTTAAACTGTATTGTAATTATTTTCTCGAAGAAATTTGCCATATTTTTCACCAAGAAAGGTTGCTCTAAACGAAAATACTACCGACCCAAAACGTTTTCTTAACACATTTTGGTCCATTTAGACCCGCAGCCAGAAAAAGTTGCGGATGCCTGGTTTAGACCTACTGACAATGATATAACGTGGTAAACTTATTTCCTTGAAATTTTAAGGTTTCTACTTTAATTACAATTCTCATTGGATTTCAAGAATTGAGGAAATTAGCAATTAAGAAAGTTATTAAATAATTAAGGTCAGGTAAAATTAAAGTTTGCAAAACCAGAGTTAAAATTAAATAATTAAACTTTGTACGAGCTCTGAAGGAAACGTAAAATTCATAGCACCTAACTTACCATCATCTTCCACAGTGGAACCGGGTCTTGGGACATAGATAATCTCACCAGGATACATCGTGTCCTTTTCTCGCCAAACAGTCATCTCGCCCGTAAATGTGTCTAATTTTACGAGCTGAAACAAAAGGTCATTATTAACAGAACCAAATCTACAGTTCATGGAGATTTTTAAGAGTTTAACGGTAAAATTAAAATAGGAGTCGCATAAAATATACAAGCCTGAGAATTATACACTGAATAACTATCTTAATTATCTTACATACAGTATCACGGATGAATCACCAGTTTTCAGGGCTAAATAACCAAGCTAGTACCCAACTATCTTACAGGAGCCTAAATATGACGCCATTTCAGTATTTTGCGATACTAATGTTTAACACTTTCGGCCTTTTTGGTGGCATTTTCCATCTTCATACGTAGAAGTCTGTCATAAATAATAGAAACTTATTCACCAATCATTATAGTCCCCAGATCTCCTCTAGCGGCTTATGCGAATTATTTTCGCATTGTGTCTACCTTGAGACCTGACGGTGGAACTGTGCTCAACATCGTAGTTTCTACACCTCAAGTACAAACATAATGTTATGAATTTTGCACATATATACATAACTGTAGTATTTTGCATAATGTAAAATGAAATGCTTAAAAAAGCGAAGCTCTGCCGGAACAATGAGGTTACAGGGGCTAGTCTAATACTGAAGTACATTGCTATCTAGCTAAACTGGCAATGATATTGGCGACTAATACCTGTCCCCAAATTTGGTGAGAAATCGCCAAAAGTTTCTAGATTTGGCGGCCATTCGGTTCAGTCCCCGCACAAGTGCAATTAGTACTGTAATTAAATAACTAATTGATCCCAATATGTAACAGTACCCGGCCCTTGTATGTAACTGTATACGCTTTTCAGTAGTTTCGAGAAATGGAAAGTACAAGAGATTTTTCGGTGGCCTAGGAAAAAACCAACTGTAACTGTTTGTATACCTGCCCCGTTAACTGAACATTACAGGGACTGACAAGTCAGTTAAAAGCCACCCGAAGATGGTTGTATTCACTCCTGTTGAGCCACAGGGACCCACATCCCCAGAGACATCAACAAATTAAGGCTCTCTGTAAGGCTCACAGCTAAACACTGGCCAGTCAAGACCACCGTCCCAGCTTAACAAGATGGGGAGACCAAGATGGGGTGGGCATTGAAAACTTGGAGCTTGACTGTCCGTTGATTGACGCTACCTGCCCGTACTACTCGGACAGCCCCTCCCTTCAGACTTTACACCGAATACCGAGAACGGCAGTGACTGGACGCTCAATGGCTCACAGGTGACATTCGGCTACCGACATCCTAGTTACCGGGGACTTAACGTCACCCGGCGCGTGAGAGATGGAGATGAGCCCCACTACTCCACGGACCATCGGGAGCCGCCAAGTTCTTAAATATTGTACCTGCGTGGCCGTTACAGTGGAATACTTCTGAAAAGAAAAGTCGTTATTTGAAACACTTGGAATTGACTAAGAAAAATAATATTAGCTTCAATGATTTTGACATTAAGCAGTTTCCCATTGGACATGGGCCTTTCCCGGGACATGGATACTTCGATAGGTTTAAGATACAGGACGACAATAAATGTAAACTATGTGGTCTGTTTGGTGATGCGAAGCACTTCCTCGAGGTCCGTCCCAACTTTAATAGCTTAAGAAAGAATAAAAAGTCTATTTTGAAAATCCCTTTTAATGCTATAAAGATTTTGCACAATTATGTAAATCTGTTATAAAAATTATTAACGGTGAGCGCCAGGAAGTGGAAATCGGTATGAGTTTTGCTTTTTATTGCCATCACTATTTGGTCTATTTTACCATTGTGTTTGTTGCTTTTTTTTTTTCCTTGGTCGTCTTAGGTGTCTGCATTTATCTAAATGTTTGTATCTAAATGTTTTTCTTCACTTTTATGTTTTTCATTATTATTAACACGATTATTTTCATTTAGTTCACTTATTATCTTTTGTTGAAATGGATGTGGCCTGTTATGACCATGAGACCAACTTGTTTGGTTAGGTGGGTCGGGCTGCTCCCACTACCGATAATGATACTCCCGTAGCCAAGGCTACCTAGGTACACATCCTAGCCAGTAGCTTCGCAGAGTACTCTACATCGACCCTGGTGGGGGGGGACTAAGCCCGAAGAGATCAGTTCTCAGTTTTTAGTTCAGAGGAGTCAAAGCATTAAGATTTGGTGCAAACTTCGCTCTTTGGATGCAGTCTGCATTGTGTTGTGTTTAAGATTATTAGTACCTTGAAGTGGTAACTACTGATTGCGCTCTGTTATATTGAAACACCCATAAATACGTTGTGGACATTTTGCATTTAAAAAAATCCAGAGGTAAAAGTTAAATATAAATGAACAGCGTCATTTAAATTTTTGGTGAAAGAGCCACTCTCTTGCTATTAGATTGATTCCGACTATTACTGAACATACAATACAATACAATACAATACCATTAACTGGATCTTGCGTTGTGACGAAAGGGATTCGTTCGTAGATTTTGAATGGACTACGAATTTATGTACCAAGTTGGACCGGAATACATTCAGTGTTGAAACATAGTTTATAAGTTTCTTTTCTTTTTTTTTTTTTTTTTTTTTTACAGATATTTAATTTTAGCTCTGCCCTCGTTCATTTCTTGTTTGTGTTAATATTTAGTTTATACAGCCCTAATTTTGCACACATGCCTTTTTGCCTATTTATAAACTTGTTTTGCAAGCCATTGTATCCCAAACCTAAAATAGTTCAATTTCTTTGAAACCTGATACGTAATTCATAATAAGCATATTTTATATAGACATTTAATGCTCTCTGCTGCTAAATGTTTTGCCAAAGCTTTACAACTAAACACAGATGATTTTAATTTCCTCCTTAAAAGAAAATTAAAACCATACCTATAATAATCATTTTAGTAAAATATTGATTTGAGTAATTGAAATAAGGGTAGGGCTATAGAGACTTATCTTAAATATTTAATTTGAATTCTGACGATTTTAAAATTCTAAAACTATGCACAGCATTTTTAAAAATGTGAGGATAAAATTTCTGTAAATAGCAGCAGTAATATATTAGCATTAAAATTCTACAATTAAAATCCATCTCGCATTTAAACTGAAATTTAGATAATCATTTCTATTTCATAAGAGTATTTAACGATGCACGAAAAGACAAAATTGTTGAATTGTATTTAGAATGTTTAAGTCACAAGACTCATAACAGCTGTAGCAAGGAACAAACATGGCTTTTAACTGTGAAGGATCTCGATGAAGTCACTCCTAGCTAGCAAGTAGCAACAATACCTGATGATTTATTCTAATAGTCTGGTTTTCCCCTTAGGTTTACTTATACCTATATCAAATTGCTCAAGCAACAATCACAGTCTTGCAGCACTGCGGACACCATCCAGAAATGCACTTTATCACCAAAAATCCTTAGAAATCCGATGCCTGTAAGTCCTGGACTGTATATATTGCAGAGGAGTGGGCTCTTTTTATGGTAGTTGCAGGTGACAGCTAAATACAACACAATGCACTTCCTTTGTTTGGAAGCATATTCATCCCTGAAAGTTTCGTAGCGATTGTAATCGTGAAATCCGACAACGTCCTTTCCAAGTTATTCAGCGAATATCGGATTAAAATCTGAAAGCTAACTTTCATATAGGAAAGCCAGTTTGAAGCTGTATTTCAGGAAGAAATTTTGCATTAAGAAAAGAAATGGGAGACACTTAGGTTATACTTTGCAATATGCAATTAAGGTTCAATAATGCATCAAGATTTTCCTTAAAGAATAACATTTAGAACAAACATTGATTTTGTAAAAATGTTAACCTTCAACACATAACGGTTTCTCTTAAATAAATCCAAATGCGTTAGCCAGTTAAAAACAAACGCAGGAACGGGTTTTATAAGGACTAAGATTATTTTATTCATTTCAATATTAAACAGAAAACATTAAAAAATACCGAATTCCTGTATTTTCCGGTTTCAAAAACTCCGCTTCCGTACACATATCGGTACTTCCTCGTGTTGAACATGGAATAGTTGATCGTCGGCATTTCAAAACCTGAAAGAAAACGCATTTTAGCAAGTTAAGATATTTGAACTGGGCTGTCAGCTGGCATACACCTCCCAACTAAAAGCAAATTTAATAAACACGTTGATATTTCAAACTAACTTTACCAAGTTCATGAAGGTTTTTACATTAGATTCAACGAAGCCAAGTAACAGCTTTCCTCGCCAGGTTCCCACAAACTTCATTGAGCTGTCATCCCTATTAAGTCCCATTTCAAAGATCCAAAACATCAGTTACGCGAATTTAATCAGTTTCTTACTTTGAAGAGTAACTTCCGCTTATTGAGTCATTTTGAGTTTTGCTTTTATTACATTTGAAACGAAATACGTAATTGAAGATAAGGATTTATTCTTTTTCCGCAGAAAATACAATTCGAGATAAATATTTGTGAAACATGGGTTACTGCGTTATTCCCACAAAACTCGTGACCGACAGTGATAGATTATTTGAATATGGAAAAGCACACGAGGGTTATTTACCTAAAAGAAAGATGTTTTTATGGAGAACCGATTCATGTCAGAGTTAGACTCTTGGAAAACCAGCCATGCAGCCAGCATTTGCCCGTGTTCAAACCTAAGTCGAACTACCAGCATTTAGCGGTCTTAATTATTCTGCCTCTGGTAAGAGCAACAAGCAGATATATTACCTCACCGTTAGGTATGAATGACAAGTTAATTCAGTACCTCTGAGAAACAAATATTCCTTCTTGGGAAGTAAGATGCCTATATGAATCCACGTATTTTAGGCCGAAATTTGAATTCAAAATAAGGTTTAAGATGACCAAAATTTAAAAGGAATAAACTTATAAAATTGTTTCTGAGCATTCATAATTAAACAGAAATCTTCATTTCTTTTTAAGTATGCACTTTGATGGAACATCGTATGCAACAATCAGGCTCACCAAGATATCCATTTGCGTCAGATGACAGTAGAAACCGCGATTTCAATTTACATATAGAATTTAAGTTCCCTAGCTTACATTTCTAGCAAAAAACAGTGTTTGATATGAAGATAACCAAAAGTCATTAACAAGTCAAATCTGAATCTCACTTAACACAGGATTAACTTTGCTCAAAACGTTTTCCAGGTTGACAGCAAAAAACTTAATGTTTGACACGAAAGTAACTAAAAATCATTAACAAGTTCTAAATTATATTAAGTGAAATTATAATTTAATATTAAAAAATTAAGAATTACTTTATAACAAACATTAGAAACGAGCTTTACTTTCAACAACGCTCATTTGAAAGCGCTCAAGAAATACTCAGACTTTCTTTTACAAGAAAGGAAATTGTCACCAACTTGCAGAAATATTCAAAGCTGCTAATACTTCTTAAAACATTTCTAGAAGCTGATATCAATCTCTTAACTGAAAATTGAGATTATGAACTTTAAAACTAGCATTAAGTTCTGTTTAAATTAAAATGGATTTAATCCACAACAAAAATGAATGTGCTTGATATTCAAACTTCCAATGTCAGTGGAGAAAGAACAAAACTCCACAAGCATGATACTCTAATGATTTCTTTTCAGAACTGAATAGAAGTTATCCGGGAATTGTAAATATGAACTAAATGAAAAATGCACTGCTTAATGAACTAATCATACATAAAACCATTAAATTCCTGCCTCTTAATCGTAAGTACATACACTACCAATAGATGGCAGCACTATGTACTCCGTGAATGCATATATACAGACTCTCTAAAAGTTTCTCAAATAGGCTACAGATGGCAGCACCAACCATCAATCTGGCATTTAAGATGCATTTAATTATGTTCAAAATAGTCGAAGAATTATCTTTAATACATATGCATTTTTAGTGAATAAAAATTTAGCCTTATGGTCCAGACTAAAAATGTATTATAGAGTAAGCAACACATTACCACTTTCGCCTTTGTTTTCTGCTTGTAAAAATACCACATCTTTATCTTGTCTAACAGCTGTGGCTTCAGTGTTCTTCAAAGTAACCAAATTTTCTCCCTTTTTGCCATCCTGAAGAGAAAAAAAATAATGTTTTTAACTTCAATATTCTTTATTTCATAACGCTCATTTAGCATTAGTATCAATCTTGAAAAATCTGAACTAGAAATATGGCAATAAATTTCAGGTTTTAAACAAGGCTAACATGAGTGACACAGTAAAATGTCATTACTGAAGCTTATTGAGCCAGAAAAATGTAACCCATGGTGCTTATCTCTTCTAAAAATAACCCCTTTCAGTAAACGTTTCCGAGAATTTTTCCGATACATTTCGCATAAAACATGCTGCAGAAGACATTTGGAACTCATTTTCTTTAAGAGAAAGTAGGTCCATTTTTTCCTTATACACATAAAACACGCATTTTCAATTCCAAAACTTTATTGAATTTATATTAGTTATCAGAACACATTAAACTAGTGGTCACCCTTCTTTTCCTGTCCCCTTCTCAGCTGTATACCGATGTTAATTCTGACCCCTTTCACCACAAAGTTTCTTGAGCTGTATACATAATTAGATGAACTTAAAATTTCTATAGCATACTAGAAAAGGTATGCTATAGAAACCTTAAGTTTAATTATAGCATACTAGAATAGGTATGCTATAACTAAATTTAAGGTTCACTTTATTTCGTAAATGTTAAAACATTTAAATGCATGTAACTGTATTACCATTAAGGACTGCATACTTTCTGGAAAATGGGATCAAATTATTTTTATAGGCTTATAATGTCACTAATACAAATTGCGAATCTACAGAAATAAGCATTTGCTAGAGATGGGTACTAACTATAAATGTCAAAACTAGACCGGCTTTCAAGCAAACTTTTAGAAGCCTTGACTAAATATTTTCACAATTGGCACTGGACTAAGAGCCAGTTTATGTAATTACGCCAAAGCTTCGAGGACTATCTGCCTAAGGAAGGGGGGATACCTTCGTGGAAAACTTTGAGGGGAAATTGGCTTGGATACAAGTTGCCCATGCAGCCAGCAGGTTCACGGGATTCGAACCGCGAGCCTAACTACCAGTGTTCAGCGACTTTACCGCTCAGCCACTCGTGGGCGGAATATATGCCAATACTCTTAGCATTCGTATAATATGTGTTATCACTTTAATTCTATGCGCAGACTTCAGGGCATAAAACTGAACGGTACTTGTCTTCTGCAACGGACTTGACGAGAATGTTAAATTGGCGCTTGTTAGTTACATTTGGCGAATGATCGTGCACTAATAGCTAAAGGCCAGGGGAGATGGGCTGATTCGTTCATTAGAATTTTTTTTTTTTTTTTTTTTTCATTTCTGGTAGTTCTTATCCCAAAGCAAATACGGATATGAAAGGAAGATTACTGGTTTTCATAATGTAAATTTACGCATTTCGTTTAAGGAATGTTCGGTTAAATAAGTTAAATAAATTGCATATACTAATAATTCTGAAGACATGTATACAAACATTTCTGATAATTTTTCTTCGGTAAGATGAGTAAAGTTATACAAACATTCATTAGTATTTCACAATTTAAACGCTTTCAAAATAAATATTACACAGCTAAGATAAACCTACTTTAATGAAAACAATTTTGAAATTATTAAATAATTCACTTTAAAAATATACTGTGAAATGTTATTTTCGAATAAAAATATAAATTAAAAATGGAAATTTCGAAATCTCACAGCTTTGAGTGGCAGCACGAATCTGGTGAAAATAGGTTGGCAGGTGGTATCAAATTGACCGAGTCTAAGCTTGTCCAGATAGAATTTGTCGATGACCTCTGGGCCGGGAAAAGCCATAATATCAGCAACTATGTGACCATCTTCTTCGTAGGTATTGATGTGATGGAAGAAAAACAAGGCATCCGCTTGGTACTTCAACTTTATTTCTTGCCCAGACACTCGGTCGACGACGTGGAAACGCGTCTGAGATAATAAAAACAAAACCGATAATAAAACTATAAAACAATTTTGCAATATTCAGATCAAGTTAATATAAAAATGTAGACGGAATTATTCATTCAATCATAAATCAAAATATTGGGATGTCTTATGCAAGACATTATCAAACCTTTTCTTTAGGACACCAGTCAAAGCATTCTTTCAAAGCATATCCCTTAATGCCTGAAGCTGCCATCCGAACAGTGTTGACGAGAAGAGGCTGTTCTAGGAACAGAATATAGTGTTCTGTGAGGCCAAAGCTGTGATAGTAACTGAAGCTAGCCTTGTAATTGGAATTTATACTAGTAAGAATTGAAGCTCTTTCAAAGCCCTTGATATCTAAAACGGTTAAAACTGAATATTAGTTACAGATGAAAATACTACAAACAAAGATTTGCCACTTCCGCAATAATTCATAATGAATTTAACAGATTTTGCTTTAAGTTCAGAAAATGTGCCTGCACGCTTCATTTCCGTGAATGTTGATCTTAAATTATGCTTTCTCAAAATATTCCGTAAATTTACAGAAAAACTAGCGCTTCTCTACAATTTTAAATGATTTTTTAATGTTGAATATTTTCAAAGTACCGGAAGAAATTAGGAGACGTGTTTCAGAGATGGCTAAAACAGCACACATTTCGTAAAACAGATTTGTAGATGTCACCAAGACGGCTTAGAAGTTTGCCTGCCAGTAAAGAGAAAAAACAAGCTACCATTTGGACTTCGCCGAAACCTTTTGCGAAATCCTCGAGAAACCATCATGTGCCTGTAGGTACTTTCTGTACAACTCTAAAACCATTTACGTCGATGCGTATAGTATCCATCATGTGCCTGTAGGTACTTTCTGTACAACTCTAAAACCATTTACGTCGATGCGTATAGTATCCATCATGTGCCTGTAGGTACTTTCTGTACAACTCTAAAACCATTTACGTCGATGCGTATAGTATCCATCATGTGCCTGTAGGTACTTTCTGTACAACTCTAAAACCATTTACGTCGATGCGTATAGTATCCATCATGTGCCTGTAGGTACTTTCTGTACAACTCTAAAACCATTTACGTCGATGCGTATAGTATCCATCATGTGCCTGTAGGTACTTTCTGTACAACTCTAAAACCATTTACGTCGATGCGGATAGTATCACTGAGGAGGACACCAGTGTGTCCCTAGAATGAAATAACACTGACGGCCACTAAAAATTCTTTTGGACACTAGTTAATTGTCATTTGAGGGTACCAGATACCCTCCTTTCGAACGTCAGAACATGACAAATACAGTCAAAAAAGTTCATTACAGTTCTTAGAATATCTGCATTTTCAGTAAGAACAGGAATTTAGAGCTGTATCTAATTTTGTATGTATATCGTGTCCATCACAATTGGGTATAAGTTTCTGTTTTCCAGTAGATTAACTATTTTAAGCATTGTGAACTATTACAGCCAATTCAACTTAGAGCGAATTTATTTTATTAGCTGGCAAATTGGAATATACTAACTGTAATGAAAAATTGGTTACAGTATTTGAAACATGTGCATTTATATAGTATGATGGATTGATAACTATACTAACTGCAATGAAAAATTAGTTGCAGCATTTGAAACATGTGCATTTATATGGTATAATTGATTGGTATATAATATGTGCTGAATAATTTTACATATTTCATGTTTGTTACAACTGGGAATTGGTTCCTGTTTTTCTGTAGATGTTTTTAATTATTTGAAGAAATTAGGCACTATTATAGTCATTTTACAAGAATGATTAGCTATATTTGAATATGTGTTCTTATGTTGTAGGAATACCTGCCAATTTGTATAGATTGAAATTGTTTATTTGTGCTATTTATAATTGTATAATATAAATTTATTTTAACTGCCATGCAAAAAATTAGTTGCAGTTTTTTTTTTAAACATGTACATTTGTAGTATGTTTGATTGGTATATATTCTAACTGTAAAAAAATTAGTTGCAGCATTTGAAACATGTGTATTTTTATGGTATGATGATTGGTATATAATATGTGCTGAATAATTATGTATTTTATGTCTATTTTAATTGGGAATTAGTTCCTGTTTTCCATTAGACGTTTTATTTTAGAATATCTGCTTTATATTGTTGGAATACCGGTCAATTTGTATTGACTGGAACAGTTTTAACAAATCTGTAGTTTTGCACAATTTAGAATTATATTGAAAAAATTTAAGAATTAGTTTCTTTTTTTATCATCTGGGAGCCAAGTCATTATTTACAAAACATTTGCTTCTGTGGATAATAGTAAAATAGTGTACATATTACAATGAAATTCCCAAATGCAATTTCATGTCTGTCTTGTAGATAATTACGACACAGTGTGCAAATGCTGTGGTGGTGTTGGTGTAGTTGGTGTATTTAATTATGGCAAAGCACACTAGGGCTATCTGCCTAAGGGGAGGGATGCCTTTGTGGAGGACTTTCTAAGGGAAACTGGCTCGTATACACATTACACATGGGGAAAACCACGAAAACACCCATGCAGCCAGCCCGTTCGCGGGATTCGAACCTTGGACTGAACTACCAGTGTTCAGCGACTTTACCGCTCGGCCGCTGGTGGGCACAAATGCTATGGACGCACATAATGAGGTGTGCTAACTGTTAAGGACACCAAGTTATGATGTATCAAAGTGGACAAGTAGTATTTACTTGAACGATGAATTTAACAAAAGTGAACATAGAATAGCCTACACAACATCATATACTTTGGGCTATGGAACTATCAATTGTCTGAACTGATGTGACTTGCTTACACTGTGGATAACTGCAAAAATAATACGGAAATACTATCATTTTTCAAAGAAATCTTCCAGACTTTAAGGGTATAAAAAGAATTGTTTGAAAAGAAATTTCTATGTTATTTTTTTGCTGTATGTTAATCTCCTTATTCTATATTAATATTAAATTTTTACCTTGAAATCTTACCTAAAATCAAACGGCGAACCCTAGGTGTGCCCATATCGGGTTCACTGATAATCTAGGACAACTGAGAGTCTGTATTCTTTGTTTTCCCCCCATCTCATAAGTCAGTTCATTGACAACAATGCTCGTTTCAGCACTCTTTTCGAAGCTCTATTCAATCAGTGTGCCACTTTGGGAACACCCACAGAATTAAAACGATAAGTGCCATCTTCACAAAATTTTACTTGTGTACTCCTCTAGGACTAATAAGACTGCCTACCTTTTTTTAATCAAAACTCCGAATTTCAAAAGTAGCGTGCCGGAAAGGGTTAAAGGGGCTAACGCCTGTCAGTACTCTAACCAGGAATAAAATAACCGTTACTTTTGACTCGTCATTAAATCGTAACTGTGCACTGGCAGTCTTTATGAAGAATGAAGTTCAGTTCATCAATTCAACGCAATTTCATCAAAGTTAGTATCTTTAGTTAAACCTTTGATCACTAGCAAAATCATGAAAGCAGATATCCTATTTTTAAAGGTTACCCAATTCACTAGAGAATGTAATGCTACCTAGAGGAAATTCTTAGCGTCGTTGAAGAGAGTTGACACTGGACGAAGTATTTACAAGTGTACGATTCTTAATCTTAGGATCTCGATCAGAAAATGTAGCAACCGTAATTTTATTATAGTTCAAGTTTTAGATGCCAGCGTTTCAGACATGGAAACTTTCCTTCACCAAGATGTTTGATCTGCAGTAAAGACGGTAATTCCACCTGTATCCGATGTGGGGAAGCATCACGTGGCCTCATTCAAGGTATGTGCATTTTACCTAAAATTGCTTCAGAGAAATGAAGAAAGGGCCAGAGCCTCCTAAAGTCATCTAAAGCTGTTTTTAAACAGAAGGAAAATCCTGCTGTGTTGAGCTATTACGCACGCGCCGATTGTTTCACCTAAACCAATGTTGGAAGCTGTCAAACTTAAAACCTACCAGGTCAAAATTAAAAATATTATCAGCAGATAATTAAAATTTGTAGATTAATTCAAGAACAAGGAAGTCGCCTGCGAAAAACTCCAACTAGTACTTTGCTTAGTTCAACTTCTTGACGGGACGGAAAATGAATTTTTCCTCACTCACAGTAGGATGATCGATTCATTTCCTTCTGGGCCCGATAAATGACACCTCAAATCAGGAGTCTTTTCTCCAGTAATCGGATTATAGTTTTCTCTCAGCCCTGTGAAATGAATTTTGCGGGTCTCTTCACTCAAGATTTTTCCTCAGTTCGATGTCCGGAATTTTACAAGATCATGTTCTCGAGAATTTAATTTCATCGAAACCGCATAGCTGTGCTTGTATCAAACGGATTCTATCAAACTGCTCTGTGTGCTTATCAATATCGCTTTTCAGCATCTTAAATTTCATAGACAATGTAACTTTCTCCATATCCAATGAGTACAATTCTAGACAAGTTAACTTAGGTTACTTCGTCTATGTTTCTACAGGTTTTTTCTGTTCACCCTATTGCTTTTTTACGAGGTGGAATCATTAATCTTCCGTTAACGTACCATTCCCAGGAGGCATTTACAAACACGTGCGACCTGGACAGGATTGTCAATATCCCTCACTCTCAGCATACGAAAATAATTCTTACACTTAACTACTTAAGTGAATTTCAGAGCTTTCATTATTATATCTTGTTTTTTCTCATGGTAAGTTTATTAGTTTATATTTAACTCAAGCATAAGTGTAGACTGTTGAGTTCAAGCAGAAACACAGTTTTGTTCTGTACGTTTTTCAGTAAACACTTTCAGATTAGTCACGGTACAAACTAATTCTTGCAAAACAATCTAGAATTGGTGCAGGTGCATATACATAGTATTGGAGACTTCTAAAACAGATACAAACTGAATTTAATTCCATTAAGCTTTTAAAATTGGGTTTGGTCTTGTCCATAGCATGCTTGTTTGAAGTGTTATGGATATGCTATACTTACATTTTATTTGTGCTAATATTCATCTTACCCTTTTTGCCTTCAGGAGCAACAGATATCGGTGGCAGCTTCATGATATGGTACCTTAAACCAGTCATAAAACTAGCTCCCAAGTTATAAATTGTCCCGTCCGGGCACTTGTGAGGGTGAGAACTTGCAAGATTAACGGATAATAGTTCCTTTAAATCAATCTGAAAGGATAAAAAAGTGTTGAAAGCTGAGTTTTCCCAGTAATGGAAATTAAAAGACAAACAGAAATTAAAAGAACATTGACTACAAAAGTAATACTTTACTAATGTGCAAACTAGTTTGCCTTATAATACGTAGTATTTTATAGAAGAGGAACCTGTATTTCCCTCAAAATATCAAGTTATGGAGAATAACAGCTTCATTCTAATTTTTTTCAATCATAAACGAGCTCTTTAATATGTGAATCGAAAAGATGTTTTATTTAACGTAGGAGAGATTGTTTTTATTTCAACATTTAATTCAGACCAATGAGAGCGAGCGCATATCTGCATAGCATTTTTAGGTACTCATTTTCCCGTAGAGATTTCTTGAAGCAACGGTTTACATGACTGAAGGTGTACACTGGAAATTTAATATTAACAGCGTGGATGAAATGTTAGAACAGAAAAACGCTTCAAAAGAAGTCGCTTTCTTCAAAGAAAATTTTTATAGCCAAACTTGACGAAGGAAATTCATTTTATATGTACACACTGGAAACTCACCGTGTAGCACACGTGGTTATTTTCGTGGTCCCCCCCCCCCAGTTGTAACGTTTATACGCGCCTTTTTTCCTTAAAAAGTCTTCCATGGGGTATCCTTCCTTTTCCTTGCAATGCCTAACGGCGGAACATGGAATACTTCTGAAATTGAAACCATTTCATTGCCGAAACGCGCGAATAGACTTGAAGTGATTTTCAAAGCTCGACTGGTGGAAGTTTTTAATCACCCAACTTCCAAAAAACGAGTATTTAAACCGTATGCGATTAAGCCACAATCGTGCTGAAAATATTTAACTTTGTTAATAAATAGAACTTATTAAGTCTTACATGCTATTAGTTCTTCGTATCGTTGAATTCTTTCATTGTCCACAACGTTTATATTTCATCTTTTAGAATTCATAGGCCGTGTTCTACATAAACTACGTAGTTTCACGCAGTGACTGGATGTACGACCGGCAGCATAAATACGAGGGCTGTTCAGAAAGTATCGAGACAATTTATTATGCAAAACAGGTTTTGAGTCAATCTCCTTCGAAATATGCACCACTAGCAGTAACACACTTGGCCCAACAACGTTTCCAGTCCTCGAAACATCCGTAAATCCTCGACTCATCCCCAGCGATGATGAGCCTCATGAACTCCGGATCGTCGCTTGCACTTGACAAATCAAATGAGATTGCCAGTCGTTGGAATTGCTGATCCTCAGTGAGGAGACGCGGCACAAGCTTTGCAGACACTCGGCGCGTGTTCAAGTCCTTTCTCAAAATTTCATCACATGATCCTATGGAAACGCCACACTCCTGTGCAATTTCTCGGACTGTTAAATGACCGTCAGAGCGCACCACAGCCTTGTGCAATCTTGTCCTCATTGCGAGAGGTAGACGGGCGTCCAGAACGGGGATCACTGTCCATCGTCTTCCGACCCTCCTAGAATCGCCGGAACCACTCGAAAACCCGAGCACGACTCACGGCCAAATGCTCTTTTCATCATCTCGTAGGTTTCGGTGCCCGTTTTACCGAGCTTAAAGCAAAAATTGATTCAGATTCGTTGCTCCGTGTTTTCCGACGAACGTATGCAAACACTCCACATGAAAGAAGTCAATGTGACTAAACGACGCACTGTACAGACCTGCCGGTTTTTGTGAAACGAGGTGAAACATGCGTGTGCATGATACGCGCAGTCCCACCGCTATGGAATAAATAGAATTTAGTCTCGATACTTTCTGAACAGCCCTCGTATTCATTATATTTAATAGAGTTTTGTCCAACGCGTATTAAGATAAAGCCGCTCATTAATATTCAAAAAGTGCTAGAACATTTTCTACTTTATTCCAAAGTATTCTAGGAACAGATTTTTTTAAAGATACGCGGTCAACTCATGATTTCAGAAGACATTAAATAAGGCAGACATGCGGTCACACAAAACTTCAAATATGTGCAAAGGTCATACGGGGCCGTTTACACACGAAAATTAACAAAGTTTCAAATCGTGGAGCAAAATTCCATTGTCTTATAACAAATAATAGAGATATTAATTCTAATGATCGAGATATTAATTATAATGCCAAGTCTAATGATTCATACAAATGAATAGCTGTTGTCCTAAGATAACTTAAGGTTGCAATTCAAAAATGCAATCCTTTGAGAATTTAAAGCTTCAGAGTTCATCTTTAAACCTTCTCGCTGTCAGAAAAAAATCGCAAATGTAAAAATTACAAATCCTTGACTTTACGAAGTTCATGAAATGCATTTTGCTGTTTAAGGAAAAATATACGAAGACTCTCTGCTTACGGAGAAACATTTTTCTGAACGACTGGAGAAAATTGTCCGCATTCATAATATGCAAAGAAAATGACAATACCAAGCTGCAACCCATTTTGGTAAGATTTTAACCCGAAAAGAATTGCCTGTGTTCAGTAACTCAATCCTTTAGCTTGTTTCGCCTCTAGTGAAAGTATTGTTTGTCCCGATTTTAATTGCAACAAATTTTGCAGATTGCAGAACAAGTTCTTAAACAGATCCCATGTAGGGTTAAAAAGCAATATAAAGAAATTATAAAATAGTAAAAGGCTGTACAAGAAGTCTACATTTTCAGTGGAGTAGCTAGGGTGGGACCAGGCGGGACATCTGTCCCCTAGCGCAGCAAGAAAGCGGCCAAAATGATGTTACGATATTTTAGGATAAAATGCTTTCCATTCTTGGCACACAGAAAAAAAGCGCAAATTCATTTGTCCCCAGGCGCTGAAAACCTTACTACGCCTTTGTACATTTTTACCAAAACAACCCATGGGCAAAGGTCATACCCGAAATAATATCGGGCACAGCACTGGTGTTCGAAAATGTCACGCTCGAGTATTACCCAGGGTAATTTTTTTGAGTGCCTCGTATTGTTATATCCGAATATACGTAGGTCATTCAGAAAGTTTGTTGCACTACTGCGTAAATATGTTCCGTCTAAGACTATTTGGATGACACTGTGGGGCAACACTTAAGACATGTACCTTTATCGCGTGACGTAGCGCCTTCCCGGACACAAGTTTAATTTTTCTGATAATCAGTCGCAAACATATCTCGACAGCTTCAAATAGCGTCCAAATTGGAAATGCGTGCAGTGATTCGGTTTTTTGTGGGCAAAACGGTGCAACTGCACTAAAATTTATGTGCAGTTGCATGAAGTATATGGTGAAAATGCAATGTCACGTCAAGCTATCGGGAAATAGTGCAACGCGTTTGAGAATGGACGTACAGATATTGACGACACTGAGCGGGAGGGAAGACCATCAACTGCAACAAATTCGGAAATCGCTGCTCGCGTGAATGAATGCATTCTTGCAAACAGACGCATAACGATAGACGAAATCGCAAACTGGATATTTCTCATGGAAGTGTGCATAAAATTATTGCCGATCACCTTAAATTTCGTAAAGTTTGTGCTCGATGGGTGTCACGACATTGACGGAGGAACATAACGGAAAAGAGTTTTGAAAGTGCATTTGCATTTATGCAACGTTACCAAGCGGAAGGAAATGAGTTTTTGGACAAAACTGACTGAAGATGAAACTTGGATTCACCACTTCTCACCTGAAACGAAACGCAGCTCGCTCGAGTGGAAGCATTGCAGTTCCCCGACACGAACGAAGTGTCGAACTGTTCCATCTGAGGGAAAGGTGATGATGACGCTGTTTTACGACAGAGAAGGCGTGGTGCATACAAAGTTCATGCCGAAGGGGGCCAAAATTAATGCATCTTATTGTGAAACACTAAAACGATTGCGACAATCACTTAAAAATCGACAATCATTAAAAAATGACAATGCAAGACCACATGCAGCAAAACAAACGTGTGACCTTCTGAAAAAGTTTAGGTGAGAAAGTGCGGAATTACCCTCTTTACAGCCCAGATCTTTCGCCTGACTCCCGTGTGTTTGGTCCCATGAAACAAGAGCTTTCAAAGCGACGGTACCATTCGGATGCCAGAATGAAAGCTGCAGCGCAACAATGGTTATCGAACATTGTACGCGATTTCTTTGCAGAAGGCATCGAAAAACTTGTACCACGCCTTGACAAATGCTTAAATAACAGAGATAATTACGCAGAAAAATAGATTTTGAATGGAACTTTAAGATAAAGATATTGCAAAATTTTGCTCCTATTTTGTTTAGGCAGTGCAACTAAATTTTTTAATTGACCCTCGTATATTGTGAGAAGTTTATTTATGGCAGCACTTTACTGAAGATTTGAAAGGATAGAGTGCGCGTCATAATTTGACTGCGCGACAAAAATTTTTGCTATAAAAACTGGTAATTTTGTACCCAAATGCTGAAAATAACTTGACAGTAAACCTGAGTGCCATATCTGATTATTCCTTAAACTAGTTACTTAAAATATCTTTCAATATCAAGTCCAAGACGACTTAATAAAAACGAACTTTGCCAACATATTTAACGGAAACAAAAACTGAACGTTTTTCGGAATGATAATTTAGAGATGAACTTACTCTCTCTTTGCAGGTGAGATCTTCGGGATTAATCTTCCACAAGTGGCAGGTTTCGGAGGCTGCGTACAATTCATCATCCACAGTATACACATTGGCCATATCGTTATCCGTCAGTTCCAATGGTACCAATTGCGAGAAATATCTGAAAATGAATCGGTATTAAATTCCCGTCACCAATTTGTTGCATAAAATTCAAACTATATAGTATGCTTTACTTAACTTTATCAGACAGTCTTTGAGTGTATTTTACATAATTACGTGATCTATGCATATTTGATGTTATATAATAATTTTTATTTTTGTACTAATGTCCATTTATTGTGTCTAAGTATAAATCAGTGTTATATTTTAAATCCTCTTTGAAAATCGATCGACGTTTGAATGTTAAAAATAACTGAAGAGATACCGCAGAAACCCTCTAGAGGAGCCTTGACAATTTGTATCGACACATTATTTCTCACAAACTTGGCGATATTCTGGGAATGACCCGAAAACGCGTATTTAAAGTCTTCGGAATGATTTTTCACCAAGACTCCCTAAATCCTACTGCCCTGGTACTGCGAGTACTTATTACTAAATTATGAAAAACAAAGCTCTGATCATGAAATCAAAGAACTGCGGTGGGTCAGATGATTCGACAACCCTTTTCAGTTAAGCTTCATTAAATTCCCTTCAAATTTTATCCCGATTTGTATCATTCAAGAAACAGTTGCTCGAAATAAGCATTTCATACAAAAAACACATTCTCATGAGAACTGCCACCACGGGGTTAGTAATTCTTTTCGGTGATGACCTTGGACTCATTTCTTGCGTCGACACATGGGCACATACTTTTCAAAAGTTTTCGAAGAAATTATTACCAATTTTAAGCCAAGGTCTGTTGAATTGAAGACAGTTTCCTCTTTAGCATAAAAATCCTTTAGTAAACCGATACGCGAATGCCTACGAGTTATCACATCAATTAAAGATCATTAAGCTTTGTATAAAATGAAAGCTCCAGAGAAAGATTACATCAAATCTTGAATTACAAGAATGTTTTAATTTAAATTTTCTGTTAATCGTCACCTTCCGAAGATGGCAACTCACATTTTGAGATGGCTGATGTGCGCGCATAAAGCCTTTTATTATCAGTAATGTTTTATACAGTTAGTAGCACTTAGAAGTATTTAGTTAGCTAGGTTCTGCCTAACAAACCAGGGCAGGAGTTCGCATTTAATAAATGAATCATTTTAAGTTATATAGGGGTGGTCACTGAGAAACCATCCATCTTCAGTACCGGGTCACGCTTTCTGGAGAAAGCCAGTACCACCTGCTGTAACCGGTTAACATTCTTGCTTTAAATTTCCTACTAATCAACGCTGTTTGTAGCGCGCTACAAGCAAGTTCAACGAACAGCAAATACTTAGTTTTGGAAGGGCTATGAATGAAGCAAATCGTTTAAGGTAACACAGGAGTCATTCAGGGATATTTATTCGGATATCAGATACGTGCAGGAGGGAAGACACCAGAATTTCACCATTGGTAGTAGAGGTATAGTCTGCTGCACTAACTGTCCAGTTACACCCCAATTTTTAGGGAGAACACCCAGTGAAATAAAACACCAGCTAAACGTTTTATTCGGAGCCTGGCTAGAAAAGGGCTTCAAATAATCTCCCAAAAGAAAGAAATCAATATTTTTATCAGTTCGGACGCTCAATGCCATTCGTGATATTTAGCAGCCGATTGCTAGCAGCCCCTGGAATCAACTCGAAGACCGTCTCAGCAAGCTGTGAATTGTGAACGGATATGTCGACGAGTGTTGAAATCGCCGAATCTAGAGCCGTGTGGATTAGCATCTATGCGACAATTGAAAATGTCCGACAGTTAAACGCGGCAATTGGTGGACGCGATTGTTGCCCATTTGAGGAATATGGACCCATTGCTTGCACTACATGGAGGATTTGATTTGTTTATAATAATAGTTTATAATAATAGCATCTTTTCAAAACTGGAACAACTTGGGATGAGTTTTTCCCTATTCAGTTTTTTAATCTAATTTTAAACTTTTAAAAAGTTTCGGGCGAAGATTTAAACTATGATATTTTAATAAAATATGGCCGACTCTATCTTCATTACAGTTTGTGCAATGAGGATTCTTCTCGGCTTTCAGCAGATATTAGCGAGTCAGTCGACAATGAACTGTTCTCAACCAGGCACATGGAGGAAGCTTGGTTTCATTTATCAGGTCACGTAAATCTACAGAACGAGTTGCAGGTCCGATGAAAATTCCAACACATGTCAGATAAAAAAATTGGCAAATTTGCGCAATCAGCAGAAGCGTGGCCGAACTTTTGAGGCACCTTCAAATGCTGCGAGTTACTTTGATAGCTGAATGGTTTTACAATTAACAAAAGATGTACATTTTCCAACAAAATAGGACATCATGCTACATCTCGTGCGACTATCCGGCACGGGTTCACGAACAAAGGTTTTATGGACACCACATTTACCAAATTCGTCCCACACGCGGTTATTATCTATGGAATAATTTAAAGCAGAAAATGCGAGCCAAAAACCCGCATAACTTAGATGAACCTAAGAAAAACAACGTGAGCGCTTTCAAATTTAACTTGTAGATAAGTGAATAACAGGACGTCTTGCAGATTTCTTTGCTTCTGAAGGGAGACCTGTTTTCTCTAGAAATTGATAGAGGTGTTTACTTAAATCTACACCAAACTCAAGGTTGTCGCATTACTAATTTTATGAATAAAAGGACTCCATTCGTTTTTTCAACTTAACACCATACTAACACTGGAGGAAGGCTAGCTTATGCTTAATTTTATATCTGCATTTCTTAACACGTTCACGCCGGCTCCGGCCACCGGCGGTCCGCACTAGTCCGTCTCATCGGGCGGCGCGTACCACCAGTGGCCCGCACTAGTCCGTCTCATCGGACGGCGCGTACCACCAGTGGCCCGCACTAGTCCGTCTCATCGGGCGGCGCGTACCACCAGTGGCCCGCACTAGTCCGTCTCATCGGGCGGCGCGTACCACCAGTGGCCCGCACTAGTCCGTCTCATCGGGCGGCGCGTACCACCAGTGGCCCGCACTAGTCCGTCTCATCGGGCGGCGCGTACCACCAGTGGCCCGCACTAGTCCGTCTCATCGGGCGGCGCGTACCACCAGTGGCCCGCACTAGTCCGTCTCATCGGGCGGCGCGTACCACCAGTGGCCCGCACTAGTCCGTCTCATCGGGCGGCGCGTACCACCAGTGGCCCGCACTAGTCCGTCTCATCGTACCACCGATGGTACGCATTCGATTATGTTATTAGACGCTGAAAATTAATGAAAAATTAACGTTTATTTATTATAAAAACATTTTTAGTAACAATTATAATTAATAACTTAGCAAACGTATAACTCGTATACAGGTCTGAACAGGTAAAAATCGCGCGCCACCAGATGAAATGCGGCAAAAATTCGGGCGTCGTCTCCTGGCGAAGAACAAAATTTGGCCCCGGCGTGAACGTGTTAAAGACATGTTGCAGCAACGTATTTTATACATGAGCGTGCTAAGTTTAAAATAACTTTTGCGGTTTATTACATTATACACGAAATATATCATTGCTGAATTTTTAACTACTTGTGCATACTACTGTCTACATTTAAGAACGTTTATTCGATAATATTTTACCGCACCGTACAAAAAGCAAGTTGTCTTTTAAAGCTTATACCATACTGCTTCATTTGACATAAAAGCTAATATTTAGGTTGAAATATTCTTTATACATTTTTTACTTCGAAATGTCCTGGAGCAAAATCTGAGCTTTTTGTTCGGCAACTCTAAAGATACCTTTATGAGCGGATAACACTAAATATTTTAAGACAACTGCACTATTTATAAAATTTTGCACTAAACTCAAACCTATTTCAATATTAAACACTTCGTAGGAATTTATATTTATTTTTAATAAACAATTAAGTTACTATTTTCCCTATAAGCCTTCATTCCCCCAATAGTCGTCAGAATATTTAAATTTGGTACTGCGCGTGAAGGAACGCAAATTCTACCTTGAGGAGAAAAGATTTAAAGACAGTTCTAGAAAGGAAAATTAGTGAGCGAGGGCAAGTGCTGACCTTTGTAGCGCGAGCTTCTGGTTCTGCTTTTATTGCTGGTTAAAGTGACGTAACAGCTATTACTTTATTTCGACGCGGTTTTAGGTAACAGGATTATCAGAGCCCTGTAGAGAAAATTTGTTCCGTAATTCCGTAGGCTCCGCTGCGAAGCCAATGTTTTTAGCATGATTAGGCTTTATCTGTAGTTAAAACGTGCTCGGTCTCGCTACTGTTGCGATTGAAACATTATTTGACCCATTTTATGGTTAGCAACATGGAGAAAAATAATTATTGCGTTGAGAATATAGAGTGATGGTGAAGATGTGTTTGATTTTTCATTGTTAGAAGATATTGTGGAAGACTTTGTTGATTATAATTCTGACACTTCAATTAGAGGTTCCGAAATTATACTACCAGAGACGACGAATGGTAGTTATTGAAAGTGAAAGCGAAGAGTCGCCGGAAGACTTAGATAAATGACGCGATGTCACGGAAGAATTAGATATTCTGGATAGAATACATTTTAGTGTATCGGGAAAGGTCATTGGACCACAAATTCCTACAAATATTGTACAGCCGACAGAATATTTCAAATTATTTTTCACAAACGAACTGGTAAATAAAATTATAAGAGAAACCAAAAATTGCGCAGAAAATTTTCTAAAGAATAAAGAAATATCTAGCAATTCTATTTGGAAAACGTGGCGTGCGGTGGAAGAGGATGAGTTTTGGGCTTTTATTGGAGTTATCAATATGGGTACGATACCCCTGGTGAATATGCAAGATTATTGGTCAGTTAAGGAGAATAGTCACTTCCCTTTCTTTGGTAAAATATTTTCAAGAAAGATTTATGCAGATATTCTGGATGCTGCATTTAAAAACACCGAATCCTGCGAAAATGTTCGAGTTGTTGGTAGGCAGTGGTGCGAAAAAGGGTTAATATCTTCGAATTTTAAATTTATTTCTTGTTATTTGAGTTACCGAGCGAGTAAGGAATAGTTTGTTGCCTTCAAGTCGACGCACTGCAAATTTTAAAGAGTTAAAGTGTTCTTTTTATCCTTCACCTGTGTGGTTCCTACGCTTACTTCAGCTGTCACATCAGAAGATAAACAAATAGATATTACAACTTCTTTGAAGTGGAAATAACATTTCGGGGATGCCATCGAGACGTTACAAAGATGTCAATTTCGCGTCCTAGCAAAATGCAAACTTCCCAAAATACTTGCTGAAATACTCGATCACAAGCCATCCAATGTAAAAGTTTATAACGTTACGTTATTCGAATATGATGAAACAACGAGGGATATGCGATTAGGAGGAAGAAAGTCTTCGTGGAGGACTTTCCGAGGAAACCTGGCTCGTGCATGGAAAAACCACGAAGACTAATTATGCAGGACTGTCAGTTCCCCCTGGGTCTGAACCCAATCCAGTTCGAACTACCAGTATTCAGCAGTCTTAACCCCCTCGACCACTGATGGGACTGAAAAAAATTTATAAGGGAGTCGTAAGACTTCTTTGGTAAATAAATGCAAGTGTTTAAAGCAACATTAATTTATTTCGATACTATATTCTAGTTCCCTTTCCTTTCTAACTTTAGCATTTTTATATAGGAATTCATATTCTGCATCTTGAAGGAAATTCATTCTAATAGCAACATTAAATTTTATTTTGAAATCTCGGCTATTAAAAGTAATCTAAATGCAAAATCAGATTTTTCTAACTTAAATTTTTTTATTTCTAACAGTAAATTTTTTCAGGCGCTTTCAAGACTACAGTACTGTTAATTATTTTTTCAGAAATACACGTCACTTTCGAAGGGTGGTCATCCAATTGAAGCGATTGCCATCGGGTACAACATTCCTCGTCCGCTTTTGTTGCACATAAGCTTGCCTTAGTCTAAATGATATATGAAAATTTGAGTTATTTAACTGGTAATAATTTGTAACATAAATAGTTAAATATACTGCATTTGTTTTTTTAAACAAGTGAAAATATGTAATAGTTCTAACATTTTCTTTAGCATAAACTTCCCGTTGACACATCTTTAGCAGATATTAAATGGAATTAATTGATACGACAGACAATCCCAAATATCAAATCTCATAGCAAGGAAATAATAAAATTTGTTTTTAACGAAACTTAAAATGCGACATCGTAATTTTGACGTGCATATTGACATAATTTATTGGAAAATAACGAGTGCGTGATTTAAAATCGCAAAGTTAAAAATTGATTCCAACTTCAAACTTAACTCCGGATTTCAAACCCAGATAAATGCAAAAGTATTCACACGATCTTTCCAAAATTTGGTATTCGGGCTTTATTTTAAATTTAGAATACAAATACTGAAAAAGCATCGGTATACCACTTAAGAAAACTCAACTTTATATCAAAAAGTTTAGAATAAAAAATCTTGCATCAAAAGTCGCGTTTTCATGGAAAATATAATTTGAATTTTTGTCAATTTTCTTCCATTCCTATTCTAGATAGCCTAGTCTTTTTCCTTACCGCATATAACAGTAAATCTCGATATAAATCTGAAGATTTTTTGTCTACAGTGCTAAAGGTATCCAAAAGCAGAACCTACAAAAGCAATTAGATACAGAAATTGGACTTAGCGCAGTCACAGAGCACGCATCCGAGTGACATTAGCACGCACAAGTCCTATAACAGGGCTGTGATTGATTACTATATGACAGCACATTAAAGCTATATCGCTCATGGGCATATTGGGACAACTCGAAAAATACGAATTTTGAGTTATGGTCGTTCCCAATGTTGTAAAATCAGTCTTTGTGGAGTCAGCTCATACAACACCCAGCGAACTAAACTCGTGCGTCGAGTTTATGCGATTAATTGGCATGGCAGTAACCTCTTAACTCCTTAGAAAGCTCTCTTGACTTGTGTCGAATGGAAAGAGTGACAGTGCGCGACAGAATTACTCTAAATCAGATAAAAGAATGTCTGCAACAACAAAGGAAAATACGAAGAATCAAGATGGTAGAATGGGATATTTCCCTTAGCCGTCATCAGTCGGCGAAGAAAGATGAAACGAATGAAAATAGACCAGCAATGCGAAAAAAGTTGGATCAGTAAAATAGTAGGTACTTCAAATAAGAAAGCTCTCGAGTGGTTGCATACTGATCTTTCACAAGCTCGCAGGCGGGCCTCATCAACATCAGTAAGCCGGCCAGAGCGCTCCGATTCTTGAATGCCATAAACCTAGTTTTTGAACTTTCAGTACCAATCCTTCACAGAGTCATATGGTACATTAGTACCTAAAGCTGTGCACATGATTTGGTCACATTCTGTAGCTGACATTTTGAAACAGAATAATTGAAATAATTGATTCACTATATTCAGATTCCCCTCTGTATATACCCACACCTTTACCAGGCTTGAAAGTCCTTATTTTCGTAACGTTAGTAGTGGTCATATACCTCTAATTTTAGAAGGGTATTAAATGGAGAAAATATTCATATTTTAGCAATGCCAAACCAAACATTAATTTTCGACAAATAGCTGAATCCAACTTTTCCGGTTCTATAGTTATATTATTTTGTTGAAGTTTTATAGTCGTTATGAAACAATACAAAATTTTGACTCCCAGTACTTCAAAAATTGACAGTGATATTTAATTTCAAAATTTTTCAATTTTTGATGTCATTTTCAACTGCAGGGATCGGTTTATCAAGTTAGAATAATTCAAAGAAATAAATCTGAATTAAGTGCAGCAAAAAGTATGTATATATAATTTAATTGGCCCCACAAGTCATGTGGTGTCCTTATCAGATTATTGTAATTAGCCATGAACTTCCAGCGCAATTCAACGTAAACTAACACATTTATCTCAAAACCTGATTTTCGACTTTTATTAATATTGCAGCTACGATATATTTACAGCGAGTGTTGTCATCTTAAAGGATTTTATGGAAGTAAATGCCCCTTATTTATATATCGAATGAAAAATTTGAAGGACTGAATGCAAATTAAGTATGGAAATCTGAATGAACCAACATAAATTCATGGCTTTAGTCACTCGCCCATTACTCAGTGCGGTCAATTGACTGAATAAATATAGCAAAATAACAGCCCAAATTTCTTGAAACCATCATGAGAAAGAATTGCATCGATTTTTAATGTTAAAATCGCCTTTGGTACTTTATACTTGGATTTATGAACTTTTAAAGTACTGGCTTCATTTCTTGAACATATTTCAAAATGCACGTATATACGTACAAAATATTCTAGGCCGTATGTACACAGCCTTGCTGGTCAGATTTTTAAAATCTACTTGGACAGTAATGATGAAAGAACAAATACAGTTAGACGGCATCGCTAGGAACAGGTATGAGAGCAAAAGCAACAGGAATTAAACAACGAGGATTATGTTAAGCTATTCATTTACTCGTGATTTATAAAATGTTAAGACGTAAAGGATTTTATGGCATTCAAGATTGTAAAATGACACCGATTTCCATTTTAGCTGCTCATAAACAGTTCTGCCTCAGATTTTCTACGTGGGTTTAAGGCATGCTGGTGGAAGCCTCACTTTGGTTTGGCAAAAAAGTCGACTTTTGCTGCACTAACACCGATTTTTTTAGTATCGCAGGAAAATGGAGAAAAACTATGAGCAAACTTCCAATAGAAGGAAATAAAGGGAAGTGCAGAATATAAGGCAGGCGGTTATAAAAGTTGTAAAATCTCATTTACAATCAGATTATATTTTTAATAGCAATAAGATATATTTAGCATTAACTACGAGATAACACAACCAACTTTCGCCAAGGCATGAAGTTTATAATTACCTGCAGAAGACATTCTTGCATGGATCTGGGTAAGATTTTGTACCAAATTCAGTGAAGACTGGCCTTTGGACTTGGGTGATCTTTTGATACATCACAGTGTCCAAGAATCTTGACATAACATCGACCTGGAAACAAGATTTCAATAATTACTAAAAGCAATAACTACACTTACACAATGGAAAGATTATGCTTTTATTTTTAAAATTTGTGCCTTTGACTGTTGAGGACAATTTAATCCTCCATAGCATACATTTTCTGTCTCCAAGAAACTATGGCAGTAGCTCTAAGATTTCTTGACACTAGTTGAAAGATTTAACTTACAAAGAAGATTTTTCAATCGAACTCCACATCAAGAAATGGAAATCTGCTGAACAATACATAATAGCAAAGTATTTAGTTGCCAATGTCTTATAATAAATCCAAACACTTATGAAGCACGGGATTATTAACTGCCACTGGCAAACTTTAACAAATATTGTTGCGTTCTACGGGTCCGTGGATTTAAAGAGATTGATAACACTTGAAGAATCAAAGCACAGTTTATTAGTATTACCCAGGAGAGTTCCAAGGAGACGCTTACAGCCGTCGAAAAACTAAGATAAACACGCTGGAAGAAAAAAAAAAAAAATCAACACAGCCTTCAGGTTATCAGGCGATAACGGTGAAGACAGCTTTACGGCAAAGCACTAAAATACAGCTCCCGACTCGGTCGATCGCACTTGGAGCTCAAGCACTACTACCGAATTCAATGTACTTAAGATACCCTCGACGATATACTCATACACTGACAAACTTCACGATAAACTGCTACCTCGCGTACAGACAGGGTTTATATATAGCTTTTGACCTGCCTCCGAGAACATTATGGGGCAAATCAGTAAGAATTCGTTCCCGCTCCATCTACTGCATTTCGCCGATTTTGTCGCGAAATGGAGGATTTAGTGCCAAATCTGCACCCCCTGCCTTTCTTTGCCACTTTCTAGCAACCCTAAACTCGCTTTGCCGGGGAAACTATCTTATTGCAGCTGACATTTCGTAACAATAATACGATTGCCAATGTTATATTTAATTTAAAAAATTTCACCAGTCGATAAAGTAGAGCTGCATCTCCAAATAAAGTTGTACATTTTCAATTTCCTATTCAGGCTGATTTAGCAATCTACGTTTAATATTATGTACTTCTAAAAAAGTAATTTATAGCTATTTTTGAACAGCTTTATTTTCAATAATTTCAATGTATTATCGAAAAGGCTTACTTCGTTTTTCAGTAAAACTGCTTGTGTGTATGTATATTTAATTACGGCAAAGCACACTAGGGCTATCTGCCTAAGGGGAGGGATGCCTTCGTGGAGGACTTTCTAAGGGAAACTGGCTCGTATACACATTACACATGGGGAAAACACCCATGCAGCCAGCCCGTTCGCGGGATTCGAACCTCGGACCGAACTACCAGTGTTCAGCGACTTTACCGCTCGGCCGCTGGTGGGCCCAGTAAAACTGCTTGAACTTGGTACATTTAATGGGAAAGCAATGTGTTCCACAACTTACAACAGCTTTCTTAAGCTGCAGAGTTAACAGCTAACTTCTTGTAGATGAAGAAAGCTAAACAAAAAGTTTCTGCCAAAATCAAACCTTTGTCGTCCAAGAATTCTTTGGATCAAGAAAATATTAACACAAAGTTTCGCCTTACAAAACAGTACAATTCGTTCACTGAAGTTAATTTTAAGCAAGCTCTTTAGGTTTTACTCAACACTATATATTTAAATTCAAATTACTATCACTTAAAATTAGTTTTTTTGATAAGTTTCAAGAAACTTGCAGTTAGGTTGATTGCGAAAGCAAAAATTAAGGAGCTGTTAAAGTTTAAACTACGTCTATATCTGGGGTATAATACAGAGTGGTCTGGTATGGTTTCAAGATACTATAACGACAAATTTGAAATTAAACTATGAAGAAAGAGTTGAACTAAAAAATGATTCGATATATATAAAAGTATGAAAATACTAGGAAAACATTTCAATTTTAAAAAAAATTAGATAATGCATGTGAATGTAAATTCACAGATGTTTCTTCAAACAATGAATAGTGAAATAAGCCTGAATAATATCACAGAATAAGGAAAAGACTAAAATTCTTGCGTAATGCAAAACTGAAAAATGTATCTTTCCCAGTGTGTCCAAAATAAATTTACGCAGATGAAAAAAACCTACCTTTTTAATCATTGTGAGAAAAACCTCAGTCTAGTGATTACCCGAAAACATTTAAAAGAAACTGGATACTTTTAAACGTAAATGTCCCTTATGGATACCTCAAGAACAATGCAACTCAAGAACAATGCAACCAGTTCGTTACCCACGATTGTGAACTTTTAACCATCTGTGGTCA
Organism: Stegodyphus dumicola; assembly: GCF_044657685.1. Lineage (NCBI taxonomy): Eukaryota > Metazoa > Arthropoda > Arachnida > Araneae > Eresidae > Stegodyphus > Stegodyphus dumicola. Next base: position 7,702,811 of record NC_140775.1, on the reverse strand, counting down.
GCGCTTTTATGACACGGCCGCCGGGTCTTGCATTACTGATCGTTTTAAACCTCCTAAATACATTTCTTTGACCATTATTTTTACCATATCTGTACTGCACAACGGAGCTATACATTGACTCCGCAGTGATTATCCCACAAAGCGCGTACTGTGTGCATCACACTAAATAACTGCAGCGAGATAACACCTTGGTACTAAAAACATCTTCCAACAGCAAAATGGTTTCCAGAAATGTTCGTATTCTGGCTTACTTTTTCAAAGAATAGATTTCCAGCCGTTCTATTTAACTTTACGATTTAATATCCTAATTTTATATTTTTGTCGAATAAATTGATCACCTTTGCAAGTTTTCGAAACTGCATTTTGAAAATCACGAAAGCTGTCAAAGCTGTATCGCTAAATTTCTATAATTTTTTACTGTTTTATATTTCTATTCTTTTACTGCTATATATTTCTAGATGAGTAGATTCATACATATTGTTACGAAATGTACAGGCGCGGTAAGATGGTTTCCTCGCAAAGCAGTTTTAGGGTTGCCACATTTGGCGACAAAATCAGCGATATACCATGGACGGATGGAGAACCTTCTGGAACGAATTCTTACCGGTTTAACCCAGAATGTTCTCGAACACATATAGCTATATAAACCCTGCTGGTCCGCAGTCGGAAAGATGTGCATCATCGTGTAGGGCGAGTCAGTGTGTCTCAGAGAGTGTGCCTCGTCTAGCGAGCCGTGCGGAATCGATCGAGTTGACAGCCGGGCAACGAGTGCCGAAGGAGTGAGTCTCTTAGTGTATCGCGGTTAGTGCATCGTCGAGAGAGCGTGTTGAGCTCCGGGAACGACTGAACCGAAGAGTCGAGAGCTGTGCTCGTGGAGTCTCGAGAGTACGTGGAGTTCCGAGAACGACCAAGCAGCGTCAGGAGACTCGGGTGCTTTGCAGGAAGCTGTCTCCACCGTTATTGCCCGACAGTGTGAAGGCTGTGTCGCTAATTGTTCCAGCGTGTTTATAGTACTTCATCGACGACTGTAAAACATGCTTAGGAGCTGTCCTGACAATACTGACTAATAAAGTGTGTTTCGATACTTCAAGTGTCGTCGTTATTCACTCCAAATCTACGAAACCCGTACGAACGTGAAGGAAGGATATAACGTAACAACTGGTGTCAGAAAAAAACGCAACAATATTAAGAAAAGCTGAAAAACCTGTTAGCTCAAACTGCTTCTATTTAATATTGTAAGAGTGTTTTGGCACCTCTTGAAAGAAAAGAAAAATCTGAAAATAAGAAAACTAATCAATAAATTTATAAAAATATCCATTTTGACCCTTCCCGAATTCATTTGGAAGATTCTTTTGCGTGACCGCTGTACGTACACAGAACAGATAGATTTAAGAGCATACGTAACGTCTGTTCGTGCATGCGTACGTATATATCTCGTACTCAAAAATGATTAGCGATAGAACTTTGATATTTTGTACATGGGACTGCCATAGTATATAGTTTTGCACCTTCCTTTTTTACTGCAATCGGCAATGATAAACGTATATACATACCCACCCTTTTATCCGGCTTAAAAGTCCTTACTCTGCCTCGCAATCATTGGCCGTAGTCGTATACTTTTGATTACACAAGAGTTTTAAATGACGAAAATAGTGCTCTGACTATGTCAAATTTAAATAAATTAATTTTGGACAATTAAAATCTAACTTCTAAGCTCCTATACTTTCAGTTCCTGTGTTTATATTTGGGAAAGTTTTATACAATTTATGATAAAATTAAATTATGAGAATCGATTCCCGTACGACAAACATTTAATTTCAAAATGTGCGATTTTTGATGCTCTTTTCAATTTGCCTTCAGGGAACGGTCGAATTTGAATAATTTGAGGAAATAAATTTAAATGAAGGCCAGTAGAAAATGTGCGAAATTTAACTTATCGAACCAAAAAACTGTCTTTTTTACTTTTATGATTCAAAATGCTGGAAACTCTTGAGTTAACGCCAAGCTAGTATGCGTTAAGTGCAAACTGGGTTATGGTCTTTCAATAAGGTACGAATGTTTGTTTGATTCGTTATGAATCTCTCCACTTCATAATCCATTTTTAATAACCGAAAATACTAGCAGTTAGTACTGAAGAATACCCATAAGGTGAATGAAATTAGGCATCCACATGTTTCCGAGGTGAAAGCAAATTTGAAGCCCATACCGCTGTGGAGAAATTTTTGACCAAGCTATTATAGCGATACACTGCAGAGTAAAGCTAAAAGAGGAACTTTTGAGTAAAACAATTATGCTGGTCTTTTTCAACCGAACTAGTTCTCTCTAAACACGTTTACAGCTGTAAAACTATCCACATATTTCATTGAAGGTACTACCGTTCTTTGTTGAGCATGCAATGCATCACATACACATAATCTGGAGAAAGGCAGAAAAACTTAAAATGTTCTGAAAATGCTACTTGTCTGCATATGAAATCGTATTTAGTATTTAAAATCGTATAATTAGAGACTGTAGATGAGTCACTACAAGTTCTGCTAACTTGCAGAAGCTGACAGCACATACGATAATTGAGCAACTTAGCGCTTAGTACTCGTATTTCTAATACAATGCAGAAGATTGCTTCAATGTGAAATATCCTTTACCAAGATTAAGAATGATAAATCTTAATCTTTTGAAGAGTGAAGATTTAACAAAATGTCTTCACTAACGACATTGGATAACTCACTGACGACACTTTTTACCTTTGAGAAAAAGTCCTTAAGGATCTTTCACTAAACTCTTCGACCGCTATATTGATTAGAAAATCAGTGGCCTCAAACCTTAAATTGCATGAAGGCCGAATGCAACATCTAAAAACAGCTGAAGGGCCAGAATCTTTTACTCCCTTGTACGAAGTAAAGTATTGTAAGCACGAAAAATTTCGAGTCTCATTTCGACGAAAATATCCATTTTAGTTGTTCTCGAAACCATTTGAACGATGTTTTTGCGCGAAACGAGAACAATTATGCCCGGAGTTTGATGGAAACTGCCCTTTATTATTTTTAATTCCATAAATTTTATTCCTGGGTAGTTTCTCACGGTAGCTTTGTAAAGATTAAAAATTAAGAGGCCAGGGATTTTGATCTATCAGTAGTTGTCATGTAAAACCGGCACAGTGTAGGGGGGGTAAATTGTATATTTCTTCACAACAATCAGATATTTATTGCGTGAAGAGATCCAGAAATGTTTGTTATTATTTTGGGACGCAGAAAGAGCTAAAGCTAGTACCGAAACAATTCAGATAGCTGTAAAATGAGAGGAAGCGAAACCACGCCTCAGCAGGTTTCGATAGCTAAAGGAGAAAATGCCAAGTAAGAAGAATCAGTGTGTGTGTGTGTGTGTGTGTATTTAATTATGGCAAAGCACACTAGGGCTATCTGCCTAAGGGGAGGGATGCCTTCGTGGAGGACTTTCTAAGGGAAACTGGCTCGTATACACGTTACACATGGGGAAAACCACGAAAACACCCATGCAGCCAGCCCGTTCGCGGGATTCGAACCTCGGACCGAACTACCAGTGTTCAGCGACTTTACCGCTCGGCCGCTGGTGGGCGTAAGAAGAATCAGAATTACTATCAAGTGATGTTTTGAAATAATAAAAACGGAAATATTGAAACAGTGTTGCTGCACACACTATCACAACGGTACTGCTTTCTTATATGTTAATTTAGTACATGAGCATTAAATACCTCAATCGAGTTTAGTTTCTCTGATAATCTGCCTACGGGCAGGGATGCTTTCGCGGAGGATTTTCCAAGAGAAATTGGCTCGTATACACGTTCCACATGGCGAAAAGCATGATAGCGCCCATGCAGCCAGCTTCTTCCTCGGGATTAGAGCCCCGGACTGAGCTACCAGTGTTCAACGACTTGGCAGCTTGGCCTCTTCCAATCTTGAACTCCGTTTTTCTAAAAATGAATCTACTGATCTAGAAACGTATAAAACAGTAAACTACCAATATTGTACAGTTAATATTCTATTTAATATATTGTAGAGATTTAGCGATATATTGGCTATTGGCGACTTCCCAAATTTTAAAAATTAAAATTTGGAAAATCGCCGCCAAGTTGATCGATTTACTCAACGAAATTACAAAATAAACAGATAAAAAGCGAAATAACCTGGTTTACCTATGAATATCAATACACAGTAACTCACACATATGATGAAAGTTTAATCTTCGAAAAACGTAGGCAATTCTTTCATGGATGTAGAAATTCGAAACTTTGAAATGTAGGTCAAAATGTACGAAATTCTAGAAATCATTCGGGAAAGTATCATGGCAGATATTTTAGGGCGATATACTTAACATAAATATATTGATTAGGGATTAAACGAGTTGCGATCAAAACAGCAATGTTTTACATTAACTGCAATTAGAGGATTGAATCAAACGGCGTCCAAACGAACAAACTGCTGAATACAGATTTTACGGACGTGGGTTCAGAATCATGGTGAACGTACCGACTGCCCGAAAGTGCATTTTCTTCACAGCTAACTAACGTTAGCCTTTTTCCATAAAATTCCAGCTGTTTTAAACTTCCGTTAATGTTTCTCTTTCAAACTGTTGGAGCTCTTCTTTCTTCCTTACATTACGCCATACTTTTCCCCTTTTTTCTTATCAGAGACTCGAGTTTCAACTTTTGTTTTCAGATTCATTATTTCACGAAGCTGAATTTTCTTTCAAGTGTGTTCAGATTGATTTTTAGAGGTCTCTTCACTTGCCGAAACCAGGATTTCTATTATTTCATCAATCGTAGTTGCCCCTGAATGTTAATTTCTTTTAAAATCGCAGAAATCAGTTTTCAGGACAGTCAACTTATCTACGAATTAGCTGTACCTTGAAAAAATATTTCGAAACAACGATAGCAATTTCAGTTTAATTAGATACAGAAAACGAGAACTTAATGAATTCAATTATAAATATTTTCAAAGGACAGTATTAGGTTATTTGAAAATGGCAAAGCACAGGAGCTATCTACCCAAGGATACCTTCGTGGAGGATTTTCGAAGGGAAACTGGCTAGCATCCACGTTACAAATAGGTAAAGCCATGAAAAACCAACCATACAGCTAGCTCGCTCGATTCCGGCTCAGATCGAACCCGAGTTAAATTGACAGCGTCCAGCCGTGCTAACCGCTCGGCTACTGATGCGGCCTTCTTGAAAAAAACTGCAATGTGAAGCGAATATTTTCTTAATTTAATATTTTTTTTCTCCGTAATTTGTTTCAATTACATTCCTTGTATTTCGATCAGTCATTTATTCGCGTGTCGTTGATACACTACTTACTGCTTCACTGAAGCTGGGATTGATTTATAGTTCAGTGTGTTTCTTCAGTGTGTTAGACGAAGGAAATACGGTACATGCATATTTCAGGGTTATGAATTCCGATATTTTGCATTTAAAGTGTTTGCAATTTTTCCCGCCTTTTCTTCAGACCTTTTCCGAATTTTACAATAATTACTCCTTATAAGCAGATATGGCATCACACAGCAACAGTTTTTCTAGTGATGATTCTGACGAGGAAGTCCACTTTAATTCGATAAGAAGGCGCTGTAAAATTTGTTACGAAAGAAAATGTTAAAAATTTGGGTTCCCCGTCGGCAAGAAACTGTACTGTAAGAGTTGCGACATTCTGCGATAGTTGTGTGGATAAACCAATGTTTGCCATGTTTTAATAAAGTTCATCGTAACATCCCTTTGTAATTGCATACAAACTTGAATTTAACTAAAATGTTATATTTAAAAGTGATATACATACGATAAAAAAATTATGTGAGGATCCAACTTGCTTGGAATAGTAATGTTCAACCAGGTATTTGCTAAACTAATTCCTAGAAAAATTAATTTATTGGTTTGTTGTGTTCTGCATATTAAACCATACAACCTTTCCTTGATGGTTATGATTTTTGCGCTATTTTAATGTATTATAAGGCATACGCCAGAAACAAAATAATACAAATTAAAACGTGGGGCGCAGGCCTGAACGGGAAGTCTTCAGAAAACGGTCTGGCAGGGAACGTGTTAAAAGTTCGCCTTGGGCGTATAGGTTTATTTTGTTGCTAAAAACTTTCATGTACATGATTTTTAAGAATTAATCAGATAGGTTTCTTTTTTATGGTGTCTAATGAACTGCATTTTCTTTAAATTAAAGTAAAAATACAATTTCATACAAAAACTGAGGAAACTTTTTCGATATCAAATTTAAAACAAAAACAAAGCGATGCACAGAAACTTGAAAATGCTTTTGGTCATTTAGAAGCATGTTAAATTACTAAATCATTGTACGGCATTTCTCAAACGTTTTGCAAGTGAGAACCGCTTTTATAAGTAGAACGTTCTGGGGATAACCTTATTCTTGCCCCTTCGAAAGCATTTCTTAACTTACATTACCACCAGTATATACTTATAGTCTTTAATTACGATTATTGAAAATTCATTGGATTTTTTAGTATTAAATTAAAAACATGTTTATCTAAATTTTAATACTCTTGAATTTCTAATCTATCTTTTTGACAAATTGAAAGCTGTATTCACAATGAGGTTGACGAGCCCCACCGATTGTTCTGTATTTAGACGCATGCCAGTAATAAGCACGATAGTGCCCTAAATTACTCTTTTGTTGGTATGATTCGAGTGGAAATTTCATAAGGTGGCTGGTAGTACATTTCATAAAATGCCAGTCTTGGGAAAAGTTAACACGATTGCCATGTGTCATTTCTGAACAGGTTTTCAGTTACATATGTATGGTTGGTTTGATTTATGTGATTACGGCAAAGTTTCGAGGGCTATCTGCCTTAGGGATGGCTTCGTGGAGGACGTTTTAAGGAAAACCGGCTCGTATACTACATATGTATGGTATAAGCGGTATAATTTCATTTTGCCCTTTTAAATTTAAGACCACCAGGGCATGCTGGGACCACAGAGAGAAATAAATACTAGTGTAGAGGAAACAAAATACAGTGGAACCTCAAGATACGAGCACCTCTATATACGAGAAATTAGAGATACGGCGAAAGATTTGTCCCTAAATACGAGCATTGACTCAAGTAACGAGCAATGAGCCAGGCTGTTAGTATGCGTGGCACGTTTCCCAGCGAAAAATACACTCTTCAGATCACCGTCTTCTTTGATCTACGTGTTTGTGCGCGTGCGAGTTAGAGTTTTTACATTTAATGTGAAAATGATTTCACGATACCTCCCAAGAAGACTGCTGCCTCAGATAGTGTTAAAAAAAAGAAGCCATGGCCATTGAAATTAAGAAAAAAATCAGATAAACATGAACGTGGTGCAAGACTGAAGGAATTGGCGACGACTTACGGCCTTTCGACAACGACGATCTACACTTTTCTGAAGAAGGAAGAAATTAAGAAAGTTGTTATGGCTAAAGGAGTTACCGTTATTTCAAGCACTGTCCAAATCCCCTGGAAGATGCTGAAAAGCTGTTTGTCGGTGTGGATTAACAAGTTAAAAGACGATTCGGTGTCGAAAGCTATCATTTTTGCTAAGGCTAAGAATCTGTACTTGGACCTTCTCCAAGAAACACCAGGTACGTTGACTGAAGATGAGATGTTAATGAGATTTTTGGGTGTGCGGAACAGATTAAATAGATTTCCATTATTTTCAATGGGAAAGTTTGTTTCTAGATAGAAATTCGCTATACGAGCTCAATGCTGGAACAAATTAAACTCGTATCACAAGATTCCGCGAAATTTTAGATAAACTTTAGTCGGAAGGTTTCAGCCAGTATCGATAAAAACTGTTTAACAATACAGGAAGGGATTGAAAACTGAAAGCAACTCCCACACAGTTGGGGACGACCCCTTTATCTCCTGCCTAAGCAGATTTAGGTAAAATGACGCGGATATCTGACTGGCAGACTTGGCAACCCCGATTACTTCATATTCGAATGTCCCTTTACTCGGGGCCATCTTATCAAATTGCTGCTTGGACAGAGAATACGCTGTCTAATAATACTACACAGCTTAAGACTGAAAAGCTATTACAGTACATCTTAACATGCCAGAATTTCTCATCGTCAGTAAAATTTTTAAAACTAGCTGCACGCACTGTTTACCCAATTTTATGTATTTTGTATTTCTATTTTTTATTAATTTATGAAGTATTTTACCAAGTATTGCTTAAAGCTCTGTTACATATTTACGTAATTTGCATACTTTGTGTTACAGATGTATAGCGTATTATGTAGGTTTTTGTGCGTAATGGATTTTATTTTGCATCTTGGCGGTGCACAGTACAGATGAGTTTGAGCATTATGCACTTCTAGATGAGTAAGTATGAGAAAAACTGAGGTCAAGGTAAAGATCTTTCGTGTAAGCAAATATTTCAAACTCGATGCAACTTAAAAAATTAGCCTGTATTTTCATTAAATAATTTCTATAAAACTCCAACTGAAGAAATACCCTTTGCTGAAAAATGAAATTATGTTTTGTACCTAAATATGTATAGTCAAGTTAACTTACATGGCCTTTCTTGATGGTGAATTTGTACATGAGGGCGCAACCGTCGAGCCAGTGTTTGAAGGTGAAGTCGTTGTCGAAATCCCATTTTGCTGGACCCAGTCGGAACAGCTGACCTTCAACCCAATCCGGTATTTGCCCTGGAAAGAAAAATTTTGATGCACAAGATTTAAAGAATGATAATTGAGAAATTACGCCTGCGGCAATATTTCAGCTTAGAATAAATTATTTGCGAGTAACAAGAATAGACACTCAGGAACGCTAATCTAAAAAAACAATGAAAGAGCGGGTACTTTTCATAACTATTAAAATTAGAAAGTTCACCACGAAAACATCCTCCTATAAGCGATTTGCTTTGGTTTATTTGGTTACGAGAAGCACACAAGGACTCTTTGCCCGAGGGGAGGGATACCTTCTGCCTTCGTGGAGAACTTTCCAAGGGAAAATGGCTCGTATCCACGTTACACATAGAAACTACGAAAACTCGCATGCACCAAGCCCATTTGACGAGCCGAATTATAAGTGTTCAACCGTTTTATTTAATTTAAAAATGGTAAGTAGCTTTCTTTTTACAATGTGCTCAACGGCTGGAAGGTAATTGGAACTGTATTTCACCTGTAACAGTGCGCATTTAATTTTTATTCCGGATGCGATAAGTCGCATAAAAAATATCAATTGCATCCAATAAATAGCTTTAATCCTGGTTCACGGAAGCCTTACCCGAGATTTGGTCGACTGCCAGAATCTGATGCAAACTAGAGTAATCTGTCGACTCATCTTTCTCACTATTTGTTTTTCTACTAAGGATAAGCGTAACATAGGGTCAGTAAAAAATCAAATTATCGATTCGGTTTCTTTCCTATCAGGTATATTAAAAAAAATTAAGCCCCGTTTGATAGCAGTGCTAGAAAATGCGCACGCGCAATCATTTCTTCGGACTTTCGAGAATCAAACGAAATCGTAAAAAAAATTTACTAAAAAACTTAGTTCTGTCAATGCTTTGTTTTTGGAAAGGTAAAGTAAAACTTAAAAATTTTTGTCTTGTTTCTGTCACCTCGGTTTTAAAATTAAAAAGTTAAAATTTTTATGTTTTAAAATTAAGAATTCCACCAAATGCGAAAAATAGGCATTTACATTAGTCTTTCGGTTACACTATAGAGAGGTTTAATCCAGTTAATACTGAAAATATCAAAACTAATTTGGTAATGAGTTCTTGATAAAGTCATCAAATATTCATCATAACGCAGTTGTTGGAATAATACAGGCACCTTTCAATTCCACCTTCAAAAGATGGGAAGATATTTAGATAGGAAACGCTGCTAGAAGATTTCAGACCAGAAAGCAATGTGGATTTGACCATTTAAAAAATATATAGTCAAATAGAAGAACAGGTGACGGAAAATTGACTAGCGACACTTTTAGATTGGATAGAAAATGAATATCGGTACAAGGACAGAGAAAACTCCTTGCATAAACTCTCGGGATGTTGAAGGTCAGCCAGATAATACGCAAAATATTCACACTAGAAATTAAACGTAGAGTCGAATGTTCTAGAGAGCTACTCTGTGTGATAAACAAGTGGCTTTTTTTCTTCATGCTGATGACAGAATTTGAAACGGTTTATTCATGAATAACTGAATAGAAAATAACTCTTTATCATGCAGAGCAGTTTACCAGAACTTTCGATTATGTTCCATTTCTAATGCCAACATTCTGGGTACCATCTGGGTGACCTGGAATATCACCAGCATTTCATGACAAGTTTTATCATCTCTGCGATCGAGACAAATCTTTTCTGCGATCTCAAACTCAGAACTTAGAAATCTACCACGGATAATTTCCTGTTAGAATCATTTTTGAACGCTTATTAATTGAATTTCACAATACTGTAACGGGCTTATTAGGTTAACCTGTTGAATTAACTTCGACAAATCAAACGTAAAACTCCACCGAGAACAGAAAATTATTTACCTTTGAATGAAAACTACGGGAAATGATTTAGGCGTATTTGTAGCATAAAACCAAGACCAAACTTCTGAAATCTGATGATTAAAATATTGCTCAGTACATTTAAATTGAGCAAATTTATGAAATTGAGGAAGTACTTTAGATATTTTTCCACTGGGATGTCAAAAGGTATTCGGACTAGGAAATTTTAAGACACGCATTGAGACCTACATAAACTATCTGCTTAGAAGTCAAGCTTTTGGACTAAACTCATGTCATTTTTCTTAATTTCCTTTGTTTCAAGACCTTTAGCAATATAGCGCGATGGCTCTACGCCAACAAATGAAGGTACATGGAAAACTAGCAGCTGTACTGACTCATGCACAAATGTAGGTTTAAAACTTACGCATGGTAGAACTAAGCACAAAAAATTGAGACAGCTCTACATCTCCCTTTCTACTGGGCCGATTGACGATTGATGAAATTGGCATTTTTCATGTCTCGAATTCGTGACTTAAGGTATTAATTTAAATGTAGCATTGTCCTAACATCGGCAGTTTCGCCGCAAAAACGACATTTTTCCGAAATGACATACCGATATTTTTCCATATTTAGATTCTAAGACTCAAATTCTGAAATTTTGTAAAATTTGACGAAACTTACCGAGGAATTAAAAACCATCTTCGCACATTCTTTTCAGTTTGCGGCACGCATAATTCACTTGGGGAAACTCTTAATTCATAGTAAACTATTTTTCATTGCACACGAGCGGGAAAAAAGGTGCATCGTTCATTCTTTCAAATAATTTTAACGAAGTGCGCAACTACGTTTGACGTTCTTATAGTTTAACATGCCAAATTTCAAAACACGCCAACATTTAAATTCTCGTATATTTTGCCAAATTTTGAATTGAAAACTTTTTTTGCAAGTATGCCTATACATCTACTTTATTTTATAGGTTATTCGAAAATTTATGAAAATTACTAAAAGTAAAAATATAAGAAATAAATCAGTCAATATCTGCAAATTTTATTCGGATCGAACCTAAATTTTCAACTGGGAAAGAAGAAATCAAGCAAGTTTAATTAAAAAATGGTAGATATATTCGAAATTAAATTGACCTCGAGAAACTAATATTCTGAGAGGTAATTTTTTTAAAAACCGATCGTATGATTTTTACAAAAGTTGGCATTCATTTTGATCAAATCACACCTTTTGATAAAAATAGGAACCAATTTTTACATAGTGTCCGTGCAATAAATATAACAGATGAATCTTAAAGAACAAATTACATTCCTAGTCGCTATATATTTTTACGTAAAAATTTTAGTGGACTGTCCCCAAGAACTGCTCAACATAGCTACATACGTAAAGCTATCAAACACAAATTTATATACGATGCCTTCAAGGTTTTCCACGCTAACATTTATATAAAACATCTTTATGACGTCTGTTCCGAGAAGGGTGAAACTTTGCATCGCGCTTCAAAATGGCATTTTCGCATCCAATAAAATGCATATTTGTTCAATTCTGACGTTTTTCAGGAACAGTTTTGCATATTGCGACTTCCGTTTTCTTAAAGAAGTTAATATCAAACGTAGCATCCTAAACAGAAAATAAAAATTTAAACATGTCAAGTGATAAAATTTGCTGTAATCAAATACACGCTTGTTCATAAACTACAACGTTGCCTACGCCCTTCCTGGTTTTAGATTTACTTATGACGCGCGGATAAAAACAGCGCTAGTGAAGGATGATGCAAAAGCCACACACAGACAATAGAAAAAAATGAAACTTCCGAAATAGACGATAATAATGGCAAATTCTTTTCCTGAGCGATATCCCTATATTGTTGCAATACATCACTTAAAATTTTAGTTGAGGTTTATGGTACTAGTTTTGAAAACAGTTTGTTCGATGCGAGATTAGTTTCTTCCGAACAGAAAGAATTTTTTAGCATAAATTCGCACGCATAAATTTGATTGCATTATCATTTTTTACACCTTTTGTTGGTGATTACAAGATTTTTTATGTGATTATGGCAAAGCCTGAAGGGTTACCTGCCTAATGAAAGGGATGCCCTCGTGGAGCACTTTCTAAGGGAAACTGGCTCGTATACACGCTTTACACATGGGGCAAACCACGAAAACGCGCCCATGCAGCCAGCCCGTTCGCAGGATTCGAACCTCGGACCGAACTACAACTGTTCAGAGACTTTACCACTGGGAGGGGGGGGGGCCTCTATTCCAGGATTTTTATTTTTTTTTTAGAATTCGCTTATTTTGTTTGCAGTCTAAACAGACGTTTGGCTGCTTTTCTATAGAAAATGCCTTCATTTCCTCAAAATCAAGTTACTATTCAGAAAATCTGGTTAAATTCACAAACATTTGGAAAGCAAGTTTTCTGTAAGAATTTATTACAAGTAACGCTCGATTATTAAAAGCAGTTCAGTTTAAGGAAAATCACCCTTTCTCGTCAAAAACTACAGCTAATAGCATAAACCGCAAACGAAATTTCAAATGATATATTGCATGCAAGAATACAAGGGCGTCAGCCATTAAAACAATATACCATTATCATCCATTTTGCAATTTCCACAATTTTTAAAAGGTTTACGTGCGCGAATTATTGTATTTTGGTATATCTGACTACAACACCAGAGAGCCTAAGGACATGGATGCCTTTGTCGAAGAATTTCTAAGGGAAACTGGTTTGCAACCACGTTACCCATGAAGAAAACCACCACTCCTACAGTTCCCACTCCTAAAACAGTCCACTCCCTTTCGCCTGGAATCGAACTCATGTCAAACTGCCAGAATTCAGCGACTTTTAACTCCCAGTCGCTGATGGCAGCAAGAATTTTGGATCATCCTTAATTCGTTTCCAGCGAATGGACCGACTACACGGGTTTTAGAGATCTTCTCCATGTTTAATAGGAACTTGAGACAATTTCTTTAAAGAAAGGTCTTCGAATAATATCTCAAAGCAATTACCATACATACACTATTAAGCGCAAGTTAAGAATTCTGTTTTACCATTAACGTTCGCCTTTCCTTAGGTACGTCAAGAAATTTCGATTTCCTTCTAATCGCATGCTGGCAGCCGATCTTCAAGTTACCTAAAACTAATTTCTCTATCCATTATAAACCAAAAGAGAAATCCTATGCAAGTAGCGATGCCTTAGTTTGTTTGGAGGCGCGTGACTAACTTAAGGAAGGTAGTTTAACCAAACTTTGTAACAGATGAAGGTAAAAATTTATCCGAACCCTGCAATACCGAGGCAGTTACCTTAAGGTTTTAAATCAAGCCTTTATATATGGCAAAGTCTAATAGAAAAGCGTATCAGACACCTATAAATCATAGCAGCTATTTTGAAATTATCGTATATTTAAATTTCACACAAAAAATACAATGTCTACATTAAATAGATTAATCTGATTATTTAATCATTATCACCAACTATAGTGCCTGTTGGTTGTTTTATTTTAGGTAAAACTTTTCTGCTTGAGTAAATGTCTAGATTATTCAAAACCGTGAATTACAAGAGCTATACTATCGTCGGGATTCGAACCATAAATCTTGGAGATTGTTAACTTGTAGATTGGTGCACTAACCATGAAATCACCATACCACTCTTCAAGTCCCCTTATTGAAAGAGCGATTGGGAAAAAGGATCTCTTCTATTAGCTTTCGCGAGACTTTTGGTGCCAGCAATAGGAAAATCTTTACTCGGTCGCTCGTATTAGAATCATGTCTTTTCTAGCTTGCTAAACCGGATTAAGGGTTTAGATTACAGCAAAATACAAAATGAAAACAGAAGAAAAACACGCCAATTGAAACAAAATTAGCAACACAACAACCTTGAATTTGGCATAGATTTATGTTAAGATCACAATCGATTTCAAGGGCGAGCAACTGAAGGTCCCTCTCCGTCAGCAGCAAAGAAATTTGCAAGGCATTGAAGACGAGGCTTGCAGATTTCTTGACATTCTCCTGACGAAGAGGGACCTGTAACTGCCTGCCCTCGAAACCCGACATAAATCTACGCCAAACTCAAGGTGGTTGTCTTACTAATTTTAAACATAAAACTGTTTGCCTAAGAAAAGGAACGCCTTCGTGGAAGACTTTTCAATGGAAAATGGCTCGTATTTACGTTATATATGAAACATGCGGCAGCCCAGTCGTCAGGATTTGAACCGGTTCAAAGTACCAACGTCCAGCGGTTTAACACCGGTGAGGTATGGGTAGCTCGATAGTCTAATCACGCAAGTAAATACTCAAATGTGATTATATTTTTTGTCTAGCATTAGGCAAAATTTCCTATTCACTTCTGTTTTGCAAATAATCCTCGTCTCGGATAGCGTTTTTAAGTCGGTTACAATTTTTAATACATCCTGCAATGATTCCCTTCAAACGCGGATCCATTAAAAAGGAATCGAGAAAAAATTCACGAGCTTTTCAGAATATTAAGTCAAAATTTTACGATCAATTTAAATATTTATAAAAACCATTTTTACTTCCTTGTACGAAGTAAAAATAAGTATCGTAATCGCGAAAAGTTTCAGGCAACATATTTCGACGAAAATATCCATTTGGACCGCTATCGAATGCAATTTAATGATGTTTTTGCGTGATATCTGTACGTAAGGACAGAATAAAAGGACTTTTCCTCCACAAAAATTATAAAACTGCTTTAAAATTCTGAAGAGAATTTTTCGTGGCGTCTGTACAAACGTATGTACGTACGTATCTCGCATAACTCAAAAACGAGTAGCCTCAGAACGTTGAAATTTTGTATATAGGACTGCTGTAACATGTAGATGTGCACCTCGTATTTTGGTTGCAATAGGCGTATATAAATATATTTATATATCCACTCTGTTACCCGGCTCAGTGATCTCGGTTTCTTTATTCTTATACGTTTGTAAATTTTACATTTTTTGCTTTAAAAATGATTGAATTTTATTTTTATCTTCCGGTTAAGGTTTTTATGCCTTTCGTAATTCTGGAAGCAATATTTGTACAATTATCAACGATTTAAAAGCTGTTTAAGTGCGGTTAAGTTTTAAATAACATGGCGGACATATTTGTTTACATTTGAAACAGCAGAATTGTAGATTTGTTGCCAATCTAGAGAGACTAAGCTTCGCAACACAAAAATAACGCCTTCATTTATTATTGCGAATTAAATCATGCTTAATCCTTTCTGGAATTTCTTCGAGGAACTAAGTGTCTAAGATTTACTTTGTAATTTTCAATGCAGATATTTTGAGTTATGTATTTTTGCCTTGTCGCGAAGTGAGAACTGAATTAATTGAATGAGAAATGCTAAATCGTCTGTGAAAACTGTTTGCTTAATTTCTTTCAAACATCGTTTTAGCTTTATTATAGTATTTGAATAGAACATGTGGCAACGATAATTCTTCAAATTATATAAATTTTGTGTATTCAGAGTGTCGTTATAGTAAACAAATATAGTGAATTTTAAAGAGTGCATTTATTCTATTGTGGTTTATGCGCTGTTCGACGAAGTAGATTTAATTCAGTCCAATCAATTTAAATGAAATTAAGAAAACAATGCACATAATTTAATATTCCGTACAAGGAAATCATGCGGTGTACACAGATTTTTTTTAATCTGAAAGCCTTCTGATTTTATATTACGCCCAAAGGTACTTTTTAAAGTTTTGTGCGTTACCGTTATTAAACATTCTTCGCACGTAAATCATAAAATTCAATTCAACAGCAACATCACAAGATATTTAAAAATAGCACATCTTTCGAATTTCTTACGCAAAATCTCTCTAAAAATAAAAATGTTTCTTCCTTACAGTGTTGCCATTGCTCGCTTCGAAATCGTTGAGTTTGTTAATCAAAAACTCGTTAGTGTTGCAAAATAAGAAATAGACAATAAAACGAATTCCATATTCGGTCTTCTAAATGCCCATATTCGAATGGAGGACTACATAATTCAAAATTTGATGCGTCTAGGTACCGTTGTTTTTTTTTTTCCACAATACGAGAAGCATTCATGCAGATTCTTCATTATTTAATTTCTTTAAATATAATGTAGGTCTCTAATATTTAGTGGCAACAATTTGAAAAGTAAAATACCGTTTTATACTGAATTAACGCAAGATGTCAAAACCAAATTCATAGCCCTTCTGAGCAACTTGCATCTTTGGGATAAAAATAAGAGTTCAGAGTTTGAAACTTCCGAAAATAAAAATTTTCGAAAAACTGCAGGATCTCTGTATTCTTACAACTTTTTTTTTTTTTTTTTAAATAGGTACCAAATCCAAACAGAATCACTGCAGAAAGGATTCATTAGAAGTTACACAAAAAAAAATCTAACGCATTCTTTCACGTTTAAATATTCCATCTATAAAGTTGAAACACGTGACTAACTTTACCTGCGGATTTCAAAAAAGCAGTCTCGCGGCAAAACAGGTTCAAGTTTAGTTTTTTCGTAATGTCAGCAAACAAAATGACGAGACAAAGGGAATAGTTTACCCAAGCCTTTTACAGAATAAGTTGAGTAGCAAACAATGACGGCAATTTCATTTTAACCGCCAAGGTTATCTTTACACGGTTGATGACAAAATTTATTGCGTATTTTTTAAATGATAAATCCACGTGGAACACCAAGCATTTCAGAATTCAGCAACCAGAGCTATTACAAAAATAATCTCGCCCTCAGGCAGAACTTGCTTATACATAACGGCATTCGAGTAGATACACTATTGTAATTAGATGCGTGTACAAGAAAGTAATTTCTGAAACAATATAAATTAACTTGGAAGTATAATATCTTGCAATTTATCACACGAAAAGCTCGAAATATCCAAGCACAAATATGAATTTGAAAAACTTGTCACTCAACAAGGCTAGCTACCGTTTTTAAGTCTCAAGTCACTTTTATGGACTAGCTGCACTCTGCGCCCCCCGTTAAGGTCAAGCACAATAGCAGGTCAACAGTCCTGCTTTTATGCTTAATCCTTTGACTACGAATTAAAAAATTCTTTTATACCATTTTCTATCCAGGTGAACAAGAGCTACCATAAATAAGGTAAATTTAGCATTTGGGATTTTTCGACAAATGGTTTAAGCCAAAGGCTGGGATACATATGTCCCAGGCGTAATTAATGGTGGGATGCATTATAGTAAGTCGATTGCTACGTGTGGGATATAAGTATACATATTATCCAGGAAAACTATTATATGAAATAGATTTTACATCTTATGGAACAGGGCAAAGTAATCCTTATATAACTCAACATTACACATTGGACAACACATATTTGTTCTTTTCTCTATGTTTATTTGCGTAATTAATTATCTAAGTGATAATTAATACTACATTAATTATCACTAAGATAACTGCAGTTGCAACAATAATTTATAGAAGCAAATCAAACTAATCCAAGAAAGCTGTGACCCATTTAGTTCGGATAATAAACTTATCAAAAGATAGATTCATAGAAGATATGTAAAACTAGAATGTTCATGCAACCTCACGAATGCAACCTCACGAAATGCCATAATGCCTGAAGGAATTCAGCTGAAGGTCTACGCCATGTAAATCTTAGAATATCAAAGAATCGCGGATATGCTAATGTGGGGAACCTTGAAAAAGCGTGCTCAAGCACTAAAACTTCATTTTCACTTGGGTACAGTTCTTGCAGTTTTCGATTGAGACGAAAAATCGTTTAACTTTTCGAATACAATACATATCCTCAGAAATATTTTCTGACGGTCTTAAACCCAAACGCTCACAAGGTGATAAAATTATAAAACCCACGAAGCTTTAAAATGTGCTCTTTGTTTTGCTGCATCTATCACGTTGTCCCAGTAAAGAAAGACGTGCGTTTCCGAGTTGATTTTGGTCAACGTCCGCGTGATACTTATTAACAGCGTGATTAACATGATAAACTGACATTGTTTATCAACACAGAACAGGAAACGTGTTCCGGTAACATTATTAGGCTGCTACAGCGTAAACGGAACCTTTGATTATTGAAAGAGAAAGTAACAATTTTCTCCAATTTTCACCAAGGACAGGATGTTACAAATGCTTAACTGAAAGTTTCTCGAGCATTTTGATATTTGTATCCTTATTTAATAAGAAGTGGGTAGAATCAAAATGCTAAACGTTTCATAAGACCTTTAATTCTTATTTAACATAGGTAACCGCACTTGTAGCTGTATTTTAATGCTCGCACAGTATCTGCGAGATGCTGAGATTTGTAGTGTAAGAATTTCCGCAAATTAAAAACAAAAAATATCTCGGGCATTTTCAGCAGAACGTTTCAAATACAGAATACAAAATTATGTATTCTTTACAAAACGGAGCGGCAAAGGGATCCATCTTCAGGAAAATTGCTTAATATTTGCACGAAAGAATTTTTTTATTTGACAGTAATGCAGTAACGGTATTTTTCTCTAGATCGAGTACGATTCATACATTACAGTTTTCAATGAACGAAAAGTTGCTCGATTCGAAATTAATACCTCACCAGAGGGAAATCAAAAACTTTGAAGGAACTGAATTAGATCAGGGCAATGCATAACTGTTAATATACTTGTTCCGGCCTCTAAACAGTGCCGCAGAGTTTGATATAAATTTTAAATCTGGCAACAAAAAATTTAAGAACGAAATGCATCTTTAGAACAGTTGCATATACAATAACAAAAATAAAACTTGTACATAAATGTAATAATACCCAAGAGGGATGCCTTCGTGAACAGTGGCGTAGCCATGGAAGTAAGATGGAGTCGCCCTAAACAAGTTTCTCCGTACCCTGCTCTGAAGCACCGGCGATCCCTACGTGGTGACCAAAACATTGGGTCATTTACCATTGAGTTCTATGGGATTTGACGCGTTCAGATGTAAATATTTTGTAATTACGTAGCAAATATACATATAAATGTATATATTTTCTTTTTCTACAACACTTCAGAGTCCTAAGTATGTGAAAACAACATATTTTTAAACAACATTTCATTCTGAACGGAATTAAATGCTATACTTTTCCCAGGACAGTTTTCTCAGAATGGTTTAATTTGAATGAAATATTTTCACAAGTTTTCGTTAATTACATTAGAAAAAAAAATTAAGGTAATTCGATTTTATTCGGTTAAGGTAAAAAAAATTAAGATCAAAGTTTATTGTATTATTAATATTAAAATTATGCATTATTTCTTTTCTATTTATAGAGCTTCCTAAAATACTTTCTTAAATAGGACATGATTTTTTGGCTTCTTTTAAATCGAAAAATGTAAGTCAATTTATAATTAATGCTCTATTCGGTTCATTTTAAATTAGAGAATTACTAGGAATTAGCGAAATACTTTAAATAAGTATTTCGCTAATTCCTAATAATTAAATAGGTATTAAATAGTATTTGACTTTCTCTGAACATTTCTGAAAGGGAATAAAATAAGTTTTTTTTTTTAAGTATTATTTAAAACTTGTAACCGAGTTATTATAAAATGTAAAGGGAATAATTCTTTTAATTATACTCAGATTTTTTTTTACCCTTCATTTCAACAATACATATTCCAAAAACTCTTTATTACGTTCTTAAGTGCGCATCTCATAGCATTTGCTTTACAATACCTTTTAACAGATTGCTTTCCAATACGAACAATTCTTGCTTAAATAGTTTTATAACGTATTTGTCAACAGGATTTCAATTTATGTTTACAATTCAATATTAAGGTTATTATATATTTAGATAACATTTATAATCACTATAAATTAGATACATTTAATCATTAGATTTCTTCACAGTACTTTCACAGTTGTTTATAAGTGAATAAATTCTTCATTTCAAATACATTTATAAATAATTTAATAAATATTTAAGTATTTTGTCAAAGGCAGATACATGCTTTTATTTCCGGCATGTGCAAATCTTTAATTTCTGTGCATTCACTATATTTTTCGTGTAAAGTAATTTACACTAATTTAGCATACACCCGAAAGTTTTACATAAAAAATATATGAATATAATTTGAATGAAAATTATAAATATTTTTAATACCCACTCAAAGATCAGTTTTTCTTCAAAATTCCTCCACGATGGCATCTCTCTTTAGGCAGATAGCCCTTGCATGCGTTACTCTAATAAAAACTTAATCTGACCTATGTGCCTAATTACAAATATTTTAACATACATAATTTTATATTTACATTTAGTCATCAAGTTTCAAACTTTTCAAATCTTCTAGAAAATAAATTTTGGCAGATCTCTTTTAGCAATTTTCTTAAAATCTATATTTTGTAGTGCAACAGCTTAGAATTTTATAAAACAAATTCATAATCAAAATCGCTGTTGTTAGTTATCGAAAAATAACCAAGATGTGATTTTTGCGTAAATGTCAGTAAACTATACAAATTGCTATTATCCATCACACTATGAATGTTTCTTTCATGCGAGAGTGTCCCTTTTTCGATTTCTATGGAACTGTCGTGTGTCGAAATACTATCAGAATCTTGTCAAGCGAGCTTCTGAATGTAAACAAAGAACACCCCGTCTGGTGACCCAAGCTTCAAAGCAGTGCTTCACTTCTAGCGCGAAATGGCCCCTCCTCCCTTTCCTACCTCCATGGGCGTAGCGAGGGGGGCAAGGGGGTGTATGATGCCCCAGGCGCCGCTCGCAGAGGGGCGCCCAATGGTCTCCAAACAAGATTTTCATCATATCACCGTGTTTTTCGAGGGGGGCGCCAGTTATGCTCGCTACTCCACTGTTCGTGAAGTACTTTGTAGGGAAACCCGCATGGTATGAAATATGAAAATGTCCTTGGAACCAGCCCATTCTTTAGAATTTGAATGTTAGAACTACCAGTGTTTAGGGGTCTTTGCGTTTGGCATTAATTAAATATCATTAAAAACTAGAAATTTAACTTTTTAATTAAAATCTAGAACTTGTACCCCTTCTTGCGAAGACTGCATTTGAAATCCCAGTTCTTGCCGACAAGAACCTTCCAGCGTATATTCAGGATAAAAGCTGAACGCGATATTCACGGATCCCACGTTCAGATGGTTATTCTTTCTTTCAGGTGTATTGACCTTATTTCTTTAAAATTTTAAATTACTTTCAAATTAAATTCAAAACTTTCAGACCGATTTGGCGGTAAATTTACCCGAAAAACATTTGACGTCCTGAAAATATTAAGTGTGAATAGTTAACATTAACAGGTCAATTACAGAATTAAACATTTAATACGACACCTTTCTCAAAACTAGCTTTTAAGAAATGCGTTTATGCTGTACTCAAATATACACGAAACAAAATTATCAAAGCTCTAAAACTATCATTTTAGATGATTCTATACTAGAATATGTATAGTTTTCGTATTGCATCATCCATTTCCTAATTTTTGGTGTCTACTTACTATTCTAGAATATTTTCATTTGTAAAATGTATGTAACGACTTGCCAAAACATCCTGGAAAATCAGTTTTAGTTATCTTACGAATCTGATTTTCCAAGGTATTTACTCCCCGATGAACCAATTTTTCCTTATTCTGCTCGGCCCAAAAAGGTCGACAGGATAAGACGTAAACTCCGGTAGTTTGCCTCGGAATCAAAAGCGACAATTAGCCATACGGGTAGGTTCTTGGCTTCTCACGTGTAACGTGAACACAAGCCATGTCTAGTTTTCTGATAACCGTAGCAGGCTGTTATCAAGTTACACATCCAGGTATTTGTACGTTGTACATTACAGTTTATTTCTAGTCAGTGTTTCAAACTGCGTGCATAACTTCAGCACTGAAACATGCATTCAAACAGTTGTACACTTGTATAAACAGATGTGAAATCTTGAACAACTTCTACATCCCATTTTTAACACCAACCTGGGTAATACTGCATTCCCTCTGTAAGAGGGATGTAGAACTGGTGAAGCGGATTTTCGGGAATTTATTTTTGGTTTTCAAAAATGAAAAATTTGCCTTTCGAATTTTAATTACACCTAATTACGCTTTAGACTTTTAATATTTATATTTATCTTAAACATGAAAGTGGCTAAGACAAGCGATCGGCGGCTACTACAACTTTTCTATGTAAAAATTATGACTTGTTTAAATTATCAATTAAGAGTTAATAAATTGGGTTTAAAACAGTAAAAATTCTTCGAAAACAGTTTAAAATCTATTCAGAAAGCTGCTTTTCAGATCAGTAGCAGAAACGCACATCTAACAATATAGGCAGTTGCACACCGAGAAAATTAAAGATTACATACTCTAAAATATACATTAGCTATCGTCTGAATAAAAAATAAAGCTACCATCTACGACATATAAAGGACGAAAATTCATGCGCAGGAAAATGAACTGCACAGGGTAGCGAAAGTGCTAAACAATTAAACTTTTCCCAAAATATTAGGCTGGAGTTAAGATACGCTGGGGGAAATTTCATGAGAATAACAGCTCTGACAGGTTGAAAATTAATGATGCTAGAAGTGCGGTTGGCATGTTAAATAGTGGCTTTCTTTAAATGTGTACATAAACCATTTTGGAGGAACCGTCACTGTCACAGGAAGAGAACCTTGCGCAATATATGAACAGGGACGATAATCAGAGTGGCTTCTTTCGTTCATTTGGTTATAACAAAACACTAATGGGAGGGATGCCTTCGTTGAGGAATTAATAAAGAAAACTGGGAAAACCACGTTACACATCGGAAAACCTCAAAATGCCTATGCAGCCAGTCTCTTCGCTTGGAGTCGAACCCAGATTGAAGTACCAGTTGTCAGGAGTTTTAACCATTGACCGCTAGTGGGTTAGTGAAATGACTGAAAACAGAACATTTGCAGACTAACTGAACGTGTGGCAACGCATGCATCAAGAACTCCATGAAAAGCTTCGGCTCGCTGAATCACTAAACAGCTTATCGCTGAAGAATGATAAATTTTGGCTTTCAGCACAGAATGCATATATGCATTCAAATAGGGTGTGATTATGCAGCTTCGGAAACTAGCTCAAACATTTCACTGTGAAGGACAAAGCTTCCTCCTTGCCTAGCATAGGTATACATGCTCAGAAATAGATTGGATTATTATATAGAGAAACACGCTTGGGCTACCTACCTAAGAGGAGGTATGCCTTCGTGAAGTATTTTAAGGGAAAAAAGGCCCGTATTGGCATTACACGTGGAGAAGGCCACGAAAACTCATGCAGCCAGTCCGGTCACCAGGATTTGAACTTTGATAATTACCAGTGTTCACTTATTTTATCAGTCGGCTGCTGGCGTTCTGTACTTATTCCTGTTTTGGTACGATTTCATTAACAAATACCGTTTAAAGGAAGAGTAATCCACTAAATACCCCTTAGATTCGGGAGTTCCTGCTGAAATAACATGAAAGGAAAATTCTGTGCTGCCAAACTATAGTCATAAGAACATTTCTAATATGCCAGTGATTATCGGCATAAAACTTAACTTGCGGAGTAAAGTCAATAAAATCACTTCATCTAGTCATGACTATTGCCGTATAAAATGATTACCCGGATGCTATTAAAAATACGAAGAAAATAAATTGAAAAATAACAATCTGAACAACAAAAACAGCTTTATCGCTTATTTCTCAAGGAATGTATAATATACTAACTTATTACGTATGTTTTTATCAAGAACAAACCTCGCAAAATGTAACAAAATAAACCTCATAAAATATACTTCGTCTTTGTAGCAGCTCTTGGACTTTTCATACATAAATGTATTTCTGCTGTCATTTATCTGTCAACCTGATTTTTATTTAAGAGGCATATGTTGCTGCATTTAAATCGAATGAATGAGAATTCCCAAGTGTCGCATAAAAATATAATTAAAGACCCAAGTTCGAAAATAATCGAGGACATGAATTAGACTCCCAGATGGTTATTCGGGAAAGGAATGGTTTGGTTCATTTGAATATGGCAAAGCACTTGAGGGCTCTCTGCCTAAGAGAAGGGATGCTTTCGGGAAGGACTTTCCAAAGAAATTGCCCGTTAACACATTAGACATTGGGAAAACTACGAAAACACCAATATAGTCAACCCGTTCGCCAGGGTTCAAACCCCGAATCGAACTACCAGTGTTCAGCGATTTTGCCCCTTTTCGGAATTTAGAGATTACGCGCACATTGATTTAACGTTTAGAAAACTATGAAAATTTGCCGCCGACAGCACCAAGATGATAGGAATCGAGCTTTGGATATGTTTAGGCCCCAAGGCCGTAACCAAACGTACAGCGAGGAAAAAGTACTTACGAGTCATGCGTTAAATTTTTAACCCCACTTATTTTAGATTAGCTTATTGTTTATAATACATTTCAAAACGGGAAAATCAAACGCTTAAAAGTGAAGATTTTGCGATAAATTAACAATTTTTTAATGCACAAAAAATGCTTAGAATATAAAGGGAAAATATTCACGCCCTTTTAAATGTTCCGATTTTCTTGTACAGAAATTTTTACTGTAGCTACAGGTGACGGAGGACGGGGACGCCTGGTGTTTAACGGAGGTAAACAGGCACATGTCCCACGCCCTCCCCTATATAGATACAAGAACTCCCTGGGGTCCCACAAGGGCGCACCGGGCGTTACTGAGCCTTCATGAAAAAGTTTACATGGCCATACAGGGGCTATTCCAGTTTGACATTGGTTATGTACAGATTCTTATGTTAATGGTTGACCTGGGTGTTCATAGGCCATAATGCATACATGAAACATTACATACATGATATATGACATTAAACTTATACATAATACTTCCATGAATTAGTACATACATACTTTACACTTCACATGACATAAGACTACACATACATAATGCATGACATTAATCTACACTTATTAGAGTTATAACCTGACTGTATACTACGTTAAGCTAATTGTATTGCGAACTTGCTAAGTTACTTTTTAACTGGATTACTTATAGTTTACATTATTGCTATTACTTCTTAAATGACATTATGCTATATAACAAGATAGGCACACATACTTTGCCTTATAATCATATATGCGTTACTTAAAATAATACACATGGGGCACGCGTTACACGCGCTAATGACTACATTACCGATTACGTTATGTTAAAAGTACACATAGTTCGACGTATTACACTCATTGATTAAATTACATTACACTATTACTTACATTACTTACATTACACAGTTACTTATACACTTACTTATTTACAATTTTAGACATAACACCTGCTAAGTTACAATAGAGATAGAATTATTGCGCTGTGTATGCTATTATTCCTATGTTGGTTGGCAGACATCCTGCCCTAGGGCGCTCAGCTGCTGTATAATTTTACATATATTTCTTATCGCAGGTGCGTGTTTGATGATGAACCTCTTGTAAGGTACTATATCCGTAGTGGGATATGGTAGGTGATGGCTCGTAGTGGTCGGGGGAGCCAATTTCCCCCCACACACACACGCTTCTGTCATGGAGATAGCACGCTGTAGCTACAGCTAGTTATTTCCGATTGCTTTACATGTTGCTTGTATAAATGTTCTGAGAGCCAAAACATAATAAAGTGAAGGACTTTCTATGGGCAGTTCATTCGTATCCACGTTACACATGTGGAAAAACACGAAGACGCCCATGCAACCGTTTGCCTGAAATTAAAATTAGGTCGAAATACCAGCGTTCAGCGACTTCACCGGTCGGCTACTCGTTCCCGCAATCGGATAGATGGAATTTGGCGTAAAGGAAAGCTGTCGAAGCCCCGAAGAATATACAAGCAACGGGAAAATAACTATGGAAATTTAATGGCGTGGTGGAGTGTTGAAAGCTGCGTAATTAAACTTTCAGATTATTGTTGGTATTTTAAAGATTTGAGCGTTTTAAAATGAAATTAGGAACAGCTGCCCAAAACGTTTTTTTTTCTAAGTATTTTTACATTCAACAAAATAATCCTCCTTACATAAAGCTCAAACTGAAGGAACGCCCGATATGAAACTCGGCTGCAATGCACTACGTTCTAGAAACTTCACATCAGACATTAACCCAATCGAATGTACTGGAAAGAAAAAAATGCTCAATATGAAATAAATACGGCCTTAAGAATAATTTAGAATAACAGAGAAAAATTAAAGAAATACACTTGAATTTGGTAAAGTAAACATTTTTAAACTGTTACTTCAACAAAAGTCATTGCATTAAGGCATTGCAAACGTTTCAATATTAGCATAATGTTACGTGTACTAATACTTTTACCATTAACTTTCAATTACAAGCGAAGATAGCTTTAAATTTTATTACCTGCATGTTAATTGCGTTAAATGCGCCAATGTTTTTGAGATGGTTTCATTCATTTAAATATGAATCACCATATTAATATTTAAAACACTTCAAAAAATTGTTTTTTTTTTATCATACCACGTGTATAATATTTTCTCTATGCTGTAAATCAAAGTACGAAGTTTGGAATAATAGTTCGATTAGGAAAACGCTAGATATTCTGTAGTTATCAGATTAATTCTGGAGACTAAAAGTAAATGATTTAGTAGATAAGGTTACAAAAAAAGCACCTTTTGTCCGAAAGATAAATTTAGCCGATTATCAAAAATGTTTTAGATTTCATCAACGAAAAACAATCGAAAATATTTCACACTCTGGAAGTTATATTGTAAAAAAGATATCGATGAATTTGGTAAATAAAACGACTGTTTACTCAAGATGTTTTAGTACTCTTTTCCAGTGTAGATGCAAGGTAATTTTCACGTATACAACAGAAAAATAGTGAAAATCAAATGCAATTAATTGCATTTCCAAATATTAATCTAAAACTAAGTAACATTCCAGCTCAGACTGATATTGGATTCACGTAAAAATTATGTATTTCAAGGTCTGCAGGCTGGCTAAACAGCCATCTGCTCCGAAATAACTCCGAATAAAAAATTCCAGCCCCATTTTTAGTTCCGATGAAAGGGCCTATAAAATACAAACGAATGGCTGCCGAAGATTAACCAGTTAGCCGTGGGTAATCTCATTGAAACAGGTACGGCCTACTCTCAAAGCTAGGTGAAGATTATTTTTAGTGGCAGCCTACCTTTAGCAGACAATTTGCATGTTCAAGATTGAGTGGATTCAAGATTTAATGATTGAATGGATTCAAGATTGAATTGACTGACACAATGGCAGTTATGAGACGAAAAAGAAATACGGATTATGTACAGTTCGGTATTTAATCTGAATTTACTGGTTTATGACAAGCACACTATAGTTACCACGTGGTCCTCTATGAAATTTTACAATATAATCAATATTTTCCTTTTCAGACTTTAAAATATTCTGCTTTGTTACAGTCTAATAAAATAATCGCAATTTTATACCGTTTAGGCAGTTTAAGATTTTTAATACCAAATAGAAGATTTTATGGATTATATTAATTTACATCTAGCACATTCGAGTTTAAACACATATGCGGAGGGTCAATTTCAATATGGGAAAGGGCTCGAGCGCTATCTGCCTAAGGAAAAGGATGCATTCGTGGAGGATTTTCTAAAAGTGTTGTATATGCCAAAACACCAAGGGTCGAATACGACAAAGCACTAAAAAATGCGGCACAATGATAAAGGTGCGCAGATAGTTTATTTGAATATCACAAAGCGCTCGAGGGCTTTCTGCCTTCGTGGAGGACTTTCTAAAGGAAACTTCCTCCTACCCGTGTTATATGTGGATTAGTTTGGTTTATTTGATGACTGCAAATTACGAGAGGTCCATCTACCTAAGAAGAGAGATTAATTTAGTGGAAAACTAAGAGAAACTGGCTCGTAATCCACGTTACACACGGGATGAACCACGGAAACGCCCATGCAGCCAGCTCATTTGCTGAAATTCAAACCGCGAACCGAACTGGCAGTGTTTAGCGAATCAGGATACGTACAAAAGTTATAAAACTTTTATTAAAGATCAGATGAGCACGAACAGACTGAACTGAAGCACTCAAGCAAAGCATTTGAGGCTGTCCAAGAAAGAATGCCTTTGTGGAGGACATTAAGGTAAATTGTGTCATTTGCGGGGCACAAAAAAACAAACTCCCATGCAGCCAGCACGTTTGCCGAGATTTAAACCCAAGTCTAATTATTAGCATTCTTACTACTCGGCTGCTGGTGGGCCTAGAACTGGACGCAACTGAAAGTACGTCGTAATTCCTGGTAATGATTGTCAGAGTCCTCTTGTTGAGGGAAAATGTTGAGCTGGTGATAATCATCTCGTCATTATTCGTGTAATTAATTTACAGAAAGTTAAATGCAATCCACTTTTTGCGTCAGCATTAAAGTAAAACTGATAACTTTCACTTCGCGTATGATCTATCAGGAAATAAAAAAAATTTCAACCAATTTGAAAAATGCCATTTTACAAGTACATTAATCAAATTTGTTTGCAAGCAAACCGGAAAATCCAATCAGCGGCGTACCTCGAAAAAGATTCCCGAAACTCATCGCCAGTGCGTTAAGTAAAACTCGGGTTGGGCGCACAAAACCACTCGAATACTAGATCTGCAAACTGATACAGATTTAACCAAGATTTATAGAAATAATTACATGAAAGTAGATTCAAAATGACGTGCAGATATTCATAAACGTATTTCTAGATTCGAAACCTTGTCAGTTTTCAGAATAGATTTTAGTCGTAGAATACGTTACAAAGCAAAAAAGTAAAACTATCAGTTTACAAGTTACTGATTTCAGGTAGAATTTCGGCGTTACCAACATATATTCTACGAATCTAATCATTGCATATCGTG
This sequence comes from Stegodyphus dumicola, assembly GCF_044657685.1. Lineage (NCBI taxonomy): Eukaryota > Metazoa > Arthropoda > Arachnida > Araneae > Eresidae > Stegodyphus > Stegodyphus dumicola. The sequence continues at coordinate 7,673,596 of NC_140775.1, read as the reverse complement.
AATAAAATTTAGAATTTGAAATATGTTTCTTACATGCATTATCAACTATTCGAGTTTCCAACTAAAATTTGTATTCCTCAAAAAAAATGTAACTTGTTTGAGTCGTTTGAGTTTAAAATGTGGTTTTCTGCACCGCTGTATGCTGTGACCAATTTCCTTACTTCGATGACACCTTCAGTTTGGTTTTACCATTATAGATGCACGGTTTTATTGCTTGGATTGGATTATTGTAATTTGGCACAAAACCTGTCAAGGTTACCTGCGCTAGACAAATGGTAACAATGCAATTAGTCATTTTAAAAGCCAATATCTTTTAAAAACAGAATCAAATTACGATGGTGTGTTTTTCCTATTAAATTTACCAAGTCCAGTTCTGAACAATTAAAATTGTTTTTGGCGAAAATAATTAAAACTCTGGCATTCCATTAAGATGTCATGGACTGTCAGATCTGCATTGCAGTTTGGGCAGCTGGGATTCTCTTCTCCCTTCAGAAGATACTCGTGGGTCAGGCGACAATGGCCAATTCTCAGTCGAGTCAAGAGAACATCCCCCCTTCTATTAACCATACACGGCCAGTATCCAATGGTGGGTTTTACATTTCTCAGCTTGTTATATACTTTGTCATCCCATTGCTTCTGCCATTTGCTGAGAATTTTGCTTTGACAAACCCTTTGATGTCTGCTAGTGGAATCTGAAGATTGTACATTCGGTTTTATTGAAATTCAAGAATCTGGTATCCCATTTCTATAATCCGAATTTGTAATACATCTACCAGTCTTCTCTGTAGGGAAGATTTGTAAAAACGTTTCGGGTATTTATTCACTTTCAATTACTCTCCTAGTCGAATTGAATTATATAGTTAGTTTCAGTTGAAACCTTAACACTGCAAATAAACATCTTCGTTCTCATTTCAGTTTTTAATTTCTTGCCCAGAAACAATAGAAACAAAGGTACATTCTACACATACAAAAAAAGACATTTCTATTATCTCGTTCTACAAGGTCGATTGACCAAATTAGAGTCTCATGCCTTGAAAGCGTGACTTACTATTCTAACAAGGGCATTTCGACAGAATCCGACTGAAATGACATACCTTTCTCCCATATTTCGATTTTACGATTCAAACAGTATACATATTCAGTTTTGTAAAATTTGGTGAGTAACTTACCAATAAATTTAAAAATTTATCTTGGCGTACTCTTCTCAGTTGCGCCAAGAATTCGCATCGCGAAATTCTTAATTTATGGTAACCTACTTCCTTTCACTGTACACGAGTGAAAAAAGGTGCCATGGCTCATTCTTTCAAAAAGTTTTAAGTTCATAAAACACATTAGTAATTATTATCGCTTATAACAGATATACCAAATTTCAAAACGCGCTGATAAATTCATGTACATGTTGGGAAGTTTGAATAAGAACTCATTTTTTGCAGGTATACTTAGAAATACATCTGCTTAAGGCCATTGCAAAAATTTTTAAAATTATAATTAAAGTGTTTTTCGAAAAATTTATAAAAAATTACTAAAAATATAAATAAAATCATATCTGCAAATTTTATTTAGGTTGATACTAAATTTTCGAACTGCAAAAGAATGAATCAAGTTTAATAAAAAGGCAATTACATATCAAATTGAATTAGCATTAAAGAGCTAAATTTCCGAGAGGTAATTTAAAATCTACTCGTGCGAATTTTTATAGAACTTGGCATAATCACAATCTATAAAAATTCAAACTAATATGGAAAGATCGGTATATTATTTCAGGAAAGTTATTTAATGTCAAAATACCTCTGTTAGAACAATGCTGTGTATAAATACAGCATATATCCGGCCCACCAGCGGCCGAGCGGTGGTAGTTCGGTCCGAGGTTCGAATCCCGTGAAGGGGCTGGCTGCATGGGCGTTTTCGTGGTTTTCCCCATGTGTAACGTATATACGAGCCAGTTTCCCTTAGAAAGTCTTCCACAGGCAGATAGCCCTCGAGGCTTTGCCATAATCACACACATAGCATATATTTTAAGTCTCGGTTTCGAGACATGACAAACAAGAGTTAAATTTCGTCAATACGCCCAGTAGAACGCGAGATTTAGAACTGTACTTTTTTTGTGTGTGCAGAGTACTTACATGTTAATGGAGAACTAATATTCGCCAATAAAAAGCGAATAAATGGCTACTGCGCCACCATAACAAGACATTCGCTATTGCAGGGGTTCCCCCTTGGTGAGAATTTAATAGGTTCAAGGAGGGAAAGAGGTCAGTCATTTATTTTAGAATTTAGTTATAGTTCATGAATAAAATTACTTTTTCTTATTTAATTTATGGAACATTAAAAATAATCTAAATTTAAATAAATGTATATGCATTTTTAGAGTTTTGAAAACACCTACGCTATTGCAATCGTACGACAACCCCATGTTTCAAGCCAGAGTTTTTTAAACAATCGCAGACTTTCAGCCGACTTCGGCTTGGCAATTACCAAAACCAGAAGCGGTGGTCACTTATCATAGAGGCATCTAATACGTAAGCCACCTTTGCCTCCTATGGAGGGAGGGACAGTTACAGCCTTCTCCGAGATACGAACCCCGGCCGTTTGATATCGATCGTCTCCCTTAACCACTATACCGTCTTCGAGGCTAGGTGGTAGTTTTAAGAACATTTTTTTTTATTTAAGGTTTTTTTTTATTTCGGAAGATCATGGGCTGCTATGAGTTGGTTATGGCTTGGTTAATTAAGGCAAAGCATACTAGTATTATCTGCCTAAGGAGAAAATGCCTTCGTGGAGGTCTTTCTAAGGAAAATACATGGGAAAAATCACGGAAACAGCGATGCAACCAGCCCACTTGCTTGGAATCGAAACCTAGGTCCGAACTACCAATATTCAACGACTTTATTTTTCGGCCGCTCATGGTATACACCAAACAATAAAGGTGATTCTATTAGTTTACCAAGAAAATATATCGCTAAGTAACTATCAGTATTACAATTTGCACATTGCGGTGTTCATATGCAAAATACCCAGTTGGTATGAGGCGGAAGAAAAAACGGCGGAAGAAGAAACCTAAGAACTAAACTAAACGAACTAAAGGGCGGAAGAAGAAACCTAAGAATACAGCAAAACACCATTTGAAGTCTTACTTAGAGGAGTTCATGCGGCTCAGAAAACTGCATCGGGAAAAAAAACTTCCGAAGGTACTTGCGTAGAAGCGATTGCTAAACACGAAATAAAGAAATGACTATCAAATTACCACTACAATCCTTTTCCGCTAACATCGGAGTACAGAAATAAAAATTACATTGAAAATTCAAAGTTTGGCAATTTTAATCGCAGAGTGATTATGATTGGATAGTAAAGTTTTAAGATTTCATAAAGTTTAATTATCAGTATTTAATTTCAACTCATATAGTGGATAAATGGTTAGCGATACTAAAAGGCTATTCCAGAATACTCGTGTTAAAATTTTAAAAATGTTACCCGCAGTTCATTCAAATGGATAATGCGATAAATTTAAATCGCAGAAAAAATGCTTTTAGAAAATTAAGTTTTAAAAGGATAGCTTTTCATTTTATAAATTCCCTGCGGCACACCAACTGCTAAACTTATTCCGCAAATACGAAAGTTGTCAGAAAAGCTAAATCGCAGACTATGCGATTGTATTTTACAGATATTATTTCATACTATGTTATTGCCATTACTTACGGAAGTATGTTTAAAGCCAAGATAAAATTATGTACTTATCAAGCTTGAGATTAGTTTAATGCGATTCGCACAATCTTAAGTATAAACATATCCTGAGCCAAAACTGAGAGGAAAAGTTCCGAGATAAAATTTTTAAGATTAGTAACTTGAAATTAGCTTTTAGTTTTGTCTTAAAACTTCAGTGAAAAATCTTGAAGGGTTAAATATTAAAACTTTAATGACGACAAAAAATAAAGGTATCGAACTCGGTGCTAAAACTCAGCTAAAATTTTCCCCACTTCATAAGCATTTCAAAAAGAGAAAAACAGTTTAATGTTTTATGATTTAAGTGTTTTAGTACATGAAAAAGCTTTGAAGTTGTTTTATAGACATAACGAAAGCAGAAAATTTCTGAAATGTGCGACTATTTAATAAATACTATTCAGTAACAATAATCACCCCCCGGCGGTGCTCTTCGACTTTGGGGGCGGAACTGAGCAAAGGCAGGCGCAATCTTTCACTCCTTGCACCGATGAATTTCGTGGGCTTGTTTTAATGATCCTGTCAGATAAATGAGCCAAGTCGCAACATCAGGAGCAATAATTTTAATAATTCGAAATACGACAAAAATCGCTCAATTCTCTCAACTTTAAAAACTTCGCAAAGCTTAAAACACTTAAACGGAGAAAATTTATAACAGTGAACTTAAAAACGTGAAGGAAATGGTGCTTTAGGAATATATTTTTACATTTATCTAAACACAATATTTTTAAGAATACAGTGTTTTAATTCACTTTTCCACGTTTCATGTTTTGTTTCGTAGAGTTGGCACGACACTTTAATGTGTTTATTTTTTACGAAGTTAAACAGAAATTAAATTTAACAGATAGCGTGAAATCTAAAGCCTTGAGCTAAATTTTAGTGCAGGTTTACCTAATAATTAAAGCTAAATTTTCTCCATATTCCGTTTCCAACATTACACAAAAAGTCTCCAAATCATAAGGATAATTATTAACACTTCAGATATTAACTAGAGCCGAATTTACAAAGTGGGAGGCGGTCCCAACTCCTAAACTTTTGAGGGTCCCTCATAACAAAAGGGGAGATTTCCTTTTTATAAGAAAAAAAAAAAAACCATGACAGTGCAAACTTGGAACGCGACTTCTCTCGTGACCGAGATTCGCGCTACTACTTAAATCATTCATTGATATGGATGCATATGAAAATCGTACAGGCGGAGATTACTAATGGGCATGTGATAGAATCTTATTAAACGCTTCACTTCTGCAATTAGAAATTGACCCTTTATATTCAAATTCGATTAAATATGAATAGCATTTAAAAGATAATTTTGCTTTAAAAAACGATGGTTTAAAACCTTGAACATCGATTTACAAATTATAAATTAAGTTTACCTTGAATTACATCACTGATAATAAATATTTGTACCGACTTCATATAGAACTGAATTAGGATACATTTACATTATAACTAATTATAAAAAAATTTCCAGAGGCAAAAAACAATTTTAGTTTTAAAAAAATGCGGTTCTACTTTGAGAAATTGGCCCACTAGCAGCAAAGCGGTAAAGTCCCTGAACACTGGTCGTTCGGTCTTTCTTTCGAATCCCGCAAACGTGCTAGCTGCATGCGCGTTTTCATGGTTTTCCCCATGTGTAACGTGTTAATGCGTGTCAGTTTTCTTTTTAGGAAGTCCTTCACGAAGGCATCCCTTCCTTCCGTGTTGTGCTTTTAGACGGAACACGCAAATAATAATACTTGGAGAAATTTAAACAACTTAAAATGTATCGTTCTATGTATAATTGAACAATCTAGGAAAATTCAAAATTGCTTCCTTAAAATATCTTTTAACAGAAAACTTAGTTCATCTACTTAATTTAAAAAATTAAGACTTCAAAGATACACATTGATTTTCAAATAAGCAATACAGCAAAGGCGTAAATTTTAATTGAAACTCTTCGAACAAAATCTACGCCAAGTAGAAGATTGTTTTGTTTATTTTGACTTCGGCGGGTTTCTTTTCTCCCATCAAACAAGTTGATGTTATAGAGTCAAAAATCTTCTACGCAAGTGCACGATATATATGGAGTTTAAATTTCGGGATTATGAAACCGAAGTGTTAAATAAAACATCATTAAACAAATTTTGATTTCAGCATAAAAATTGCGAAATATATTTTTCTCTAAACAAGTTGTCGAAAAGCGCTAAACTTTCAGGTTTCACAAAACTAAGCCCAAAAACCTGTTAGAATAAGAAATTTGCTTTAACTAGTACTTCTATTATATTATTAACACATTCCGCTATTTTTTTATTTATTTTTTGGAAGTCAAACTGCATTTTACACAAAACTTTACTTGTTAAAATCTACTCGTTACTACTACTATTATCTACTTGTTAAAAGTGATTTTAAAAGGATTACTACCTTTATTATCATGACAATAAAATTTAAAGTCTCCAAATCATAAGGCTAATTATTATAAACCTAAAAACACTTCATATATTAACTAGAGCTGAATTTACAATTTTAAAATTTCGTCAAGTTTATTACAACCGGCCACGTAAGAGCCGTTCTTTTCAATTAATTATTCGTACCGTACATATCTGCACAAAATATAAAGAATTGAATTTCATGCTATAAATTTGCAATACAATATCGATAAATTGAAAAGTCTATATTATAAAGATCAATTTCCATTTATATTTAAAAAATTTGAGCTCTGCAATTTGAAACGCCGTTAATGAAATTAGATGGTAGCTGGTTATTTAACCAAAAAGCAATATATTTAGTTTTTTCTCCTTAAAAATGGAAATACATTACTGAAAAGAATGGCATTAATGCCTACCTATTATTTCGGCATCATGGGGGTCGGGATAATGCTCGACAGATTTAAACAACCGTTCCATGTTTAATCCTCGCGCTCTCTCTCTTCCCGCTCACGATCACCTTCGGCACTCACAGTGAAAGTGATTCTACGGTCTCGTGCGCAACAATTAGATGCGGGAAAAGAGGTCGCCCCTGTCAGATGACGTCACGGGAGCTCCCGCGAGTAGCAAGAATTCGTGTTGCGCAGTAGACAGATTTGGAAAATTATTATTTTGCAGAAATTTGAAATGACCGAAAGTACTTTTTGGGTAACCTGCATCAATGACACAGCAAGTACATGCAAATAAGTCAAAAATTTCGAAATTATTAGCATTATTACTGAAAATAAAATTCACGAAAATCACACTTGTTATAGAACTAGAATAGAATAAATAAATTAAAGTGGATATCTAGAAACTAAGATATGAGCATTGCCCGACTTAACCTAATTGGGGCCCGGAACAAAAACTTCTTTGGGCACCCTCCCCCCCCCTTCTGCTTCACTACTTCAGCAATGAACAGCCAAACTTTATGGAAGTATTTAAATTATTATAATAATAAATTTTCTATTCGATTCCCTCTGACGTGGGGTTTCCGGGGCAACTACCCCGCATGTCCTTGCCTTAGTCAGGCTCTGGATACGAGTAAAGCAAATTCCATAAACATTCATGAATAAAATTTCCTTTTATAATGCAATTTTTACAAATTTAAGGTTTGCATGCATGTGGTGAAGAAAATAAGGTAGAGAAATATAGTTTTACCGTCTCATCGCCGATCATGAGCGCAAACATGTATGCGCCTTTCCGGCCGGGTTATTATTCTCAAAAATGGGCGGAAGGATGGGGACTTTCCCTGGAGCGTAAATCTCTCTTTCCCCGAGAAGAGAAGACCTTCACGTGACCTTTCATTTTCCCAACAAGTAATAACGCCCCTTTTGGACTAGTCTATGTTTTGGCCATGGAGGTAGGAACTAACAAGGAGCCCATATACTGCTTTGAAGCACTGGTGATGCCTTCTTCAAATTCACGTTCTCGAAAATAAGAGTAATTAAGAACGGTTCGAGAGAGAGATTATTGAGCAGTAAAAAAAAAAAATTAGTTCTCTTCGTGTGCTCTCAACAAGTTAACATCAACACAATACCGACTCCTCTGCAGATAAACTCCTCTGCAGTTTTAAAAAATTTTGTGATTTTGTTGTTGAACTGTATGTGTCGTAAGTCCGAAGAAAACGATGCATAAGAATTAAGCTAAAAGAAAAAAGAAATGGGTTAGCAGGAGTGAGTGCAAGAGCAGACTGGTAAATCGCAAGCTCAAGAAGATCGCAGAAAACACCTTAACAAAGAGAGCCTTTTTAGAGCCACCCTTAAAATCTGAAACTTTTCAGACTATTTTTTATTTATTTTATTTTTCCTAAATTCAGCACTCAGCAATTTGTAACGATATTTATATTTTGTAACTGTATAATATTAACTGGTACATAATTGTTATTTCTACTTTAGCGTTATGTATCGTATGCATGTAGCGTTATGTATATAGCGTATTATTAATTCTCGTTTATAATATATAATATATATAGTATATTAACTCGTTAGTATAATAAGTATAATTAGTAACACATAATTACTTCTGATAATTTATGTATAAAATACATGTGAACATGTAAGAGTTCATATCAAAAATTAATTTTGCTTGTTATTCGTTCCTTTTTTAAATAGTACACGGCGATAACGTTTGGTGGCAACATTATTTTATTTGTGTTGCCACACGTTTTTAGCCCAAAGAGGCAACTTTCTACTATACACAGCGTTTCACTTTTCAAATTGTTGCCGTCAAATATTAGAGCCCCGCATTATATTTAAAGAAATTAAATAATGAAGAATCTGCATGAATGTAGGTATGTTTCTCGCACTGTGAAAAAACAACGGTACCAAAAGACATCGAATTTTGAATAACATAGTCCTCCGCTTGAATTTGGAATTTGTTTCATTATTTATTTCAGATTTTATTAAACTTTAACGAATTTTTGGTTGAGAAACTCAACGATTTCAAAGCGAGCAATGGCAACACTGCGAAAAAAAAAAATTATCTCTAGCGCGCGAGACTGTGTATTGGAAATTCTAACGATATGCTCTTTTTAAATTATTTTGCGAAATTGCTGTTTAATTAAATTTTATGTTTTAAGTGCGAGGAACATGGTATTTAATAAATAAAGGTAACACACGAAACGTTAAACAAATTCTCCTTTGGGCGAAATATAGAGGCTGAAAGCTTTCAGATTTTTATTAGTCCAAAAGGGCTTTGCCCTGAAGGACTACTGCTTTCGTTTTGCGATTTTGCGTCGATTCACTACAAACGGCGAATCACTTTTGAAACTGTTGCCACAAAATATTACCGCCCTGTGTTATAGTTAAAGAAATTAAATAATGAAAAATCTGCATAAATGTATGTATATTTCTTGCATTGTGATAAAACAACGGTACATAGAGCCATCGAATTTTGAATGACGTAATCATCCTACTAATATGTGCATGTGGAAGAATAAATTTGAAATCTGGAATTTGTTTTATGATCGATTTTCTATTTTGTAAAATTTTAACGAATCTTTGATGAACAATCTCAAGGATTTCAAAGCGAGCCATGGCAACTTTGTACAGAAAAAAACAAAAACAAAAAAAAAAAAAAACAAAAAAAAAAAAATTATCTCCAGCGCGGCAGTCTCTGTATCGGAAATTCTATATGAAAAGATATGCTCATTTTAAAACTGTTTTGCGATATTGCTGTTGAACTGAATTTTATGATTTAAGTGCGAAGAACGTGATATTTAATAAATAAATGTAACACACAAAATGTTAAAAAAAGCCCCTTTGGACGTAATTTAAAATCTGAAACATTTCAGATTTTCTTTTCTTTTTTTTTATTTATTTATTCATTTACTTTATTTGTTATGTTATTTCTTTAAAATGGTACATGGTGATTACATTTGATAGCAGTGTCCTTTTATTTAAAAAGTAATACGAACACAAAAGTGAGAATAGCAGCACTGGTGCTAATAATTGTTAATCAGATTACGTCAATGCTTATCACGAAAGTAACTTAATTACTTGAATAAGCACAACAGATGCGAACTGATGGAAGAGCTTAAAAACTTCCTTATTCCGATGAATACAAGTTACCAATCACATGTTATTGAAAAAAAAAAAAAAAAAAAAAAAAAGATCTTCCATTAGTGAGCAGTATCTCTGTCAAGGTAAACAGCTTATCGAAGTTAAGCTGTTTGTTACGTCTATATATTAAAAAAAAATAACTGTTATATCAAAATGCATCACTTATACAGAAGAAAGAGGACTGTCATTAAAAGAAATTCAGAAATCAAATGATTAGTGTTTGCGATACGTTTTTCCTCCTAATTCTTTTATTTGGAAAAGTTTTGATTGCCATTTGTTATAGAGAAATTAAGAAATGTCGTTCATTGCAGATTTTCAAAAAGAATCTGCTGTCACATTTACAGTTTAGGAATTAATGACATGTTTTGATATGAAACGTTGTCAGATTTGGTACTAAACAGACAGAAATTTGAATGGATGTATATAGTTAATTAGTTTTTTCTTCAGTTTCTGAAGCTATGTGTATTAATGTGAAGCATCTCGTAACTTGGTATTTCATTTATGACACTTTGCTTATATGCAAATCAATCAGTAGAAATTACAAAGTATCGTAAGAATGAAAGAGTCCGGTGTAGGTTGGAATTTTAAAAACATTAAAAAGGAAAATGTATAGTGTTATCTCAATATCCTGCGGCGTTCACAATTTAACAACGTGAACAGTTTTGAATATATTTAATTTGTTATAGAGAAATTAAGAAAGGCCGCTTACAAATAATTTGTAAACATTTAGTTCTGCAAGGTATTCTGAAGATTCCATAGGTTTGTAGAGTCATTAGGTTATAAGGTAATTCTCCTACCTTCCTAGCGTGCCTTCGTGGTGTAGTGGTTCTGCATGCTGGGCCGGTATCCAGAGGTCCGCGATTCGATTCCTGGCAAAGGCATTTGCAAGTTTTTCATCTCTCCGGCTTCCAAAAATAATCGTAATGGCTCTACAGTGGCGCCCGAACTAAAAGGGTGTTGAATGACGATTCTCCTCACCCAGGATTTGGCGATTGGGTTCCCTAAAAGACCCCCGTCGTCTTTTAAAAGGGGGAGTATATAAGGTATTTCTCCCCCCTTCCTAGCGTACCTTCGTAGTGTAGTGGTTCTGCACACTGGGCCGGTATTCCAGAGGTCCAGGGTTCGATTCCCGGTGAAGTCGGTTGCTAATTTTTCATCTCGCCTGCTTCCACCAAATTACGTAATGTCTCTACAAGGTAATTTGGAAGCAGGAAAGATGAAAAATTAACAACGCCTTCGGTGGAAATCGAACCGCGGACCTCTGGATACCGGCTCATTGTGTAAACCACTACACCACGAAGGTTCGTTAAGAAGGCGGGAGAAATACCTCATAGGTTTATTTTCTTGATACTAATATCTTTATAATATACAAGTTTGATTCCTCAGTTTTGATCCTATAATATCACATAAATCCAAGTACAAACTTTGCTCGAATTTTATGAATTATTTTCCATAATTTTACGGATTGTTAAATCATCGTGCAAGTGCTGTTTAATATTTAGATTTGAATAAAAAAACACTCCTCTCTTTTCAAGTCAAATATGCACTTAAAATTTCTCATTTTTAATGGATACCTGAATACATTGTGTGAAAAAAGAACTCATGATTTTATCACAGACAAAAATTTGTCTATTTCAGATTTTTTTAATAAGGTAGAGTCGCCATGTTTATCGATCTAGGAGACGTGAAAAGTGCGCAGTCCTCTCGCCGTGATTCGAAGACCGGATCTCCCGGTTGCAAACCGGAGGTGCTATTCAGTTATACCATAAAAACACGTGGTAAGGAGAGAGAAAATACCTAATATAACACTTAACAACACTGAGCATACCACAAAAACACTAAGCATAGTTATAATGTAACACTAATAACATTGAGCATAATTAGAACATAACACTAAAAACATTGACGCTAATATTGAGCGTAAATTGTAACACTAACAACTCTCACCATAAATGTAATAACACTGAGTATAAGTATAACGTAACACTAACAACACTGAGCGTAATTTTAGTGTAACACTAACAACACTGATCATATGTAAAATATAACACTAACAAAATAACAATGTTGTAATGAAACACTAACAACATTGAGCATAACACTAACAATACTGAGCTTATTTAAAATATAACACTAATAACACTAAGCATAACACTAACAACGCTCAGCATAATTATAATGTAACATTAGCAGCACTGAGTATAATTGTAACGTAACACTAGCAACACTGAGCAAAATTATAATGTAACATTAACAACACTGAGCATGAAAAGTATTTAATTAATTATTTTTGACTTTGCGGTTCACATATTATCTAAAAACTCCTTCTAATTTTGATTTTGACTTGGGGAACCCCTACAGAAATTGCATGGAGCCCCAGAGTTCCTCGAATAGGACATTTATTTCTATATTGCCCTTCATTTTGAATTTCTTGGTACGCATGCATAGCTTTGAGCTGTTTTATTTCTTACATAACAACAGTTTTATCTATAAATGATCTGTTTTGTAGTTTTGAATTGTATTATTAGCACATCTTTCAGTTGTGCTTGCGTGTTGTGCTTTTTCTGCTTGACAATTCGTCACGTCTGTGCACCCGAACAGAAGCTCGTCTTTCAAAATCTAGTGGCAAACGGGACAAACAAAACTGGAATTCTTTTTTATACTGCAACAGTAAATAAAGTTGAGCGTTCGAAAGCAGAACATTCAGTGCTTTTGTGTTGGTGCTTTGTTATGTTTAATCTGGAACAGATGCTTTATTTCGAATGAACGAGAAGCGACATCATTTATTTTACACCATGTTAAAAAGGATATGAATTATTGATTACAATGGTACATTCTGGATAACAAAATTGTGCTCTTTCTGGACAAAAAACGCTATTTGTATTGCTTCTGGATTATCATGATGGTTTTGTATAGAGTGGTCATAAAAAAACTTCCTCGATAAATGAAACCTAATGGTCCGTCCGCTCAACCAAACGAAATGAAATTTCAGGTTGTTATTTGGAGGTATTCGCTCGAGATTGGGATGATTTAAAACAACATATGGTTGCAGTGAAGAAAATTTCGAAATTTTAGAACAGAAATACCCACTTTGCTCCTGCGCAAATTGATCAGCGTTGGAACAACAGACGTACATCGAAAATTGCCGGCGTAAAACATTTGGGTAAAAAATAAATCTAAAATCTGAAAGCTTTCAGATTTTATATCACGCTCAAAAGTTTTTTTTTTTTTTTTTTTTTTTTTTTTTTTTAACGTTTTGTATGTTATCTTTAAAACCACATAAAATTCGCACCTAAACCACATAAAATTCAAATCAATAACAATGTCAAAAAATATTTAAAAATAGCAAAACAGAATATCTTTAGAACTTCCGATACACAGCCTCGCGCGCTGGAGATAAAAATATGCCACCCCGGTACAATAGTGCCATTCCTGTATTTGAAATCTTTGAATTTCTTAACCAAATATCATAAATGCTTTACAAAATATGAAACAGATAAGAAACCAAATTACGAATTTTGGCTTCAAGATGCCGATATTCGGGTGAAGACGTACGTTATTCAAAATCTGATGGCTCTAGGTGCTGTTGTTTTATCACAATGAGATAATGCGATAATGTCAAAAATTTGAAAAGCGATACGCCGTTTATAATGATTGGACGGAAAATGCCAAAACGAATGTAAGAGCCCTTCTAGGCAAATTGCCACTTTGGGCTAAAAAGTATATTCTTGTGATAGCAGTATTATTATGCTGATTCTGGTAATTTTTAAATTCCCTGTATTAATAATCTTTGAATACAAGGAAAAACCTGATTTCCTAACATAAATCTGTGACGAAATCTGGCAGCTTAATTGGGATAATATGCATCTAAATGAAAATAATCAATCGATAAAAAGCGTCATGCTACGATAAAGATAGCTTGAAATATGATAGAAATGTATTTTATCATTATTTTTGTGTATTCTTATTTTGTTTTCCTTCTGCTTGCTTTTATAACTAATCTTCGTCCCTGCATAAGTTAAAATATAAAATACCTTAGCCTTCAAAATACAGTATTTATCTTTTTCAAAGTTAGATAAAATAAATCGTATCACATGCAAATCTCGGCGATAAAGCGAGCATTTTGACCCGGATGTTCTAATCGGTGTCATACGAATGGATGTCATCATCTCCAATTTGTTTTCGATTCGCGAAACGTTACAGGAAGTAGATGAAATTAATTTCATAATTTTTCATTTGGAATGTAGCGTAATGTAAGAGCCGCAACCGCTTTCAATTTTTAACATGAGAGAATCGTTCGTTCTGTTGGAGCATGGGCTACTGTACTCTACTCGACTCTACTCTTCATTGAGATAATATCCAACATGAGGTCAATCTTTTCTAAGCATCGACCCCTTTTAAAGCAATGGCTCTATTAAATTCATTTTCTCTGTGATAAACAATACCCAACATAATCATAATACTCTTGCCCGCGTACGAGTTCGTTATAGATTGAATGCACAAGTCTGATAATAGGTTAATAAAATTTATTTTTTTATCAAAAGAAGTATTTCATAACTCTGGAATTTTTCAAAGAAATATTCGTACGAGTGTTCACAGCATCAAGCACTATAATCAGACTACCAACAACGTTAAACACGACTCAATACAAAGCGCATCTGAAGAGAAAGCTAATCCGATCTTCGCAACAATAACAACAGCAGCTAATTCAACAACTGGAGAGGAGAGGCTCTTTCTTCGGCCTTAAATACACTCATGTCCATAAATTAAGGATAATGCAAAATCAGGCAAAGGAAGAGTTAGAAGCAAAACAAATCTGACTTATTTTTAAAGCTTATTTATTAAACAAAAGGTAAAGAGCAAAAAAAGATGATATATGTTTGATATTATTAAAAAAAATAGCGATTTTTTCCCTGGAGCAAATTACAAAAAACTCTATTTACCAAAAAACAATATTACATGGTTGATATGATTGTTAATACATTGTATGTCTCCCAGACGATGCAATACAGTCCGTACAACGCCTAGGCATGCTGAGTATCAAATTATCGATCTGATCTTGGGGGATATTACACCACTCAAAAAGCAATGCTCTCCGAAGTTCCGGTATACATGTAGGAGGAGGTTGACGGGCTGCAAATCGTCGGCCAAGCATGTCCCACACGTGCTCTACTGGATTCAAGTCCGGTGAGAATGCTGGCCAGTCCATACGGGTGATATCCTCCGATTGAAGGCATTCGCTTACGATGTTTGCACGGTGAGGAAGGGCGTTGTCATCCATAAACACAAATTGTGCGCCCGTGGCGCCCCGAAACAAACGTACATGTTGTTCCAGAATGACGTCCCGGTAGATTTGGCTTGTCATGGTTCCAATTTGAACATACAGGTCAGTTCTGGAACCCAGAATAATTCCACCCCAAACGAGCACTCCTGCACCACCGTAAAGGTGTCGTTCAATGATGTTTTTTTGGTGGTAACGGGTACCTGGAGCTCTCCATATGAAAGTCCGGCGAGAATCAGACTGCAAGCTAAACCTGGACTCGTTGGAAAACATCACACAAGCCCACTGTTGCGGTGTCCACAATGCATGCTCTCTACTCCAGGCTAACCGAAGGCGACAGTGAGTTGCAGTAAGTGGAACGCATCTGACAAGTCTACGAGCATATAGCCCAATCTGCCTAATCTAAGCGTCTGTACACGGTCTGCCTTGAAATTGTCGTACCAGTGGCTGAAGAGAGCTGACGAGACAGGTCTGAGGCTGTGCTCCGCCTGTTTCTTTTGGCAGTAACTGCCAAATACCGGTCCTCATTCGGCGTTGTAACTCTGGGACGACCTGTGCTGTAACGTCTACTCACATTGCCATCATCTTAAAATCGTTGCCAAAGCCTGGGGATGACACTCTGGGCAATTTTTAGTTCATCTGATAATTCCAGTTGGGTACGCCCACATTCCAGACGGCCGATAATTCTACCACGTAAAAAATCATCCAAATGCGTCCTTTGTGTCATAACTATTCGGTTATTGAACTGAAATGCTTATAAAGCACCTGCGAACAATTTTACTTCTTTGCCTGTATTCCTTATATATCACTCTCTTACACTCTCGTCATTGTGACGTACTATCGGTGTCATCTGGTTACTTCCTGAAATTTGCATCTGATTCTTGAAGATGTGTGTAGTGATTTTACAGGTGATATATTTATTTTAGACTTCGATTTCCGCGTGACTCCGAATTATCTTTAAATTATGGACATGAGTGTAGTTTTCCACCGGCCGCAAGATATTTCTAGCACTTTCTCCTTCTCGAAATTACTGGAAAGCAATAAGAGGATGGAATTAAGGTTGCAGCTAACATAGTGGTCAATTACATTTATTCAATACATATTAAGAGGTTGTAGCATCTAGCGATGGTCTCTGCTAGACGAGACTTTTCTGAGAAACGTGATTCTGGTAGCACTAGGGAGAATTCCTGCACTTCACGAAAAGCTAACCTGAGAACACATACAAGGCTAAAACGACCTTTTTACAGCTTTTCGCCCTGTTCTTCAAGTTATCCATACGCAGAAAACTGCCCGCGGAGATTCAATTCCACCAATGCGCTGCATATTTGGCGACTTCTTGCCAAATGCAGCGTATTTAAAGAACAATCTTTTTATGCAATAAAGCTGCAATTGAAATCGATAAGTTCGTTGTAGTGTAAAATGTAGGGTATGTTATACATTGTCTTAATTTATATGAAATTTTTCACTATTATCTAAATGTGATGTAAAAATAAACGATAACAAATAAAAATAAACGATTTCTAGTTACTTTAAATTCATTATTCAAAATAAAATAAATATTGAAATATTTGAAAATTATCTTAATTTCATTTAAATCCCCCAGTCTGTTAAGCAATTATAAAGTGAAATAAAAATGAATGGTCTTAAAGTACGAGTACTTCGCTTAGATACATTATTAACAATATAATCAATATTTTATTACTTTAAATCACATTATCAAAAATACAATAAACATCGTTGCATGCGTACGAGTTCGTATTAGATTGAATGCACTCAGAATCGATTATAGATTGATGAAATATATTTTACCAAAAGAAACACTTCGCAATTCTGGAACTTTCTATAAAAAATATTCATACTGGTCTTCACAGTATCACAAAGTACAATCAGTAGTGGCACTTCAAACTACTAAGAACGTTAAACACAAAGTAATGCAAAGCGCTTCTAAAGAACAAAGCTAACACGGAGATATCTCAATAATCCGAACTTACGTTGAAGTAAACAGGTCTGAAACATATAAGACTTTCCGGTCTTATATGTTTTCCCCAGGCTGCCGAGAAACCTCTAGTACCTTCCACTTCTCGAAATTACTGGGAGGCATACGAGGACTGGATACTGTTAAAATTACATATCTGGATTAATTAACATTTATTCAATCTCAGAATCAATTACAGTTACAATACCAGTTACAGGACCTGAACATAATGTCGCCAAGTTTAACGACCATTTGGCGATTTCTCAAGAAATTTAGCGATAAAAATTAGTCGCCAAAATCTGTAGCCAACTTGCCGGTATTTCACCAATTTAGCGAGAACACCATTTGCTCATTGATAAATAGACTTGCCCCTGTATTCTTGCTTCTCTGCAAAGATTCTTTTTTAGATTTTCGTGTTACATTATGCAAATACTACAATTTCATGTATAGTTTCTCTAAAATTATTTACGTAGTTACAAAATTCATAACAATAAGGAAATATTTATAAGAACGTTTATTTTACTAAAATTGCTCATTTTTTAAAGCAGTTATAGTGCGAAATAAAAAAATTAACGATTTTTAATTACGTTAAATACATTATTAAAAAGGAAATAAACGTTGAAATACTCTTAAAAAATTCGTTTATTTTAATTAAATCGCTGGGTTTGTCAAGCAGTTATAATGTAAAATAAACCTGAACGATTTTAAATTGCAACAGGTACATTATTAAAAATTAAATAAGACTGAATAATTTCCGAACCTCCCTAACGCCGGCGGACGTGCTAAGTAGGAAATTCTTTACAAGTCGAATGGGAGTGTTTGGGAAACTGACTATTCGCCAGATCACTTAAGAGAAAAAAAATAAAAAACTTATATGTGGAGTCATGTCATTACTGCCTGATCTCGTGAATAAGAAATGACATGGTAGCGTAACGCAACGTAACAGTGAAAAAAAAAAAAAAAAACTGGGAAGACTTCACTAAAATAGTGCCTAACGTTCACTGAATGTAAACAAAGCCTACAAAGTTCAACAGCACACATTTTGCGTTCGAAGACCCTGACCGAATATCACTCACTGGCAGGCATTTAAAGCTGAAAGACCATGAAAGAAGAATGTCAGAGCAAAGAATCGTGTTTGCACCTTTTACTGTCACTAGAAGGACATTTGGTGACACTGAACCCTGTACATCCACTGTTAGCTTCAAACACAATGTGCATTAAAAATAAAGAGATCCTGTTTCCTTTTCAACGTTGAACTGTTATAGTTTCATCTGTTTAGTCTATTCTAATTTATGATGGATAATAATTAAATTGCTTTTATTGATATTTAAAATTAACAAGTATATTCTTTCAACAAATAAACAAATACAGGAAAATGTAAATACCGTTTATGAATGAACAAATGCATAGTTATTAAAAAATTGGGAAAACGTTGATTTCTTTTGTAATATAAATTTTAAACTTGCAAGTCTAAAAACTTCTGAAGGTTACCTGAAAAATCAATTTAAAATATTAAAAAAATTCTAAAAAAACTGAAAGTTTTTAGATTTTACATTACTCTCAAAGGACATTTTTAACGTTTTGTGTGTTACCTTTATTTATTAAATATCATGTTCTTTGCACTTAAATAATAAAATTCAATTCAACAGCAATATCGCAAAGAAATTTTTAAATGAGCATGTATTTAGAATTTCTGGTACACACTCTCGCGCGCTGGAATGTTTTTTTTTCCCGGTAGTGGGCTATTGCTCGCTTTGAAGTCTTTGAGTTTGTTAATCAAAAACAAAATCTGAAATCGAAATCGATAATAAAACTAACTTCAAACTCCAAATTAGTGCTTCCAGATTTGGTGGAGATTACGTTATTCAAATTTTAATTTTGCAATTTGTACACTGCGCAAACAAACAAACAAAAAAAAAAAAAAAAGGGGGTGTGGACAATTCAATATCTTCCGTTCTACTGTGCCGATTGACGAAATTCAACTTGCGTTTTTTATGTCTCAAACGCGCGACTTAAGCTATGTATTAGATTTATATATAGCATTGTTCAAATACAGGTATTTTGACACAAAATCGGACTTTTTTTGAATTGATATGCCAATTTTTTTCCGTATTTCGATTCTACGTCTCAAATTATACCAAACAGCCAAATTTTGTAAAAATCGCACAAGTAGTTTTTAAAAAATGAGCTCTAAAATTTTAGCTCCTGAATGTTCATTGAATTTGATATATAGTTATTAATATCTCTTTTTAATTTAACTGAAATACTAAACAAAATCAAGCACTGTCTTCCTTAGAAAATACTCTCATTTCTTATGAACAAGGAAAATCTATGCATCTCTGCTTGCAACCAATGAACTCTGAACTTCAAAAATTCATGGAGGGGGGAAAAAAAGAGAAAGGAGAGAAAGTTAAGATAGACGGGAAGACTTCCACAAACGATGCCATTGATGATTTCTTCAGCGATTTCAGCAAGCTGGTCCGTGTACCCCTTGGGCGAAAGGTGGATATCTTAGTGATGGAAGAAAGTTCTGGTAAAGATGGGAAGGAGGATTGTGTGGCCTTGTGGCGAAACAGCAGTATGACAACATTCCCTTGTTGAGCAAGTTGGCAATTTACAGACGATTGCCGAATGTAGGCCACCAGAATGTGACGGCAATGAGGAAGAAAAATCGGAACTTGCAAGTCATCCAAAGAAAAAAAAAAAAAAAAAAAAAAAAAAAAAATGAAAAAAGAAACATAACTCCAAACACATGAGCTTATTTGTGTAGTTTGTGAAAAGAAACCTAGTGATACATACTCCTAAACTATGCCTGAGGATTTAACTGACGTATATGTTCGTTTGTCTTACTGCGGACTTCGTTCGATCACGGCTAAAATACATTTAATTTCCAATTTCCCGGATAATACAAGTGAAGAAGCTCGCCGTAACCTCATCACAGTAAATCCGAGGACAGCTAAATAAAGAAGACAAATAACCCATGGGAAAAAAATTTAAAGAATTTACCAGAATTTTCAAGCAGTTTAATCTGAAGAATAAATTTATTTTTAACGAATCATTGAACAATGCTTAATGATCATATCCACAAAAATTCTTTTTTTTTTTTTTTTTACTACTTTTTTTTTTTTTTTTTAGTAACCGTATTTCAAATCACAAAAGTGTTTTAAATGACGCGAAGATTCATATTTTGCCGTTTGTTTTTAATTTTAAAATATTAGGTTTGTAAAATTTACGAAATTTAACTTTTTATTCGTTTCCTCGATCCCTGTGCTTATATTTTGGAAAATTTTATATTCCTTATAAAAGGATAAAATTTTTATAAGAATAATATTTGGTAAAAAAATAATATTTGGTGGCAACATTCTGAAAAGTGATACGCAGTTTTTAGTGATTCAACGTAAAATACCAAAACAAAACTAATAGTCCTTCTGGGCACATTGCCCCTTTGGAATAATAATAATAATAATAAAACTAATTATAATTTGGACTAATAATGATAATAATAAAAAGTTATTACAAGCACTGGTGGTGGATGATGATTCTCCACCACCAGGATTTGGCGGATTGGGTCCCCTAATCCCCAGTCGCCCTTTAAAAGGGGGGGAGTACATAAGATAGTTCTCCTGCCTTCTTAAAATGCCTTCAAGGTTTAGTGGTCAGCCCATTCGACGCGTATTCGAAAGGACCGTGGTTCGATTCCCGGCGAGGATATTGCTAATTTTTCATGTCTCCTGCTTCAGACTATATAACGCCTCTACACTGTAAACAGAAATAAAATGCCAGTTTACAAAAAAAAAAAAAAAAAAAAAAAAAAAAAAGATTTTCGGTATTAATAGATTTAAGTGACGAACATTTCCATGTAAACTGTCGTAAAAAGTATTGATAAGCCCTATAATTTTTTTCGAAAAAAAATAATTTCACTCGAAGAATTTTGAAGAATTCATGTCGTAGGACACAATAGCAGGCTTCAGAAATGGCACATACCCAGCTCGCAATATTAGTTGCATTAATAACAATAATAAATATTTCTAGTTTAAGGATTTTTTCACATGATTATGATTCTAAAGCAATAAAACTGCAACAGAATATAAATAACGCATTTTTAAGTATTTGAAAATTTATGAATTCATTGTAAGAACGAAACTTCTTTCAGCATACCATACATAAAAAATTATAAATTAAGGAGGGTTGATAACTAATAAATTACAAAAAAATATCATTGAATAGCAATTAACGGGAGGGGTCATTAACATGGAATTATTCTCACTGATTTATTAACGACACATCAAAGCAGCAATTTCCCCAATTCAACTATCCCAAATTTTAAAATTACATACTTCAATCAATTTTTGACATAAAGTTAGCAGTAAGTTAAGTTCTAAAAAAATACATATTCAGTTATCCGGAATCGACGAGGTCCCATTGATGCCGGTTAAAAGAGATTTTGCTATATTCTTTAATAATGGGAATAAAAAGTCGTCCTCCCCAGGAACAAAATTTTTATGTGAACACAGCATAACTTTATAAGGTATATCTCCCACCTTCCTAGCGTGCCTTCATGGTGTAGTGGTCAGCACACTGACTCGGTGTACCATAGGTCCGTGGTTCGATTCCCGGCGAAGGCATTTGCTAATTTTTCATCTTGCTCGCTTCCCAAAGTCCTAATGTGAACAGAACACAGTGGCACCCTAACTAAAAGGGTTGAGGGTGATGACTCTCCACACCCAGGATTTGGCGATTGGGTCCCCTAAAAACCTCAGTCGCCCTTTAAAAGGGGAAGTATATAAAGTATTTCTCTCGCTTTCCTAGCGTGCCTTCGTGGTGTAGTGGTCAGCACACTGAGTCGGTGTACCATAGGTCCGTGGTTCGATTCCCGGCGAAGGCATTTGCTAATTTTTCATCTTGCTCGCTTCCCAAAATCCTAATGTCTCTACAACTTCCTTGTACGGCCTATTAAGTTGACTTAAGTCTACTTAATTTAAACTTATTTCCTCGAATTATTCTAACTTAATTAACCGATTCCCCCAGGCAAGTTGAAAATGACATCAAAAACTGCAAATTTTGAAATGAAATATTCCGGTCAATTTTTGTTGTACGGCAATTCAACTTTTCTTTTTTCATAATGAGTATAAATTCCTAAATATAAGTATAGGAACCAAAGGATTGTATAAAAATTTAGGTTTCGTAATTTTTATAAAATTGTTTTCTTTAAATTTAAAACTGCCAAAACATGAATATTTGAGCCATTAAATTTTTTTATTTATTTATTTATTTATTTATTTATTTATTTATTTTTTTCCATTTAACATTTACGTCTCTCAGCAACGGTTGAGAAGACAAAGGACCAGTAAGAACACTGTGCAATTACAAAAAAAAAAAAAAAAAAAAAAAAAAGAACGAGAGATAGAGAGAGAGGGGGGGACAGTTGTATATCTCCGGTCCTATTGGACCGACAGGCAAAATTTAATTTGCGCACAGCCATTCCCCGCGGCCCTCGAATATGTTTCCCATAAATTAATTAGCATTATAATAACATTAATTATTTTCACAAAAACGTGAAAGGAAGATTTAAGATTTTATTGACTTGGAGTCCAATATTAAATCAATTTCATTCCCATTAAATGTGAACAGGAGTACTAAAATCTTTAAATGAAGCTAATTCATTTACAGTGTGATATAAATCTTATTCAAAGATTTGGAGATACAGATTTTGTAAACCTTTATTCGTATCTTTCAAAATACATTTCAAAATAATTTTTGCAAGAATAACCGATTTGATTGGAAATATGTTTGTACGTGAACAGATTTTTCTGTAGTTTAAAATTAGTAAGTCTGAAAAAAAGAAACCAATCTGAGTGATGAGCATCTTATAATTCGTAATAAAGATAGTTTCTAATATTTTTTCTCCAAGATTACAACTTTATTAAAATGGAAAAGCCATGAGGTGTTGTTGTACCTGAAAGCTATAGTAAGAAATAAAAAGGTTTATAATTATTTACTTCTAAATATTGAGTTGAAACATAAGTAATGGCCCTTTATGTTGTGTTTAAAATTACGCGGTAAAAATAAAATGTATTGGCATAATGTTTTGTGTTATTCGAAAGAGAATTTTTCCCTCTACAAGATGGCGTATTTGATTTTTTTGTCTGAGCTAATTTTTGTTATTTCTCAGATCATTAAAATGGAGTGTCAAGTAGACAAAAATAAGCATTTTCGACACCTTCTTTCTGCGTTTAATCGAGGTGCTGGAGAGATTTGTAAAGAGTATGGGGAAGGTGCAATGCCTGAACGAACAGTAAGAAATTGGTTTGCCAAATTCAAATATGGGAATTTCGACCTCGAAGCCGCTGCTCTTTCCCGGACGACCCAATGAATTTGATAAAGAGAGTTTGAATCAACTTCTGCCCGAAGACGCGCGTCAAACCACTCGAGAGTTAGCCGAACAAATGGGTTGTAGCCAAAGGATTCTAGTTCGATATCTTGGGTCTATGGAGAAAGATCCAAAAATTCAGATATTATTGACTAATTTATTAGTCCAAAGCGGCTTTGTCCCTGAAGGACTATTATTTTCGTTTTGCGATCTTGCGTTGAATCACTATAAATGTCCCTTCCACTTTTCAAACTGTTGCCACCCAATGTTAGAGTCCTGCATTATATTTGAAGAAATTAAATAATGAAAAATCTGCATAAATGTATGTATATTTCTCACATTGTGATAAAACAACGGTACATAGATCCATCGAATTTTGAATGACGTAATTCTGCTGCGAATATGGGCATGTGGAAGACCAAATTTGAAATTTGGAATTTGTTTTATGATCGATTTCATATTTTGTAAAACTTTAACGAATTTTTTAGTAGCAAACTCAACGATTTGAAAGGGAGCAACGGCAACACTCTACGGGGGAAAAAAACTTTTTACCTCCAGCGCGAGGAATTGTATATCCGGAAATTCTAAAGATTGGCTCATTTAAAAAATTTTTTGCGATATTGCTGATAAATTGAATTTTATGGTTTAAGTGAAAAGAACATTTAATAAATAAAGGTATCAGGTTCAATGTTTCTTCTAACCTTCTTCGGAAACATACAATGACCTGACTAGAACAGAGAGCTTACTAAAGCTATGTTTACTAATTGTAGTAAGTAGACAGGATACAGACGAAGGGTATACAAAACCCTTTATTTTTCTTTATGTACAATGACTTCCGTACTTCGGAATACAATGACCCTCCACTCGGGGTCTAACTTAAAAGATATCAAAATAAAACTAAACTCTAATTTAACTTTAGAATAAGATTGGCCTTATAATAACAGGAAGCGTATGTAGCACAGAGACTGTGAACACTACAATACGTTTAATTATTCAAGAGGATTAATACCTCTGGCCTGGAAGGCAATTAGCAACTGCGTAACTTCTAAGGTAAGCGGCCTGCTTCGAACTCACGGCTTCCTCTCTCACTCTTGGCAAAAAGGCCACACTTAAATACTTGGCGTTCGCCAGACAACTTTGCATAAACTCCTTCACGCTATAATTCTGGCCGGAAGTAGAAAATAAGAAGTGATAGTAAAGATTTAAAATAAAATAAACGTTAGTAAAACTTAAGATCCTTACATACTTCCCGCCAGAGTTAATTTGTTTGAAACTGAGGTCTAAAACGACCTTGTTGAAAACTTTTAGCTCTAAAAACTAACGCGAGGCCAACCTTTTACAATCATAACTTAGCTAGAAACTAGAAAATTTAAAAGAAAGAAATTTGTTACAATAGCAGCTCCCAGGATCTACAACAATCTTTTTTTTTCATCTGTACTGCATCTAACCAGGAGCTTTATTCAATTCTGGTTCCTTCCAGAGATCTGGAAGGAAAACTAGTTTAATGAAATGTTACAGAATGACATTGCAAATAACATATAGAATATACTTTTCTTAACATTCTTATTTCATTCATGACTATTTTAATTATCTCTCCCCGTGCTCTCTGACATGTGTTGTAAAAACACCAAACACGAATGTGTTTCTGTCTATGTGTTCAACACTTCCTCCTACAATCAAAACACTAACGTGTTAAAATTCAACATACGAGACCTCTTAACACACCCTACTTTCAACTCTAAACCCTGAGGTACTATTCTAAAAGTGGCTAACTCTAAAGTGTAGCGTCAGAGAGCCTAACTCCATCATTCAACCTTTAACATATATTCGTCATGATTTAATCTTTACAGTCACACGAATAACAAATTTTTAACATTACTTTCACTTTTACCATATCACGGTATTTCTTAACATTTAAAATAACAGTTCACATGTATATAAGAACATATCAACATGCCGTTAATTTTACACATTTGAAAACATACATTAGTAGTACATTGTTAACTTCTATTCTTTTCAAAGCAAGTGCCAATTCTTTCTACATTGAAATAATACTACATTTCAAAAAGTCTTTCAGACTAAAACTTCTTTCTTGCTAGAATGTTTTAAATAAAATTTATACAATAACTTTTTACAATATTTAAGTCTTACACAACGCTATTACACATCAACTTTAGTTTTACGCGCGAGTAATTGAAAAACATAATAAGAAAATCGGTCACAACTCATTTCTCGCCCTTTTGGCGATAAAGGTAGACCTCGCATGAGGTAAAACTTCTTGAAATCTGCCACTTGCAGTAAGAATGAAAGATTAACTTAAGTTTGTAAAGTAACATAAAATTTTACTTATCTTTGTAATATTCAGACATCCTTTTCTGGGCCCAGTCTTTAAAGGTATAGGAGATAGTAGCTTGGTTGATCCTCCTTCTTGTACGGGCTCGCCCTTCAGTGCTTTCCTCTGGAAGCTTCCGTTTTTCACCACTACGGCCACCCTTGAACATCTTCCTTCTGTCCTCTGCTTGTGGTCTTTGCCGTTTGAAGGCAGCTGGTCTTGGTGGAACCGGGAAACTTCTGTCGTGATCCTGCTTGGACCTCGTTGTTGGCCGTTCAAATTTTTCTTGTACTTTTTCCTCCGCCGCTGATGGCCCTTCCGCAGTTCGGCGACTTTTGCTGCGGAGAGTTCTGTCGGATGAGTCAATCTTCCGTTTCACAGCCGGGTTATAGTTGCCGTCCTTTCTCCCGGTCCTTTATACATACGTCGTCCTTCTCCCTTCTTCATTCTGGGGGTGTTCGTGAACTCTGTTTTCTGGACGGTGGAACGGCTTCTTTTTCTTTGTACCTTCAATTTTTCCGCGGGGCAATTTTCTTTTCACTTGCTTCTGTCTCTCATTGGCTTGCCCTTGTACTTGTCGTTTTCCCACCTCTGGAACTTGTACCTGCGGTGTCTGCCGTACCGGATCCTGCAAAAGATCTGAAAAGATTTTCATTTTATTACGATCAAAGTAGGGTTTAATTTGATCTATATTTGCGGAACAGGTTTCACCATTTCTTGCCTTTAACACTACAACAGCGTGAGTTATTTTTTCTATAACATATGGTCCTTCAAAGCGTGGAAAAAATTTGGCAGTTTTATCTTCTGGTGCTGAAGAAAGTGAATGCTTAATTTTTAAAACTTCATCCCCTACTTTATAAGTTACTCCCCGTCGTTTCAGATCATAGTATAACTTCTGTTTTCTTTGTGCTACTTCCGTATTCTTTTTTTCTTCTTTTATTAGTTTTTCTATATCACCCATTTTAAATTCTGGGGCTCTTTGTTGCACATAAAATAGTTTATCTAACGGTGTTATAACCTTTCTGCCTAGAAATAACTCAGCAGGAGTTTTGCCCGTTGTATCATGTTTTGCGGTCCTAAGGGCGAAAGCAAATTCATTGACATAGTTATCCCAGCTTTTATGAAAATTTTTAACATAACTACGGATAATTTTCACTATATTTCTGTTGACCCGTTCCGCTATATTTGATTGCGGCCGATACGGGACCATTTTTAAATGACGTATGCCCAGTTTTTGACACATGTCTTCAAATATATTACTTACAAATTGAGGACCATTATCCGATATAACTTTTAGGGGCGCCCCGTATTTTAAAATATATTTATTTAAAATAGAATCAGTAACTAATTTCGCGGAGGCTCGTTTTAAGGGAACAATTTCGGTCCATTTACTAAAATGATCAACCATAACAAGGAGATAGCGATTTTTATTTAACTGACTTTTTGGGAAAGGGCCCAATAAATCGATGCCGATTATTTCATTTGGAAATTCGGATTTAATACTATTTAGAAACCCGGCCGGGCGGAAATTAATATAATTAACGGCTTGACATGTTGGGCAGGACTGGACATACGCCCTTGTTAACTTTTGCAGTTCAGGAAAGTAGACTGCCTCGCGTACGCGTTGGATAGTTTTTCGAATACCAGCATGAGAAGCTAAAGGGCTGTCATGGAGCTCTTGCAGGATATTTAATCTAAGACTAGCTGGGATAACAGGTCGAAATTCGTTGTTGGAATTCGTAGTTTTTGTGTAGAATAATAGACCATCTATTAGTTCGTAATGGGCCGCCCTATTTCTTATCACCACAATATCTTGGTGGCTAAAATTTTCAGGATCCTTCAAATACTCATAAATACTTCCAAACTCAGGATCCTTACCCAGTTCGGTTATTACAGTTTCTCGGGAATTTATTGTACACGCTGTCAGCATTGCAACTTTTACGGTATTACCCTGTTCGTCTAATTTAATTCGTGATAGGGCATCTGCTACGATATTTTCCTTTCCGGGGGTATGCTTGATTACCATATTATATTCTTGCAGCTTGAGTGCCCATCTTATTAACCTTGGGGATAAATTTTTCCCTGAGTACAATCTAGTTACCGCCGCATGATCAGAATATACTGTTATCGGCGCCTTTCCAAAATAGACTCGGAACTTTTGCACTGCTAACAGAACTGCAAGTGCCTCTCTCTCGGTCGCGGAATAGTTTCTTTGTGTTTGATTTAAAGTTCGGCTAAAAAATGCCACGGGCTGCTGATTTTGCGAAAGTACCGCTCCTACCGCATAATCCGAAGCATCCGCTGAAATTTCTAAATTTTCATCCTTTTCAGGAAATTTCAACACAGGGGCTTGCGTTAATGCTTGTTTTAATTTTTCGAAAGCACTATTGGCTTCGGCCGTCCACGAGAATCTTGCCTTTTTCCTTTTTAATTTTAACAATGGCTCAGCGATAGCCGCAAAATCTTTTATAAAGGACCTATAATATGAACAAAGTCCTAGAAAAGAAGAGAGCTTCTTTGCCGTGTTTGGAGTCGGATACTTTTGTACAGCGATTATTTTTGATTCATCTGTCTCGATCCCTTTTTGCGATATTTTGTAACCTAAATATTTTAATTCAGGGGCTGCAAATTTGCATTTTTCGACATTAACTTTTAGACCGGCCTCATTTAATAAAGAAAACACCTGTCTTAAATCCTGTACATGTTGGTCTAGATTATCACTAGTAATAATGATATCGTCTAAATAGATAAATGTGGACTTTCCAAGAACAGGTCTTAACACAATGTCCATGCATCGCTGAAATGTTGCCGGGGCCCCAGAAAGGCCAAACGGCATACGCAAAAATGCATAAGTGCCAGACTTGGTTATAAAAGCAGTCTTAGGCACGTCCTCAGGCCTGATCCCTATTTGAAAATAACCATTCGTTAAGTCTAAAGTCGTCATAAATTTGGTTGATTTTATGTTCCTTAAAATTTCTTCTATAATCGGTAACGGATATACCGGATATTTCGTTATGGAATTTAATTTACGGTAATCAATAGCGAATCTCCACCTTTTTGGATGCTCCAAAGGATAATCATTATTTTTCTTACATAAAACCACCGGACTAGCATAACTACTTGAGATAGGCGTTATGATCTTTTTACGTAGCATATCGGTAATATGCCATTCTATAATTTTTTCCTTATTCTTATCATACCGGTATGGTTTTTGACGAACCGGCAATGCATCTCCGGTGTCAATACTATGGTTAGTAACCTGAGTAAATCCTGGAATATCACTAAATAAGGAAGCAAATTCACTTACCACTTGTCGGATTCTATCTTGCTCGTCATTAGGCAGGTGGTCAAGATTTAACCTTGGCGGTTCAACCTTTTCTACACGCACTGGTTTCATCGTCAGCTTAAGGGACGCTGCATTAAAATCCAGTGTAGCTTGTGCGTCTGAAAGAAAGTCTATTCCTAGGATTAAATTTGCTTGCAAATTCTTTACTATAAAAAACATCACCTTTACTTGTTCGTCCTTGATACGGATGTACAAAGGTACTTTACCTACGCACTTACATTGTTCTCCTTGCGCCGCTAATACTGTTGTATTATCCGCATTATATATGCGGTATTTGCGAAAATACTTTCTAAAAAAGACTTCTGCCACACAGGAACACTGCGCGCCGGTATCCAGGAGTGCGGTGGCCGGGATATTATTTACCAAGACTTCAATCTTCGGAAGAGTTAAATTTTTCACCATTACTGTATTTAACTTGTAGGAAGAGGGGTTTTCGTGGCCTTCGGATTTCCGCACCCTCTCGTCAGCAGAAATCCGTTTTAGTTTAAATTATTTTTCCTTTCGGTGCTTTCCTTCTTTCTCCACTGGCCTTGAGACTTTTTTCCTGGGCTGCTATTGAACTGTCGACGTTCGCCGGCTGTTTTTGAATGCTCGGGTTTCCTTGCCCACTGATTCGCTTTTTCTCCGTAGCCATGTGCTTGAGTTTGCTGTAGTCTTGGCGTACCAAATTGGTTTCGATGTTGATATTGGCGTCTTCTTTCGACGTCCGCCGTTCTTCTACTTTCAAACTGCATTGCTAGCTCAAATAACTTTTCCAGTGTAGTCGGATTTCGTAATTCAATAAAGTCTTGCACTTGGGGTAGTAACCTCGGCAAAATCACTTGAATTATTTCAGGATCCGGACGGTTTCCATACAAGAGCTTGAAAACGTGAATTTTTCTTAAAATAAAGCTCGAGAGGTTTTCCATTCTTTGTTGATATATACTGAAAAGTTCTGTTTCTAATTTCGCACGATCCCTTACAACAGGGAAGGCTTTTAGTAGGGCAGTCTTGAAATTTTCGTAAGTATAGGTGGGACTTCCTGCTTGACCCAAGAGACTTCTGCCGATACATTTGAACCAGTTAAGCGCTTGGCCCCTCAAAGCGCTGGTAGCTAAGGTAACTTTTTGAAACTCGTGCACGGGGTAGAGCATGAAGTGGTCATCCAATTTTTCCAAAAAACTGGTTACCTGTGAGTTTCCATTAAACGTTGCTTCTGGTTTCATCGAAGCGCGCATGGTCTGGACGATGTACCCAAATCCTTCCAGGGCGGCAGCTGGCATTTATGGATTCTGAGCCGTTTCTGCAGGCAGCACAGGTTCTTCTTGAAACTCGGCCATGGTTATTCTTCGTCGGGCGCCACTATCAGGTTCAATGTTTCTTCTAACCTTCTTCGGAAACATACAATGACCTGACTAGAACAGAGAGCTTACTAAAGCTATGTTCACTAATTGTAGTAAGTAGACAGGATACAGACGAAGGGTATACAAAACCCTTTATTTTTCTTTATGTACAATGACTTCCGTACTTCGGAATACAATGACCCTCCACTCGGGGTCTAACTTAAAAGATATCAAAATAAAACTAAACTCTAATTTAACTTTAGAATAAGATTGGCCTTATAATAACAGGAAGCGTATGTAGCACAGAGACTGTGAACACTACAATACGTTTAATTATTCAAGAGGATTAATACCTCTGGCCTGGAAGGCAATTAGCAACTGCGTAACTTCTAAGGTAAGCGGCCTGCTTCGAACTCACGGCTTCCTCTCTCACTCTTGGCAAAAAGGCCACACTTAAATACTTGGCGTTCGCCAGACAACTTTGCATAAACTCCTTCACGCTATAATTCTGGCCGGAAGTAGAAAATAAGAAGTGATAGTAAAGATTTAAAATAAAATAAACGTTAGTAAAACTTAAGATCCTTACAAAGGTAGCACACAAAAAGTTAAAAAAATGTCCCTTTGGGCGTAATGTAAAATCTGAAAGATTTCAGATTTTATTTTTTGTTTTTTGTTTTGTTAAAATAAAAATTTTTAAATTAAAAAACGGGCCATTGCTTATGTTGCATCCCAATATATGTGCGTTTTCTGCATGCGTCAGGTAAATTTTAATACAGTCAGCCCTTGCCGAACGCGGACTTGGGCAACGCCATTTTATACGCGAAATCTTAATTATGGCTATTTAATTTGCCCAACGCACTCGAGAATTTCAATTATACGCTGTACGCTGCACATCATCCTCCGTGTTGCTATAGTACTCTTTCATGACAATAAAGAAGTCAAACATTGCTTAGAACAGCAAAATATGAGCTTTAAAGCTCTAATTCTCAATAATTCTTCAGAACTTGGTGCTGGGGTTCTCACAAGACTCAAATTCCTTCCACCGAACGCCGCCCAACCGGCACAGTGGTTAACGTCGCTGACTGCCGTGCCGAAAGGGCTGGGTTTGAATCCCGGAGAAGGAATGGATGTCTGTAAATATATAATGTCCGTGCTGTATGAGGGCACTATACATTAACAATATGCGGTGAGTCAAAAGTCCTCTCGGGAGGTTAATAGTAGGGGAAGAAGAGTAGCAAATCCTCGGACCTGTTCACCCGGAGTGCTTCCATAAAACCTGGGGGCGAATTTAGCTAAATCGAACTGTCACTGTTAACTGTAAAGTGCTCAAGGCTGTTGCCAACAACAGGGAAATCTTGCGCTCTTTGCACGAGGAATTTCGTTGGCTTGGTGCTATGTCTTATAATGTCAGAGAAGTGAGCATTAGTCAACAACAACAACCTTCCACCGAGCACCGTTTCCTTAAACCAACCAATCGTTCAAGGAAAAAATATTCAAAGCCTATTATGTGAGGCATATTTACATCTCTGCAAATAAAGCAGTAGTCGATGGAAAACCCAGCACACTAATGGCATTTTGGAAGGAATTCAACATAAGACACTGAATAGGAATGATTAAACGGCGAATAGGAACAACTGAATTCATCAACAATGAATGCTTGTCGAGAACAACTCCAGAAGCTCCGCTCCAGAAGTTGTCAACAATTTTAGAGGATTCCAGTTGATTGAAAATGATGCCAAATAAATCGTACTAATTACAAAAACAAGAAAAGGCGAAGGATTTTCAGCTATGGAAGAAAGAGAAATAAAAAAATTAGTGGAAAATGAGAATGGCAAAATGGCAAGTCAAGAAGTGGATGATCTAATGACACCAGCAGTCGGTAAAAGCAACAATAATGAAGAAGATAGAGCTTTGTCCATTTTTAAAGATTTTGTAATTTGATTAGTTTTTATTTCAAATTGAAACTAATTTATTTAGTGATTAATTCAACATATTAGAGTTAATAAGACATAATATTAGAGTTATTTGACACAAACGTGTGTCTGAAAATTTAATATTTGTTGTTGTTGTGACTAATCTCGCTTGTCTGTTATCAAAGCAAGCGCACGAAATTCATCGTGACAAGGAGGCAAGTTTGCAAGAGCCTTGGGCTTTATACAGGTGACAGTACGACTTTGCTTATTCCGCTCCGAATTTTGAAGGTGGTCGGAAAAGAAAGGCCTTACCACCAAGCTCTCTAGAGGACTAGAGACTCGCCGAATATTTAAGCATGCCCACATGCCGCACTGACATTACACATTAACAAACATCTGTACCTTCTCAGGGATTCGAAGCCGTGCCCTTCAGTACGGCAGCTAGCGTCGCTAACCACTATCGTGGTCGGGCGGCGG
The DNA here is from genome assembly GCF_044657685.1 of Stegodyphus dumicola. NCBI lineage: Eukaryota > Metazoa > Arthropoda > Arachnida > Araneae > Eresidae > Stegodyphus > Stegodyphus dumicola. The sequence continues at coordinate 7,640,859 of NC_140775.1, read as the reverse complement.
CAATTTAATATTTAGCTATCAATACCTTTGCATTACAAAATGAAACAACGGAAATTTCTTACAGATCACAATGTTCGGATTTCAAGTCAGAAGCTAATAAAAATTGCAGAAATTAATAAAAATTAAAATATTGTAATAATAATGACGGAAACGATTTCTTTTCTTTGAATCATTATTGCAGTTACTGTACGTTTTGATAAACAATTAGTAAATAAAATTTCAAATAAAAATTTTTGTTAATAAAGTTTCTATTCTAGGGAAAAAAAAATAAATTAAAAAAAAAGTCTGAAAGGTTTCAAATTTTAAATTACGTCCAAAGAGGCATTTTTTAAACATTTTGTGAGTTACCTATATTTATTAAATATCTTGTTCTTCACACTTTTTCAATAAAATTCAGCTGAAGAGCAATATCGCAAAATAATTCTAAATTGAGCTAAAAATAATTCTAAATAATTCTAAATTGAGTTTCCGATACACAGTCTCGCACGCTGGAGATAAAAATGTGGGTTTTTTTTTTTTTTTTTTTTTTTTTCCTGTACAAAGTTGCCATTGCTCGCTTTGAATCCTTGAGTTTGTCAATCAAAAATTCGTTAAAGTTTTACAAAATATGAAAACAACAATAAAACAAATTCCAAATTTCAAATTTGGACTCCCAGATGCTCATATTCGCAGGAGGATTACGTGATTCAAAATAGCATGGCTTTAGGTATCGTTGTTTAATCACAATGCGAGAAACATACATACATTTATGCAGATTTTTCATAATTTAATTTCTTCAAATATGATACAAGGCGATAATATTGGGTGGCAACGATTTGAAAAGTGAATCAACGCAAAATGCCAAAAACAAAATTATTAATCCTTCTGGACAAATTGGCCCTTTGGAGCTGTAAGTCGAACCTCAGATGATTTCAGAGAGTGTATTCGGACAGCATGGAATTTGAGACCACCGCCTTATCGGCCACTAAATTTCCATTGCTTAGAAACAAACGTATATGTGGGAAACATCACAAATAAAAAAAAGAACTCCTGCGAAATCCCACTTTGCATCAGACTCTTCACTTGTTTGCTCAAAACACGTGCCCAACAGAGCTGCTTTTTGCTTTTAATACTTGACACGACCCTGTTTTAGACCACAAGGAGATTATCTTACTTAAAAATCGCCATCCTCGGCGAAACATTTCTCCAGCGCGTTGCAGGTGTTGTCCACATCCTGTTGGGAGAGAAGGCTTCTTCAAAACATTAAACGTAGGTCAGTGTGTCGGTCAAAGGAATAAAAAGTAAAAGAAAGCGAGTGGGCAAGCGGAAGAAAGTTCTTCCGGTTCGCCGCCGGTGTCAATTAACTAGAAGAAAATAATTTCCGGTTAACCTTGCGTCTTTTCTTTCATTTTTCTTTTATGATGCTCCAAATCCATTTGTTTCTTTATCTACTGAGTAGCTCTCTCAGTTTACGCGGTCGTAAACGATACCACTTTTCCATGTTACTTTTTCGATTGTCTGTCGGTCAGAATAAATTAAATTCTTTACCTGGGCACGAGACCGCGCAAAAAACCGGAAGTATTGTTTGCAACTAAATCAACATGGAAGTAGGTTTTGTAGTGATACTGTGTTGACTGGAAAAACTTTGTGAAAGTGTTTCAATGCAATGCTGCAGAATTGTGTGCAAACATGTAGTTGCTGAACGAAATAATGCACAAATGTGTAGTTGCTACGCTTTTTCAAAATTATGCACAAATATATAGTTACTTACAAAATAAGGCGCAAACATATGGTTGCTATGTGCTGCTTCAAAATTATGCACAAATATGTAATTGCAATGCATGACTCCAAAATTATCCACAAATATTGTATAGTTGCCATACAAAATTATGCACAAATGTATAGCTGCAAAATTATGCACAAACAATAAGTTTCTGCACGAAATAATACACAAATTAATACTTGCTATGCATTGCTGCATAATTATGCACAAATATTTAGTTGAGAACAAGATTCTGCCCAAATGTATTGTTACGGTTTTTGTATTTATTTAGTTTAGCTATTTATAGTAGAATTTGTACGTAAAATTGTTTTATATTTCTGTGCAATGCAGCATGAGACTTATCCGAAGAGAAAGCTAAGCCAGAAAAATTACATACAGGAGCACGGGCATGTAACATCTTAATAATAGATACCTCGCAATTGTACTTTTTTAATATCCAGAAAAATCGAGAAAATACGAAAATTTTCTCGTGCATTTAAAAAGCTTATAAAAGGCTGGAGGAAAACATCTCAGTTCAGTTGTTTTATGAGTTGTTTAGTGTAGCGAATTCGCGGTGAAATCGGATTAGCTTTCTTTATTTTGAATTACTGTTGAACGTTTTGGTATTTTAAAACATAACTTCTGTGACATATTGCAATATTATAGGAATATCTGAGGAAATTTAAGCATTTTGTTTTATTTGTTGCGATAATAATCAATTTTATTCACTTTTCATCGGACTTGTGCATTCAATTTATTACGAATCCGTACGCACGCAACAATGTAGTTGCTGAACAGAATTATGCTCAAGTATATAGTCGATATGCAATGCTGTAAAACCACAAATGCATAGTTTGTGAACAAAATTAAGCGCAAGCGCAGAAGTATAGTTGCTAGGCATTGCTGCATAATTATGCACAAGTATATAATTACTTGTCAAAATTATGCCCAAATATGTAGCTGCTGAACAAACGCATAATTGCTGAGCAAAGTTATGAGCAAGTATATAGTTGATATGCATTGTTGTAAAATCATAAATTCATAGTTGCTGAACAAAATTATGCGCAGAAGTATTGTTATTGTGCATTTCTGCATAATTATGCACTAGTACATAGTTGCTGAAGACAATTATGACCAAATATATAGTTGCTGAATAAAATTATGCATAAATATACAGTTGCTGTACAAAATTATGTATAAACGCATAGTTGCTGAATAAAATTATGCGCAAACGTATAGTTGATATGCATTGTTATAATATTAAGTAGAAATACATAGTTACTGCGACTTCTCATAAGGGGAGTTATTACCTATAAATGCTTGTGAGAAGTCAGGTCAGAAATTAAGCCTTAGGATTATTAAATATGACAAAAGAAAGGACAAACTTGTACCGTAGTTGGGAAAAATGTAGCTGTAATTAAGATTATCATTATATTCTGATCATAATTATGTTACATAACTGCAGCTGCATTGTAAATGAAATTAGATTACGCAATTACGTTGAATTTGCGATTATAGAGAAATCGTAATTAGAGTATGATTAAAAATTACATCATACAATTGCGTAGTAATAATCGATAGAATTGATAATGATGCTGACTGCTCCGCCTAGAATCTCGGAGAAGGTTTGGATATTGTTAGTTTATAGTCTCTGAGTAGCCTGGGCAATGATTTAGGTGATGAGATGGCTAAATAACCGATGGATTTGATCATTCTCGACGAAAGCCTTAATCTGCAAGTGCTTGGACATTCTGCATAACAACATTATAATCATTGTTAAAAGATAAGTTCCCGATTCTGTAAGTACAATTACACTGCATTGCAGTTGTTTTTTAAGTACAAATACAATAGTAACTGTACTTAGGACATTTCCTATGTAGTTAAAACTGCTGTGCAATTATATTTATAATACTCTGTAATTATAATAATAATACTGTCAGGTGATAGATATGGCATTGCAGAAAAGCCGCCGATAGAGGTCGTATGATCGTAATCGAGAATCGGAGAGTCTAGTTGAGAATGAGAACGAGGTGACCGATATTCCTGAATTATATATAAATATATGTAAATATTTAGTGCAGTAATAAAGGAATGTATAAAACCCATCATCCTGCATAATGAAAGCTTATAATCACAATTTACCACTAACCATACTGTCAAATCTTACAACAATACTGTGTAATTGTCTTATACTGTGTGCCGTCCAAATGGTATAGTGGTTAGGTTAGGCGACTACTATGCCAAAGGGCCCGGGCTCGAATCCCGGAAAGCACACGGCTGTAACTGTCCGTCCATTCCTAGGAGATAACAGTGGCCGCCTATTAGGTGTGGAAGGGGCCAATGTCGAGAAAGACAAAATATTACCCGCCGTTCGGAAAAAAATATTATACTGTACAGTTATATATACTTGTGGTCTATAATACTGTGCTATTGTAGGTCCTACAAATGACCGAATGGTTAAAATTGCTGAATACTGGAAGTTCCCTCATAGGTAGGTATGAAAAACTAGTTAACACAAAAACTAGTTATGCAGTCATAGGACAGCATAACTAGTTTTTGTGGTTAATCCCATATGTAACGTGAAATACGAACCAATTTTCCTTAGAAAGTCCTCCACGAAGTCATCCCTTCTCTTAGCCAGATAGCTCTTTCGTGCTTTGCTATATTCGAAAAGCCATAAAATAAGTCATTTTCGATGACAGTTACCGTTATATTCAATAGTAGCCATAATGAAAATTTACTTTTCTTGCAAATTGTGATATCATAATTGAAATATATATCTCGCATAAACTAAATACATGTAAAAATTAAGCAGACGTATCCACGCATACTGTTGTTTAGCGTTTGCTTAAGAAAATCATGAATTATTTATAAATCAATTACAGGATTACTTACGCGATTTATAACTACAGCTACATTTTAACTGCTTTAAGTGTGATTTCAATTACATAATTGACTTAATTGTAAGTGCATTTATGTTGTACTTTCAAGTATTTCAATTACACTGCATTTCAGTTAGCAACCTATTACATAACAGATTAACGGTTAATCCTTGTTTACGTTAATTTTCTTTAAAATATTCAAAATAAAGAAGATTTTTTTTAAAAAATTTTCAAAATTAAAAACATGATATCAGTACGAGAAAGAACATTCACTAGGAAAGAACAGAAAAACAAAACTATAAAACGCCATTAGCGATACTAGCAAAACCTTACCGGATAAGTTATTGATCCCAGTAGAAACCTAAAGAATAACCACATGCAAAAAACACAAACAGAGTGGCAAGCCACAAGAAACAGGGGAAGGGATGCAAAACATGCCAAAACCAAAAATGAAGAGTTATATCTACATTTTTGCTGCATCGTTATCAGGAGGTTGGCGAAAACAAAAAAGCCAATAAACAAAATAGCCTGTTTCTGAACTGAGAAGGACACAAATTAAACTTTGAACTTAGAAAAACAGTCTCAGAAAATATGTATAATCTCTGTCTTTAACAGTCTAACACCTACAGGCCGAAGTAAGTAATGCAATATTTGTAGCATCAGAAAAAGAGACAAATTCAAAACAATTGAGAAATAATGGAAACAAAACTTGAAAAAATAATAATCTAATACTTGAAAAACAAAACCACATGCGAGTTTTTAATTGAAAATTGAAAAAACAAAACGAAATGCAAATTTTGAAAACATACAGACCGCTTGGTACTGCCGATTGCAGTGAAAAGAGAAGGGAACTACTAGATCTTATAACAGTCCAATGTACTAAACTTCACGGCTATATGACGAAAGAAATCTCTTTTGAATCCGTTTTACAATCCGTTTTAGAAACAAGACTCCTTTATTTCGTCCGTACGTACAGACTTCACCCAAAAAATTCGCCCGAATGGATGCGGGAATAGTCGAAATGAATATTTCCTTTGAAGTATGATACCCGAAAAGTTTCTGGATTACAATACTTCCTTTACTTCGTAGAAGGAAGTAATTAACAATAAAAACGGAATTAATATATTTTGTAGTGTTCTTTATTGCAACTCGATAGAGTTGACATCCCAGAGAAGATCAACGATGAGATTTGATTACACCCTTGCAACATTTTTGTTTTGAAGGAGAAGTTTTAGAATTATATCTTAAGTATTATTTACGGTTTCGTAAGACATTCGCATATTCGATAAGAAGAGCTTAAAGCGATGTATCGTACAAAAACAGACCTTTACCCCACTCTTTTTTTTTTTTTTTTTATTCGAACTCGGGATCATCTGATTACAGAAATAATTACAGTTATTCCTAACTCTATACGAACACATAGGTTTTGATTCTTTACACATTCCAATAATCTTTTCATGGTCTGACCACCTAATTGGCCCGCATATCATCAGTAAGAGAATAATTCCACCTAACAAATGTCTTGTTATGCTTAACTTGCACGCTTTCCACCAATTAGATGAATAAAGCGAAATGTGATTTTCCACTTGGATGGAGAGCAGCCGCATTGTAAGAGATTACTCTGAGACAACAACAAAATGATGTATCGAATGAGACAGCAAATCCGAGTATACACGATTCCTCAACGCTGGACGCGAATTCGCCGATGAGCTTGAGACTGTAAAATCTTATCAGGGTGGCTTAGTTTTGAAGATCGCGTTTCGCCGTACCTTGGGATTCCATGCAATTCCTCTAGAGCAGGGGTTCTCAGTCAGAAGATAATTCCTCCCTCCCTAGGGAGGGTTTTAAGTTTCAAGTGGTGATACGGTCAGCCTTTTATTCATCTGTTAGATATTTAGTTTTAGCTTATGAATATAAAAAATTACGTTTATTCAAGTTTTGGTTTTTATCAACATCTTCTACACTTTCTTTTATTTCATTTATAAAACACGCCTACTAGCAGCCGAGTGGTAAAGTCGCTAAACATTGCTAGTTTCAACCTGGGTTCGATTCCAGGCGAACAGGCTGACTGCATTGGCATTTTTCATTGTTTTCTCCAAGAGTAAGGTGTATACGTGCCAGTTTCCCTTAGAAACTCCGGACCCACCAGCGGCCGAGCGGTAAAGACGCTGAACACAGGTAGTTTGGTCCGAGGTTCGAATCCCGCGAACGGGCTGGCTGCATGGGCGTTTTCGTGGTTTTCCCCATGTGTAACGTGTATACGAGCCAGTTCCGCTTAGAAAGTCCTCCACGAAGGCATCCCTCCCTTTAGGCAGATAGCCCTCGTGTGCTTTGCCATAATTGAATAATCCAATCCAACTCCTTAAAAAATCCTCCTCGAAGGCATCTCTCCTCTTAGACAGATTGCCCTCGCGTTCTTTGCCATAATTTAATAAATAAACTATTTGTAAAACTCGTTGAAAAAAAGCCCCTACATCTAAATAAATACGCATATATAATTATTTTCCGAATTTGGGAAAGGAGAGGAGAATAACCTTCTAGCAATGGTAAAATGGGTGCGCGGGACAAAAACGGTTGAGAACCCCCAACTTTGAACTCTAGATGTTCCACAACTTAAAATCTGTTATGAAATTTGCATTCGCTCTTGCGGTTGCGCAGGGCTGAAAAGTGAAAAGTCCAAGACTATATAACGTGGCCCCGTCGAAGTACCGCGTGCGTCTACAGAGTATATAATCCTACGCTAGAAGCCAACTGGCTCGATTTTCGAAGATGTATAATAAATAATCTAAAATTTCAACACCAATACTGTATTAATACCCATCGGAACAACTGCCAGATATTTGTGAACAATAAGTGTGACGAAAAAATCTTTATAATGGGATGTATACAAATTCTTCTGAATTGCAAGGGCATGCTAATGTTTTGGAAACTCTGTACGGAGCTTCTATAGAATGTTTCACTAGATCAGTAGCATCACGGGACAGTTGCCTGTATTACCATATGGTGAAGTCCTGCTGCCTCGTATGCTTATACCTGTCCTCACCTTTGTGAAGACTGTATGATGATTACGGCCCTTGATGTGCCTATCCGGTGTGGGTGTCATTCTGGTTATCGATGTGGCCAGGGGCCGTGATTATCTTCAGCGTGGTGCCGCAATGTGATGTGCGGAATACTAATGTGGAAATTAGCTGTCGAAGACTAGAATGAGAGTAGAAATCCAATAGATTTTCTCCGAACAGCATTTACTAGTTCCATGCAGTTAAGCATGGAATTGTTGCAGTCAAGTACTGGCCGCCGCGTAGACTCTACTGACACAACGTAGTAGTTTATACTAATTAAGTTAATTGCTAGTTACCCTTCTTATGTTTCTTCTCACATGTCATATGCTAACACGCCCTGTTATCTATTTTGTAAAGCAAACCGCGTTTTCCTACGTATTATTCTCGACAACACCAAAAACCAAACAACAAAATCAAAATTCGAAAGGATTTTTGAATGCCCTGCGGACCTGAAGTATAGATCTAAAGTAAGTAAAATTACAAAATAGTTTTTATTTCTTTTGTTATTGTTACTTGTAATAATTATGAAGTTTGGTTTTGTTTTATTTGATTATGGCAAAGCGCATGAAGGCTACCTGCTTATGTGGAGGGAATTTATAGGAAAAACTGGCTCGCATCTCCGTGTGTGTTGTGACTTATCTCACTTGTCTGACAGTAACAGCAGAACAAGCCCACGGAATTTCTCCTGGCAAGGAGTACTCCTATCGTTGGCAAGAGCCTTGAACACAGTATAGGTGACAGTACAACTTCGCTCAGTTCCGCCCCCAATTTTGAAGGAGAGCCCCCCCGGAGGGGACACATCCAAGTGTTTCCCACCTCCTGTTTTCCTACCACCAACCTCTCGAGAGGACTTTCGGCTCGCCACATATTTAGAGTGCCCAATGGTGCAAACTCGCTATACATTTATAAACATCGTGTCTTCTCCGAGATTCGAACCTGGGCCCTTTAGAACAGCAGTCAGCGTCGCTAATCACTATCCCGGTTGGGCGGCTCGCATGTACCTTACACATGGTAAAAAGCATGCATGGAATTGAACACAGTTCGAACTACCAGTGATCAGCGATATTATCGCTCGGCCGCTGGTCGACTAATAATATAAACCAAATCTGTTTTTATGAGCGAAATTGCAATAAAATAAAGATTTTCTTTTCATTTTCCGCTTTCAGCATTGATATATTTTCGTTTATAAGTTTTATAAGTTTTTATTTACTCTTTTAAGCAGAAAAACACTTGACTGAGGATAACAGGGGTTCCACTGAAAAAACAAAATGCAGTTTTATGGATTGCTTCAGCCCTCTAATCTTGAACCATTAGTCAAGTAAAAACTTTATTTCAAATATTCTAACTTATCTAAACTATTTATCTGTTAATTCCCGTTTATTTTGTATGCAGATATTATTTTCCCTAGATTTAACATTGCAAAATTTGGACCTGCTTTGACTGTTTGAAGTTCAATTTATAGAGATAAAATGCCTCGTTTAAGGCCATGCATAGTTAATATAGCGGAAATTTGCAAGGTAAGGAAAATCTGACAAAATAAAAGTTTTATCTAAAATGATAGTTTGTTTCTGACACCATGATAGCAGACATGCGAAAGTGATAAGCAACATTTTATCCACGTTTTCTTTGAAAATGTAAACAGCGTAATCATCTATTAAATGTACAAAACATACATGCATCTTAATTTTGGGTATTAAATTGCATTTGGGGCATCTAAAAACACAATTGAAAAAAAGGTTTTTATACAGTAGGCTTATATTTAAAGTGTATATAATAATTAATACACTAAAAGGAGAAAATTTTATATTGCGAATAATAAAAGCGTGATAAATTAAAATTTATAATATGGACACCACACGACTTCCTTGTACGGCCTATTAAATTATACACATTTTTTGCTGCACTTCATTTAAGCTTATTTCCCCGGATTTTATTAGAAATATATTTCTCATTCAATCAATCCCGTTCTCACTTCGCGACAAGGCAAAACTACATAAAAACTGTAAAATACAGAAAACCCTAAAACATCAGATAGAGTTAAAAATAGTTTAAAAAAAAATTACAATTAAAATGAAAGTTTCTACACCAATACAAGCCATTCGGCCAACGTGTAAAAAGACAAAATTTTCGGTGCACAAAATTGAAAGTTTTATTTATCAAATGCTTGGCCATTGACCATCAGGTCATTAGGCAAGAAAATTGAAAGTATTTTTGGTAACACTGTCGAAAAAGACACCGAAGTTGGTACACAAACCAGCTTAATTCACTATTCTACTAAGAGTTTAAAATGTAAACAAATGGGCGGCCTCTTTAGGCCCAGCGACACTTAAACTTTTAAATTGTTGATAATTCTACAGCTACTGCATGCAGATCAACTAAAAGCATGAAAACCTTAACCGGAACAAAAGACCAACATAATTCAATCACTTTTAAAGCAAAATATGCACAACTTACCAACATTTAAAAATTAAAAAAAATAATAAAACTGAGATCACCGACCTGGGCAACAGATTAGCATATATACATACATCTGAAGGGCCGATTGCAACGAATATGTGAGATGCACAACTGCATGTTACAGCAGTCCCATATACAAAATTTTAACGTTCTACCATTAACCATTTTTGAGTTACGCGAGATACATACGTAAGTGCAGACATCACGAAAAAACCTTTTCTAGATCCATTTTAAACCCAATTTACAATCCGCTTTGGAAATTTATTATTCTTTATAATAAATTTATTATTTGAATAAAAAATACCAGACAAGAAGTAGCAGAATAAAATTTTATGCCTGAGCTTCCAAATAACTTCCTATATTTTACAGTTAATGGCTCAAAATAGTTACAATTAATGATAAACATAATGGTTTAAGGTATTCCCAATCGGTCGTGTAATATAGTCCCAATTCATATTTAACGTATTTCCAGTTCACGGTTCAAGATATTCAGTTTATAATTCATCATTCCTCATTCATGGTTCAATATATTGCTAATGCATGGTTTAACATATTACCAAATAATGTTCAAACAAAACACCAAATAATGGTTCAATGTTTCACCAGTTTTGGGCTGCAACTTTTTCAGTAGTTTAATTTGGTAAAGGTAGTAAAGAGGTAAAGGCTTTTACATTTGAAAACGCAAAATTAAAAAATAATAGCCTGTACATTTGACAATGAAAAATGAATAAGCCATTATCTTTTTGAATTAATAGAAAATTCAAAAAGATAATGGCTTATACATTTGACAATGCAATTAAATTAATAGATTTCTTTATTTAATTAAATTCTATATTTATTTAGTCTTTCTTTATTCTTTTAAAAGTCTTTCATTATTCTAGTTATACTTTTAAAAATGTATTTAATATTTTTTCTTTAACCACATGGGTGCATTTGACGACTGAGTTTTGTCATGTACGGTTATTGACAAGTTACGGATGATGTAAGTTACGGATGATGAGTCTAATTCGTCACCCTTAACTTATGCAAAATTAAAGATGTGCATTCTTGTTCGTAGCGAGAATGATTTGTAACAGTTGTAAAAGGACGTTTCTTCCAATGAACCTTTCCTTCAGTGAACCTTGTTTGCGATAGACTGCCCCAAAGTGTCAGAAATAAACGATATATTTTTACGAAAGCGATAACAAATGTTTAAATGAAAGAAGAGACAGAGAAATATGATGCTGATGACTACAGTGAATTACAAGATGAAAATTTTAAAAACAATAGTGGTGCTGATAGTGAAATATTACCAAGATAATCAGAAACGCACTAGACGCTTATCGAGCAGTTATGATGAATGTTCTAATGAAGAACTGCCAGAGGAATGGATTTGGAAGGAAAAAAGAAAATCTCGCAGAAGGAAAACGATTTGAATCCAATACCTCGGATGAATTATATGTGTCTGCGCAGACAAGGTGATAAGCCTAATGCTTTAAATGTTCTGGAGTAAGTCCTGAATGCAGCCTTTTTAGGACATTACTGTAGAAGAGACAAATGAATAAATGAATTCTCAAATTAAAATAAATAAATAAATAAATAAAAATAAAAATATGGAATGTTTCAGATTTTAAATTACGTCCAAAGGGGTGTTTTTTAACATTTTGTGTATTACCTTTCTTTATTAAATATCATGTTCTTCGCACTTAAGCCATAAGATCCAGTTCAACAGCAATATCGCAAAATAGTTTTAAAATTGAGCATATCTTTACAATTTCCCATACAGAGACTCACGCGCTGGAGATAAAAATATTTTTTCTGCACAACGTTGCCATGGCTCGCTTTGAAATCCTTGAGTTTGTTAATCAAAAATTCGTTAAAGTTTTACAAAATAGGAAATTGATCATAAAACAAATTCCAAATTCCAAATTTGGTCTTCCGCATGCCCATATTCTTTGGAGGATTACGTCATTCAAAATCGATGGCTCTATGTACCGTTATTTTATCACAATGCGAGAAATATACATACATTTATGCAGATTTTTCATTATTTAATTTCTTCAAATATAATGCAGGACTGTAACATTTTGTGGCAACAGTTTGAAAAGTGGACCGACATTTATAGCAGTCCGACGCAAAATGCCAAAACGAAAGTTTTGGACTAAAAAAAAAAAAAAGTGTCACATTTTCTTGTTTTATTCAATCTTTTCTCAATTCATTATATTAATGTTCAGTCTTTTCTCTAAGATGGTTTACAAATTTTTTTATCTTTTTTAGATTAATGTTTTGTGCGCTTACTTTATTTATTAAATATCATATTTTTGGCATTCATGTTTTTTTCCATGCAATTTTGCCACTCCTCACTTGGAAATCGTTGAGTCTGTTAATCGAAAATTCGTTAATTTTACAAAATATGAAATAGATAATGAAACGAATCCAAGATTCAAAATTTGGGCTCCTAGGTCCCCATTTTCGGGTGCAGAACTACGTTATTCAAAACTTGATGACTCTAGGTACCGTTGTTTTTTCGCAGTGCTAGAAATGTGCATGCATTCATGCAGATTCTTCATTATTTAATTTCTTTAAATATAATACAGGGAGACAATATTTGGTGGCAACAATCTGAAAAGCGATACGCCGTTTATAGTGACTCAACGCTAAATGTCGTTTCGAGACTAATATACGATTCGGGAGCAACGTCCTTTTTGGGCTAATAAATAAATAAATTCTCAAATAAAGGAATTCTCATACAAAATCTACTGCCTTTATATACTCTGAGCAAATTAAATCTGTTCCAAACGCAAAAGACATTTTTTCAAATAAATCTATGTCCAAGGTCTAATAAATACTTTAAATTTCTTTAACGAAAACTGGCCTGTCAACTGTTTTCAGATCGTGCGCCTGCCGGCTATTTGAGTTTGAGACTCCTCCTCTATGTTACGAAAAGACGATGCGTCATCAGCCGGCATTGTGATGTTGCTATGACTACACAGCATGACGGCAGAATGTGGTGTGGTGTGGTGTATTTAATTATGGCAAAGCACACTAAGGCTATCTGCCGAAGGGGAAGGATGCCTTCGTGGAGGACTTTCTAAGGGAAAATTGTTCGTATACACGTTACACATGGGTAAAACCACGAAAACACCCATGCAGCCAGCCCGTTCGCGAGATTCGAACCTCAGACCGAGCTACCAGTGTTCAGCGACTTTACCGCTCGGCCGCTGGTGGGCTGACGGCAGAATGAAACAGAAGGCTGTTACTGATTTCTTTCCCTAATATATATGTTACGTACATTGTACAGCCCCTCTTTTGTATTACAGGTACGTTTTTTCAAGTTTACAGTACGTATCGTACTTAATGCTACGTGTATACCTACACACTTGAACGTAGATGTATTTTATATCGCTTTATACCTGCATGAATAAATTCACAAAAGTATGTAAAAAAGACTAAAACTATTTAAATTCTCTTTGTGCTAGCGTCGCTGGCAGCCGAGCCGGAGGTCCCGGGTTCGAATCCCGGAGAAGGCATGGATGTCTGTAAATGTATAGTGCCCGTGCGGCATGGGGGCACTCTAAATATGCGACCAGTCGAAAGTCCTATCAAGAGGTTGATGGTAGGGGAAGAGGGGTGGGAGTCTCTCAGACCAGTCCCCCGCCCCGGATTGCTCTCGTTCAAAATTAGGAGAAAACTCAGCAAAGTTGTACTGTCATCTGTATGGTGTGCAAGACTAATATATAGTAAGTGTTATATGGTAAAGTAATTTTAGACATCAAATATAGAAAATCTCATCAACAATTATATAGCACTTACCACATTTTCATAAACATGATTCCTTTTATTATATTTGAAATATGTTAATATATATCTACTGTAATTTACGAAGCAGAATGTAAATGCATTTTAAGTAAATTTTTTGGACAAAAGCAGATACATGAACGTTACGGAAAGGATTTATTTCTCGTTTAATTTTATATTATAATCTTTAAGCATATTTAAGCTGCCGTGGTTAGCGTCGTTGAGTGCCGTGCCGAAGGGTCCGGCTCCGAATCTGGAAATACTGGGAAGTATAAGGTCCGAGTTTTGCTTATCCTAGTTAGTCCGAGACCAGAATAGCTAAAAAATCGCGATTCTACTGAATATACAATTGCTAATATTTAAAATGCATTTAATTTATAATAAATAAAGCTGATAATTTTCATGAACTTTTGCAATGTGATTGCAATTAATAAATTAATATTGCATTATTGCAGTTAAGGTTGTTTCTAATGCCATGTAAATAAAAATTTCAAATAGCCATTATATAAATATACTAAGTACAATTATTGAAATAATATTTTTATCAGATTTTCTTGGATGACTTTAGAATGAGTCTTAAACGCCATATAATTATTCATACACACACACACACACACACACACACACACACCACACACACCAAAAAAGTAAATAAATAATTAATCTGATGCGAACTCCATCTTACCTCTCCGATCTGGTATCATCTGCTTTCAGTTTTTTCTGAAAACCAAGATGTAGAAAGAGTTACGAAGACTAAAAAGGATTATTAGGTTGTTTCAAGGGCATCCGAATAATTGAATAAGTTACGAATAATGATTTTGTAATCTGAAGGAACGCAACTCTGCGTTAGGGCCCGGTAGTAGCTTATTTTGCTGCTGGCGCCATCTGTTAGTGAGGATGGTAATTAACCCACCTATATTTGGAGTTCTTGAAGATGATTAGTGATCTTGAAAAATCGAATTGAGGAGTGCGGTATAAAAATTATATATTGGCCCGCATGGCAAAAGTGTACCTCGGCTTCCACAGTCTGTTTTCCAGTGTGACCGTGGTTGGTCACCCTGATCAGCGTGGTGGTTAGCGACGTTACGTGCTGTACCGGAGGGCTCGGCTTTGAAGCCTAGAAGAGTTCACAGATCATCATTCGTGTAAAAGGCATGCTGCCTTTTGAGGCCTTTACCATTCTATATTTCTTAAGTTCCTAATGGCATAAAGATGAAAGAAAAATATCCGAACAAGCGGAAAGTCTTAAAGCACTGGGTGCGGGTCTCATAAGAGAAAGAAGTCACGACACCATCTGCTGACTTGTGTAGAATCTTCAGTAATGGCATGTCTTTGGAGTGACGTCCATGTGGCGCAATCTGATTCCATGGGATAAAGCATATGCAATGGCATATTTATGAAGAAGTAAGTTTTCCTTCAGAGAGTTTCTTGAGACAAATTCCATTAGAAGAGGCGTGGATGTTTGTAAGCTTATATTATCTGTGCACACTCTGTGGGGACACTTAAAATACTGGCGAACTGAAAGTCTTCTCGATTGATTGATGTAGGAAGACTGGTGGAAGGCCCTCCGGATTGTTCTCAATCAATAACTGGGACGGAGGTATACAATTAGAGCGGTGGAACTATACTTGTTCGGTAAATGATGAAATTAAGGTGTCCTCCCCCCTTTTACCTGTACCATTTGTGCTTGTACTTGTGCCACTTCTGCACTTGTACCTGTTTGATCGCCGAGCCACCATACATTTCTTGAATAAAAGTCTTGTAAAGATAACGAATTTTAATGATTTCTACACGCGTATAGGTTGTTAGGCTTAGACAATGCTCCGGCTGGTACCACGTGGCAGATATTCAGTAAAGTTCCCCCCCCTCCGCTAACATGCTCCCGGTGCTCAAAAATGAATCCACGCCTCTAGTGTGATGTCACGAGCTCAGCTCGTCCGCATTCAGTTGCGCTGCGAGCATAAAAAGAGCCCGCTAATCGAAGCAACACTGAGCTTATGATTTATAATTATGATTATAAAGATGTGTAACATATAAAACGGTCTATGGCCACTCTGAACGCCATAGTTATTATGGAAAATTAAAGCAATACTTTCCTCTATGTTTTTTGTTCTGCACTGCACTACTAATTATATTATTCCTCTCTTATTACTCCATTATTATTAAATACAGTATTTCATTGTGTACTATCCCTTTCCACTACCGGCACTTGCATTTCGTACGGTTTACCTTACGTTTCATCAGCTCGATGGCTTTTTGTTTTTGTAAAAATGAGTGTTCTCCAAAATTTGTTAAAAAAATATCTGCTATTTAAATTCGTTATTTTTTATTATCTTTTTCATACTAATTAGAAAATTTTGTTCGATTAGGGGTAGGGCAGTGTGCCTAGCCACCCTGGTAAACACCGTTACTTCGGAGGCAAACAAAAGAGATATTTTTCACTTCTTCAGAAGGCTTCTTCTCGCCGAAATCAGCCCGTCTTGCAAGCTGGGTGTAAAGCCGAACTGCAATGCACATCGCGAATTACTAAGTCGCTTAGTGAACAGAATTAACTTTTGCTGAGTGAGCGATTTCGTAATTCTCGGTAACGGTGATTGTGAACAGCCATTATCCGTCCACCAGCGATCCAGCCGCAAAATCGCTAAACGGCCACCAGTGGCAAAGCGATGAAATTGCTGAACGGTGGTAGTTCAGACCGAGGTTCCAATGCAACGAACCGACCGCCTGCATGGCATTTCCGCGGTTTTCCCCATGCGTAACATATAGGGTGTTCATAATTAAATTTGAAATTTGCGAGCAATCTGTAGCAAAAACTATGCAGCAGAATTGCATGAAAATTGGGCAATCACAGAATGAAATGACGAGAATTTTATCGAAGGAAAAATAAAACAATGAGTTTCAGAAACCACCACCAGATGGCGTTGTTCAATGTTAACTATTGGCATATGCAAATATCTTAACCATAGTAATCCTGTGCGTTCACAGCAACCCTATAAAAAGATGTGAGAGGCGAACCGCAGTCTTGTTATGCAGACGACACTGCCCTGGCAGTGAAGTCTGCTAACATCAATCATGCTATTCGGAAACTCCAAGACACTATTCCCTCCATAGAACAATGGTGTGGATATTGGAAGATACGAATTAACGCTCAAAAATCGCAGCTCCTACTCATAAGGAAAAGGAAGAAAAATGTTCCGATCAGGCAAAGTGTTTATCTTTTTAACGAGGCTGTGCCTATCGTGAAACAAGCCAAATATCTGGGCATCACCATCAACGACAAGCTCACATGGCAGCATCACATCCAACAAATCAGGGATAAAGCGATTAAAGTCATGAAATGTTTATATCCTATGATAGGGAAATATTCAAAACTTTCGTTGGACAAGAAACGACTTATTTATCTAGCCACAATCCGACCCATCATGACGTACGCTTCGCCAGCATGGACTACCGCTACGAAGGGTGAAATCCAAAAATTACAAGTTATGCAAAACCAATTTTTAAGAATTATCACAAATGCACACCCGTATGTGAAGAACAAACGTCTCCATGAAGATTTAAAAATGGATACAATAGTGGAATATTTAAGAAGAACTAACACGGCATTTTATGACGCCGCTAAGGAGTGCCAACATATGGACATTTTCAACCTATTTCACTATGAAATTTTATACGAGGACAGG
Organism: Stegodyphus dumicola; assembly: GCF_044657685.1. Classification (NCBI taxonomy): domain Eukaryota; kingdom Metazoa; phylum Arthropoda; class Arachnida; order Araneae; family Eresidae; genus Stegodyphus; species Stegodyphus dumicola. The sequence continues at coordinate 7,623,260 of NC_140775.1, read as the reverse complement.
CACCTCCGTCCATATGCCGCTTTTCTACCCAGTGGAAACCAGGATTTTCCAACATAATTTGTGTTTTTAAGTATGTAGTACTCTGAAAAACTTATTTGACTTGTAAATAATGATGTTTAGAAATCTTAGCCGGATGATCATGTGACACACACAGCCACGCCCACAAGATATTACTTATATTTTTCCTGTATATACTATTTTACTATATATTTTTGGAATCGTATTTTATTTTCTGCATTTATGACTGCAATACACACCTTTTATGAACTGATTTAGTACTATTTTATGTATAACTATTGTAAAACTTCAGATTTACAGCGCTACGATGCCTGGATACCTCATCGCCAACCAGATGTCTTATCGCTCATCACGTGACATTGGTCACACCCCCTGCATCTGCTATCCTGTCTCCACGAGAACTACGTTCGGCATTTCCTTACCTGCAGCGCTCCTAGAAGCACCAAAGTTCGATAGCCGGAACACAACCTGCGATTTCGCAGGTTAATCGCGGCAAATAAAGCAAGTTGGAGTTGGAGACCGCAGTCATACTCGTTTCCAAGTAAGGAAGATTGCGCTGACGCTCCAGGAAATAAAAAGATAAGGAATAAAAAGATGTGAGAGGCGAACCGCAGTCATACTCGTTTCCAAGTAAGGAAGATTGCGCTGACGCTCCAGGAACGTGCTTTACTGATGAAATAGTTTTACCAAAATGGAGACTATGCTACCAAAACTTTGATGAAATTTTGGTCTTTGAAGCGGTTACGAAAAGGTCCACTTACCAGTTAAAGACTAACAAACACTATTAGGAAATCTGAAGCAACGGGAACATTGGGGATTCAGCCAGGAAGGGGACGAAAGTGTGTTCCAGCACAGGTAGTGGATGATGTAGCGACACAAGTGGAGGAAGACAGATTGCAAACCATCGGCAGCACTAATGTTCAGCGTATTGCAGGATCTGTTGACCAACCTCGTTCCACAGTTCATAAGATTCTTCGAAAGGTCTTTCGCTACTATCTCTATAAACTGTTCCTAGTGTAGTAGCTTTTACCAGTTGATCCGGATAGTCGATAAACTTTTGCACTGCGGTTTCTTGTGGGAGTTGCGCTGCAGAATGAATGGCCATGGAGCATTTTGTAGACAGAAGAGGCCCACTTTCATATGGAAGGTGCGGTTAACACGCACAATCGTCGTATTTGGGCTACTATAAACCCACATCAATTCCTACAAATTCCATTACACTCTTCTCATATACCGGTTTGGTGCGGTTTTACTGCAATCTTCACTGTGGGTCCGTTTTTTTCCGAACAGCACAGCGCCGCAGGGCCTGTGACATGCACCGTCACCGGTCAACGATACGCTTCATTATTAGAGCAATCCGTTATTCCGGCTCTTCAGGCAAGGCGACGTGATACAACCACAGTGTTTAAAGCCATGGTCTACCGTGATCCCATGACATCTCTATACGACCTTAAATAAAGCACAGAACGCCATGTGCGGACAATGGTGGACATCATATCGAGCATGTTTTGTAAACTTTTGTAGATTATTTATGTGTTCCCAATAAAGCTATGGTACGCCATCTAGGGAAGGTTTATTTCCTCAGTAAAGTTCCCATCATTTCATTCTTCCATTACTCAATTTTCATTCAATACCGCTGCATAGTTTTTGCTAAAGACTGCTCGCAAATTTCAAGTTTAATTATGGACACCCTATATATACGAGCCAGTTTTTCTTAAAAAGTCCTCCACAAAGGCATATCTCCCGTTAGGCAGATAGCCCTCGAGTGCTTTGTCGTAATCAAATATACCAAACCGAAACCAAAGACGTTGAATACTGGTAGTTTGGTCTGGGGTTCGAATCCCGGGGAACAGTCTGGCTGAATGGACCTTTTCGAGGTTTTCCCCATGTGTAACATATATACGAGCCAGTTTCCTTTAGAAAGTTCTCCACAAAGGCATCCCTCCGCCTTTGGCAGATAACCATCATGTGCTTTGCAATACTCAAATAAACCAAACCAAAAGCAAATTTGACGGCTATTTATAACCAAAAGTAAGATGAAAGAAATAACTGTATTAAAACTACCAAAACCTAATTACTTAGAGTAATAACTACTGAAATATTTATTAATATTAATATTTTAAGAAAGCTCTTAGCTGCTACATTTCAAGAAATTACCAGAAAAAAAAATTAACGGTAAAAGCACGTGCGAAATTCACCTTTTCCCAAAAAAAAAAAAAAAAAAAAAAAAAAAAAAGGTTCGTCCGACTGCAGAATTAAAAAACAACTGAAGAAACTGGAGCCAAAGGCCACAACGACATGGCGGATTTCTAATCCTATTTTGTGAAACAGACGTAGAAAATGTAATTCAAGATGGCCTACATTATTCAGCGACCTTTAGACAAGTAAGCTCTTATCCTTCTACTTGTTTTAAAGCCTTTCCTTTATGCATAAGTTACTTACGTTGCCAAATTTATGTATGTAAATGAATAAATTTTTTTACTTTTCTTTCTTCAGAGATCTCATTCAAAAGATCGGATGACATCGTTCTGAAAACTACCATTTATAATGTTACTTGTGTCGAATAAATCACTATACCTGATGCAAATGATGGCTTACATAAAATGTAGGAGCGTTATTTCCACACATCCAAATACTTACTAATAAAGATAAGATTTCTACAGAGGATAATTACGCATTTTTCGAACGATTTGCTGCTCTTTTAATTAACGTTTAAAATGTAAAGAGTGGTTTTTTACATGTTCCATCTGATAGCCTTTTCTCTGGGCTGTAAGTCCACATCGTGGTTCCCTTGACAAAAGGGTTTTAGTAAAATTTCAAGGGATGTTGAATTCCCTTTCCTCTTCCACCAGACACATTTTTTGCTGCACTTTATTTAAATTTATTTTCTCGAATTGTCTCAAGGGTTTAACCGATCCCTAGAGGCAAGTTGAAAATCAAATCAAAAATTTTAAATTTTTAAAATGAAATACCCTGTTAATATTGGTCGTATGAATGCGAAATTTCTTATAATTTTATTTGTTCATATAAAGCTTTCCCAAATATGAGTACGGGAACCGAAAGACCTCATAAAAATTTAGATTTCGTTATTTACTGAAAATCTTTTTAGCCAAAAAGTGCCTTACTCAGAAGTACTATTAATTTCGTTTTGGTGTTTTGCGTTGATTAATTGTAAATGTCCTTATCTTCAAATTGTTGCCACCAAATATTATCGCTCTGTGTTATATTTAAAGAAACTAGATAATGAAGATAACAGTACCTAGACCCATCGCATTTTGAATAACGTTATCTTCCTCCGAATAGGAGCCGAATTGGTGCTCGAGACTACCTATCGGAAATTCTAAAGATATGCTCTTTTTAAATTATTTCGTGTTTTTAAATTTTTTATTTTTAAATTTTTTATTTTTAAATTATTGCTGTTGAATTGAATTTTATGATTTAAGCGCGAAGAACATGATATTTAATAGATAAAGGTAACACAAAAATCTTTAAAAAAAACTCTTAAACCCTTAAATAAACGTTTTGGTTCGTAATGTAAAATCTGAAAAGTTTTTTTTAACCTTTTTTTTTTTTTTTTTTTTTTTTTCTGAATGAATGCGAAAATAAAGGCCACGTAATGAATTTTAAGCCGGGCAAGGGAAATTATATATATATATATATGTAAGAAAAATAATAATAATAAAAAAGATTAAATTAGCAACGTAAACTAAACTTTCCCTTCCCTATTCTAAAATTAGCAACATCTATTTGCACTGCGTCATTTCGAGGAAACTCTGTGTCATATGATTCTTACGTAATTATGATAATGTAAATGAAACTAAAGCAGCCAATAATAATTTTACAGCAATATTAACTATCCAATCAAAATGCTTTGTAAGGTTTATATTTATTTTAACTAACATTTATTTTAAGTTTAAACTATCTTTCCTGTCAAGCCTTACTTTCCCCTGGAATTGCCAATGCCAGAGTATGTAAATTTTAGTAGAACGCGCAAGGATTCAAATTATCAGCGGAAGTATTCTGAGTTAAATAGAAAGGAAACGAGTTCGAAAGTGTGTCCTCCTTGCTGCGGACATTATGTGAAGATAGTTCTATGTTATTGTGCCCATCCGGCATAAATTTGATTGAGCCAGATAAACTACTGATCTCAGTGGTATTCTGGCTATAAGTTATCAGTCAGTCAGTCGAAAGTGTGCTTTCTTGCTTCACGAGTGTGGAGGTGGCTAGTTAGAAATTGAAGAACCACGCGTTTCGGCCTGTGTGCTTGCCTCGGCAAATTGTTAATCTTTCAACTTAATATTCAGAGTTTGCTGAATTATCAGCGGTATTTTAGAACGCGGTGAGGTTAGTCACGTTTAGAGAGCCTCGTAGTTAGTCACTTGTTATTATCTCTTTTCAGTTTCTTATTTTTATTTTACCGCCGGGTCGGCGTAGTTTGTGAGCGTCAACAGCACGCATTTGTAATTTCTAAAGTTGAATAAAAAGGGATTTAAACCCTTCTCAAGACTTTGGTCTATTTCCAGTTCTCAGCAGTCACCACTTTGTTGCGTGCAGGTTGGAAGCGCGCAACTTTACAGCTTTGAGAACCAAAACTAACTCAGTTTGACTTAAGATTTCATCTTGAACATAACGCACTTGCTTTCTATGCTTTGGCCTGGCCGCACTGTAGTCTGTCTGCTCTTTCCTTCTTATTGCAAATTTATCTAAAATGTAAAATCGCTTGGAATAGGCACAATTAATGTGCCAACGTGATTGTCGCCGTAACATGTTGCTAAAAATAAAAATGAAGATTTAATCTGCATTCGCCTCCAATTTCCTAGTCATTATGGATCAACACTTTTACGCAATCAAAATTCCTACTCCTGGTTATTGTTTCTGAGCCTGCGTAAAAACTTAATGTAAAATTTGCAAAACTAGATAAACTTCAAAAACAAAAAGGAATTAGAAAAAAAAAAAAACTAAAAAATTTTAAATCAAAAATTTTAAATGATGCACGCAAATAATCAAAAACATTTTAAAGACCACATAGGTCTCTCTTGTTCGTGTGCTATTTTCTACTTATATATATATTTGTAATAAATATATATATTTTATATATGAAGTGAGAAATTTAGAACTAATTTTTCATAAAGGCTTAAAACTGAAATTCATAAGTAATAAATTTCAAATAATCCTATAAATGCAAAAAAGAATTTTAAAAAAATGTTAAAACTAAAACTCTTCAAACAAGCTATACCTCAATTAAAAAATCAATGAAATTAAAAGAAAAACGATCAAAAATGGAAGAGGAATTCAATGAACCTCAAGGCCACTTCGTAAGGAGAAGGAACACTGAAATCAACTGAAATCTCTCTTTCACAAAAATCCTTGCTTTTCTTATCCAGAAATAGCAGATGAACCATTTCAATGTATTTTAATTATAATAGTTCACCCGAATATCTTGGTCCCTTCCCAAAGCAAGGAAATAACAAAGGAAATTCTGATTAGAATCTTGTACCTTAAATAAAGAAAATTCTATTTAAAGAATTGAAAACGTAAGTAAAATAATAAAATACTAAAATATTTCAGTGATAAATTCAAATCAAAATTTTACCTTAAAATTTTACCAAAAACAAATCAAAATTTTACCAAAAACAAATAGCACATATCCCAAAGAATTTAAAACGCAAATGAAATTATAAAACTCTAGCGAAAAGACATAATTAAAACTCACAAAAAGTAATTAACAGTTTCGAGCATTTTCTTTTAGAACACAGTTGAAACTATAAATAAGATCATTACAGTAATGGCGTGTAGGTTTTCCATTTTGGTTTCACTGGCGGAACTAAACTATCTTTCTCAACCGCCTAAAATAGTTTTCATTTAAAAAACGTATATGGCTATTTTAAAGAGTCCAGCTAGTGTAACTGCACAAAAATATTGATTATTTCTAATTAGACATCTCATGATTTTAATACACGCTTATTTAAATGAATCACATTAAAAAGTTTTAAAAAAATAATGTTAAGAACTGTGTTTATTGCTTTTTAGTAGCTTATTAGTAGTTTATTACTTAATAAGTTAAGTAGTTCATGCCTTAATAAGCTAACCTTAGTAGTTTATTACTTAATAAACTTCCAGATTAAATTTGAAAGTATCTTAGACTTTACTGAATGGCAACTCGTTGGCGAGTGGAAGATAAAAGTATTTTATTTCACATTATGGCAACACATTGCTTTCATAGAGCTGAGTTTGTTAATTAAAATTAAAAGATAAATAACTTACATTTTTCTGAATCGCAACAATCTGGAAATAAAAATGTTTTATTTCGAATAGTGTTGCTATTGCTCGCTTTCAGATCGCTGGGTTTTTAAATCAAAAATTCATTAAAATTTTACAAAATATGAAATAAATAATAAAACTAATTCGAAATTCAATATTCATGCTTCCGGGTTGCACATGTTCGGGTGAAGGGCTGTGTTATTCCAAATTTGATGGCTCTAGGTGCCGCCGTTTTTCCACATTGCGAGGAACACTCACACATACTTGCAGATTCTTCAATACTGAATTTTCTTAAAAATAATACAGGGCGATAATATTTGGTGGTAACAATTTGAAAAACGATACGTAGCGTATAAGCAAACCAAGGCAAAATCCAATTTCCAGACTAAGAGCTCTTTTGGGGCTAATTTAAAAAAAATTGATAAAATTTCAATTTATAAACAAAAATTATTTTCACATTTATAAAAAAAAAAATTTCCACTTTGACCAAATTTTCCGTTTATAAATGTTTACAAAATGTTATTAGTCCTTATTTGCATAGTTTACGTAATAACTTTGCTGTGTATGCTTCAAATATATAATAGCGCTAGATAAGTGATAAAGATATATTTTAACATATTATCTACACATTATGCTAAAAAAATGGATTATCATGCTGCCACGAATGAAAAATGATTTTCAGTGGCCTCTTGGTAATCGTGCAATAGTCATTTGTTTACAATATTCTCAACTGCGTTATACTCTGCTAGATGGCAGCACCAGTTAAAAGTCTTCATAATAAATATATGATGATTATTCTCGATTAAGTCTAACAGATGGGATTCTTTATCAATGAATTTTAGATTTCAGATTTCTTTTTAGCTAAATTCATAATTATTAAGCCGTAGAAGAATGATATAGTTCTAATATTAATATACATCATTAATTTTTATGAGATTTTAATTTTACCAGAAACCAGAGTTGTCTAAAGTTTATGTAATTAAAAGTTTTGATCGTTATATTACCAAACAAAAAATTATGTAATAACATCGGAATTAGACGATACCATTTTTAAAGAGGGGAACAAGTGTTTTTCTTTTTCCTATTCTGGGGAGTTATCTTTCCCATTATACATATTTCAAAGAACGTAAAGACAATAGAGTGACATTTAGTGATATATCTCTTCATTGCGTTGTTTTATCTCACTTGTCTCACAGTAACATAAGAAACAAAGTCCACGAAATTTATTCTGGCAATGAGCGGTCGTCGACATAGGTTCAAGCATCTTAGGCTTCGTTCAGATAACAGTTTTGTAGCTTAAGGTGTAAAAGTCATTAAGTTTGTTCATACCTACCTAACAGAGTTTAAACCGTAGCCTATCAGGGAAGGTAAAGTTCAGCATAAGTTAAGTAAATGTGCAGCTAACTTAGCGAAACCATCGATCGAATGCCAGTTTGTGTTTGCTTCGCTGTGATTGGTAAGTAGAGCTGTGGAGTCGGTCGCTAATAGCTATTTGTTTGAATTTTTTGAGCACCAAAAAGGCCTAATACTGGTCCTGGTTACTGATAGGATTATAATTGAAAATGGTAATCATCCTATCTACTGCAATGAAATTACGACGCATAATTGTGAAGTCGAATGCGCTACTCCGATAAATGTGATATATATATACAGATGGAAAAATTACCAAAAAAAAAAAACAAAAAAAAAAAAAAACTTATTGTTCAGATACATGTACTTATTAGTAAACAGATTATACAATTTATTATTAATTTAACGTTTATGAATTCGCTGAGATATCTCTTCGCAGCATTTTTTCCTCTTCTAATAGTAATCCAATATAATTAATTGACTAATGATATCCGGTAAGTTTACATTCTGTAATATTTTTTCGTGTTATATATATTTTTAAACGCTATGTACAGAGTTTATTTTTCATTCAAAGTTAGAAAAAAATTCAACGTTATACTGAGGTTACGTTGTACAGAAAGTAAGCGCTTCGAAGTAAAGATGTGAGAAATAAATATGATAGGAATGATAAAATAATCTTAATGCACCATCTCTTGGAGAAATGAAGTTCGACGTTCGGGTGGCGCCATCTATTGACTTGAAGCAGCAGCAATGATGTATCTTTTGAGTTACACTCAGGTGGCGCCATCTGTTCAAGTTCACACCGCTCAGGTGGCTTGTGTAGAAGCACAAGCAATGGCATACCTTATCTTAGAAAAGATAGTAATTTCCTTGAGTGAAATAATTCAGTAGGCAATTCACATGAAGCATAATTTCAAATAGGCGTAAATAAAATAAAAGTAGCATAAAATACACGTTGCAAAAATTTTTTTCAGATACTTTCGCATAAACAAATTCATTGGGACTCGAACCTTTGGGAAAGTTACTTTTGCTATCTTTATCTACAAAACTAGCCAGTAGCGCCGCTTGTCGGCAACTTTATATCACTACTAAACAAAACAATTATTTTGGTACGCATTAACGCAACCAGGCCAAAATTCGCATAAATCGCTAAATTTGGCGACCCTACTTACGGCAACCCTACGTGTTATACGTAGTTTTGTAAAAAGAATTTATTTGTAAAAAGAAAAAATAACACTCGGCGTGTACTACCACAGCAATGGGTTTTCGGCGGAATTTGCCGAGAAAAGAAAGAGAATTTTTTGGTTACTGTACTTAACAGAAGCGCCGTTACCCTCATGGAAAAAATTTGCGAAAATATCAAGGAAGGAAGCATCATTTATTCGGATTGCTGGAAAGGATACAATACAAGTGAGTTCGAAAATGCTGGATTTCTGCATGGAACTGTTAATCACAAATATAACTGTGTGGATCCCAACACGGGCGTTCACACACAACATGTAGAGCGCATGTGGGGCTCAGCCAAATGGCGCAACAAAAAACAGAGAGGAACAGCCCGTCATCATCTTGACTCATACCTTATCGAATTTATATGGCGCCAAGCTCAAGCTGTTAATGGCGAAGACGGTTTTCAATCAGTGCTAAAAGCAATAGCCAAAAGATTTCCGCCGAAAAAATAATTCTGCAACTTATTCAAATTCGAAACCGGAAGGGTTTAATTGCTATTTTATATTTTAAAACAAAATAATATAAAAAACTGTATTAAAAATTATCTGTAATTAATAAATGTACATTTTCTTTCTATTCATACTTTTTTACTCAAACTTACAAATCGCGCCAACCTGGTTGCGATAATACGTAAGTACCGCTTGTCGGCAACTTTATATCACTACTAAACAAAACAATTATTTTTTTATTAAACCAAGATGTGTGATAAAAGTATTGTTTCAACATAAAATTAAAAAAAAAAAATATCTAAATCGAATTTTCTAGAAAATCGCTTTATTATATTGTCTTGTCACCCATTCACAAGCAGTGTGTAAAATTTGAGCCTGAGAGCTTATCGTGAAGTAGTTAAAAAATAGATGAAAAGCTTCTAGGATAGGTCCAAACACTGTAAGTAAGCTAAATAAGAACTAGCAAAAACAAATTGAATTAAAATGAAAATTCGTTATATTATTTTGTTACGAGTTTATAAGTGTACGTATTTCTTTATTTTTCAAAAGTAAATTATCTTCTTACGAGCATAATTCGCTAAAAGAGAAATATATTTTGCAAAGGGGTGTTATAAAGGAGTAACTTATTTTTACAATATTTGTACCCCTATTCTGAGGGGTACCAATGACTAAAGAAGCTGAGAAGAACTATTCCTGTTGGAATAAAATTAACTTTGCTGTTTATGTTACTTAATTCGCTTTTGAGCCGTAAATAATTGCTAAATATAACTATTATTATATTGCTAAATACTGCTATTTTTGTATAAATATTTAAGAATATAACCTGGAATAAAAGGCAAAGTTTGTTTCAAAATTCTTGTGGTAGTTTTAGTTTTAAAAATGCATGAAAATAGTCCCAAGGTAGTTAGAAGTATAGAAATTATACAAATTCAAAATTTCGGTTAATAATAATCAATTTTGTTAACCTAACTGCGGACCAGCAGTTGACCGGCAACGCCGATACATCTTATCAATGCATTTTTCTAGATTGTTGTATTCTTCGCTGCGATAATTCGATAAATTTTCCATTGACGCGCATCTTACTGGGAAATTTAACTTGCCTTCTCTCTCAAGGACATTAGTTTTCCCCCACTGTATTATCTTGACTTCTTTACTTGCGCATAATGAGTAGAAAGATGAGATGATGCGATAAAAAACGCCTCTTGGAAACACGACTGCAGACCATTGCGGAAGTAGTGAGACTCAACAAAGCACTTCTCATTTCGGCGCTGCTGCGGAACTACGTCAGTAGTCGGTAGCTCGTAATGGAGGAACGAAAGGAAGAGACATTTGATTTCACGTGGATTATAGAGAACTTCAGCATGACGCCTTATTCGCCGTTCGGATATCTCGAGAGCTCGACGTTTACCTTAAATTCTTTACCTACCATTAAATGGAAGATAGATTTAGCAAGAAACAATTGTGACCATTTTAATGGAATTGATATAACTTTTTCTCTCCATTCAAGTGACAGTGATCTAAAAAACTGCGAAATATATAGTACATGTGAAATGCTAAGTAGCAACGAAAGATTAATTGCAACCTTAGATGGAACGTTAATAAACAAATCATGGGGACATCTGGGAAGTTTCAAAAGCAATTCCCTTTTGAGATCCCTAACAAATGATACTTTGATCCTAAAATTTACTTTCAAATTTTTAACAGAGTTAAACGAAGAACTTGCAGTCTTCCCACTTCCTTATGAATATGGATTGTTCTCGAATGTTGTACTTCATGCCGGTGGTGCATCTTTCAATGTGCATAAAGCTATTTTATGGGCAAGATGGCCCAGACTCGCAGAGAAACTGGACGAAGAAAATACTACAGAGTTATTTCTGGATATTCCATCGAATGTGTTGGAAACCATCATTAAATATATTTACACGGGGAAAATGGATTTTAATGAAAACGAACCTTCAGCAGAACTCCTCGCCGCTGCAGTGAAATACGAGCTCCCTCATTTAATATGCACACCTGTAGTGGCACAAAATTGTCGAACTCAGGTAAATGTAGAAAAAGTGTCGTTCGAGTGGCGAATCCAGAATTTCTCCAACCTTCCTGTTGGTACAGAATTACAAAGTCAGTTATTTAGAGTGGCTATTAGCTATCCTTACGGATGGTATTTAATCTTCCACCTGAAGGAAGTTGCTCCTAGTGGTAGAACCTTCGAAGTCTTCCTTTGCCCAGCAACTGCTGGTGAACACCAGTTCATTCTTGTGAGAAAGGATATCCTTGGATGAAACTAATTTCTCAAACGATGAGAACCTGTTCCTTGGGCAGAAAAAGTTGAAATGTGCAAACTTTTCACGTGTAATTTCTACTAATTCAGACGATACATTGCTACTTAAATGCGTTTTAAAATTTTCGACCTACAGTAAAATAGATACCAAGATTGAAGAGTCTTCTTACGCTTTCGCGTCATCTGTAAACTGCAAATATTTCAGCAGCGACTTAGAAAATCTTTATGAAAGTAGAAAGTTATCAGATGTTAATATTGTTGTCGGCTCAGAAATATTTCCCAGTCATAAGTTTGTTTTGTGTTCTGGATCGTCTGTGTTTTGCAGAATGTTCGAAACGGAGATGGTAGACTCGAAAACCAGCTCCGTTGAAATTTCTGGTGTGGATCCTTGGATTATAGACAGAATGCTTCACTTCCTATATTCTGGAAGAGTTGGTTTTGTTCTAGAATTTGAAGAAAATGCTACGAAGCTGTACATTGCAGCTGATAAATACGACGTTGGTGCTCTGAAGAAATTGTGCGCATCCACGTTGAAATCGATGCTTTGTGTCCAAAATGTTTGTGAAATTCTGCAGTTGGCCAATCGACATTCCGATAACGATTTATACAACAGTGTATTCGAATTTATCAGCGGACATGCAGAAGAGGTGTTCGCTTAGAAACAATGGAAGGAGATCTTCTGTAGCAACAGCATGTGTGCAAAACTTTTGAAGAAAGCGGTAATTGAAAACAATGCTGCAAAACAACTTAAGCGAAAACAAACAAGCACACAAATCCAACAAAAAAAGAAAAAGTACAAACACGGTAGCTCATATTTAACTTGAAAACAGATTTAAGAGAAAATTTTAAAATTTTATTAGAAAATGCGGAATTTAAAATAACTCTCCCAGTCTGAATTTATAGCCAAACGAACGGATATTCGTGGATAAAATTTATTACATATATATTAAAAATCTTTTTGCAAATAGTTGGGATCCGACGACTCAATTTCGTGAGTATTGCGTATTGTGAGTATGATGTATGATTGCTGTGAGTATGCGTGCTCATGAATATTTCAGAGAATGTTTAAAAATGCCGATTTCATTTAGTAGAAAACTCTGCATTTTATAGCGCATAACACAGTCATAATTTTTTTGTATTTTAATGCCACGCTATTTTTATCTTCATAATTTTATTTATTATATCATATACTGTAATTCTTAGTTTAATCTATTTCATAAGAACTTCTTAACGAATTGTTCCGAGAGAAACAGAAGACTTTTATTATTTTGTGTTTATTACTGTTATTAGTTTCTTTTTTGTGTTTATTTCTGATACTTAGGATTTGAATATTTACAACTTAAATGAATTTACCATTTTTAAAACCGTAATCATTTTTCACTCCTCCGTTTTTATCTCCATTTTATCTCACATTTTTATCTCCATCGCGCGAGATTGTGTGTCGGAAATGTACTGAAAATGTTTACGAAAATCTTAATTGCACTTAAAATAATATATATTATGTATATATGTATATATGAGTTATATATGTATATTTGAGTTATATGTCACTTATAAGTTATATATGTATATATGAGTTATATGTCATATATTATGTATATATGAGTTATCTGTCACTTATAAGTAACCTTCGTAAGTAATAAAATAATGCATTTTATTATCTCAAATGTAAAATTTTCATACATAATATAATGTAATTTTATATCTAACATATTACGTATATATAAATTATATAATTTGCATATAATAATACACATGTTTATATACAATATAATTTTATTTTCTTTTAAAATACTACTCTGGAAACTAAATACTTTTTAACAGAGTGAAAGAATTCAAAGTTTGTATTAATATGATCTATTACTCTTTCGTTAACTTATCCTTTAAAAGAAAACACAGTTATTTACTTTTATTTCAAGATTTTGTTTTTTTTTTCTTTCTTACAGAATATCTTTCAAAGATTAAGCTATGTTTAGAAAGTTATCTAAACATAATGTCATAATGTAAATGACTCTATTTATACTTGTGGAACAGCTTTAAAAATGCGTGATACTCATATCAGAAGCTTATATCCAGAAATTTTTTTACATTTATCTTTTATATTTACGTTTTTTATATTTGTCTTATATCCAGACCTTTCTTGTACGCCTTATATTTCTTGTACGCCTTATATATTGCTGTACCCTTAATTCTCTAATTTAAGTTGGGTATTTAGTTAATATTTTATTATTTTTATTTTACACAAAATTTAACAATTTCAAAATCATTATATAAATATTACAGTTGCGCGTCAGTACATAGAAGAGACTGGAGGTAATTGTTCTCTTTTTCCATTTTTCAATGCCACAAACTGGCGTTTTTAAGAAATTTTCACCAGAATTATTAATGAATCACTTTCCGTAAAATATATATGATAAAAAATAATAATTTATTTACTAAAACTCCGAGATTTATCCAAATTGCCTTACACTTAATAAAACTAATAATTCACAAAATAGCATAGACTATCTCGATCTTCAAATCATTAACTACAAAAAAATTTTACTTTTTGACAAAACAAGAAACTTCAGTTTCAATACTAACAAATTAATAAATTGGAATTCCAACATATCCAAAAAAGTAATTAACAATACAATAATAAATCAAATACAATGAATTAAAAATATCTGCACAGATACGATAGATCTACAACGCGAAATTTTGCTCCTTATTAAAATTCTCAAAAATAATCTAATACTTAATCAATTTATTAACCATTTACTTAAAAGAGTCGGCGTTAAATACTCACTCTAAATCATTTAACTGATAGGGATATGATAATTTGTTCCTAAACCTGAGAAGGCGGTATAAGTTGGATGACTATCAGTTGAAGGATTTGTACATAGTGTAATTACAAAGCTGTATATAATGTAAAAAGCTAATTGTCTTCAGATTTATGCTGTTACTAAAAAAATCGGCCTATTTCCTAATCTTTAGTCTGTCAAATAGCTCTTTGGCAGTGAAAACTCCTTTTTTCCTTTTCTTAATTCCTTCCTCGTTACGACACGACAATTAGCCAGAAATTAATTAATTTTCATTCACTAGTATATTCAAAAATTTTAACAGACGGTTTCACTCATATAAGAACTCGACAACATACGTCCCTCAAGCATTCCTAGTCACTCCCTCTCCCATAAATTACTTCACAAGTTTCGCCGACTGAATAATTCAAAGCCCCCGTTGCCAATAAAAAATTTCGGAAACACACCCTTCTGAGTAAGACGCGAAGAAAACACTTTGCCAACTTCCCACTAAAAAGAACGTAAGTTAATTAATGCTTTTTCTGGCCTTTTATATCTTCATGTACATTCCCTTTTCTTATTATATATATTTTAAATTTAATTTTTTATTTTTTGATATGTTTTTGCAAATATTGCATTATATTTCATAATTTTCTAATGTTTATTTCAATTATTATGAGTTTTATTTCATAATGCCAATTTCCAATGTTTAATTTTTTACAAATAGTTTTGAATTAAAATGCATAAACACGAGGGTGTCGGGGCACAATTACTCAAGTAATTTATCAATTTTACTGCATAAATTTCTTTTCACTCAAAATTGAATTAGCGAAAATGCTTAATCAGAATGAGTTCTTTAGTGCTCTGCATTAGTTCTTGATCCCTTCAATTCATGGAAATATTTGGCCTAACTTAAACTGCCAGTTTGGCATCGCCTTATTACTTGAGTAAAGGACGAAACACCTTCGTATTTATTTCTTAATTATTGTTCATTGAACGGGAGTTGGTTTTTTCCCCTTGAAATGTCTCTAATTTCCGATCAATGGCAATGATTACTTGCTTTTAATTTAATTATTTGCTTTTAATTTAATTTCTTTTTACAATTGAAATTTTGTTATTCATGATTTAATTCAAGTCCCCGTTAAACATTTTTAACAATTTACATTCCAGTTACTTTAAAACAATTTTCGGAATTAAACTTGCACTAAGTGAATTTAAGATCATACAATATATGATAAAAAATATATATATGTAATATTTTTAATCAACAGTAAATAAATAATGCTTCAATGAACTGCGAATTTCGTTACATTAAAAAGGGTAGGATATACCT